>NC_073638.1:63752500-64080000 GCF_029407905.1 Bubalus kerabau
CCTGTCATCTGATGGTGGATAAACAAAGTATGGCATATTCCTAAAATGGAATATTATTTGAGGATAAAAGGAATGAAATACGTGATGAAGTACGTGACAAACCTTGAAAACATCATGCTAAGAGAAAGAAGTCAGTCACAGAGGACAGCCTGCTGTGTGGTTCTCTTTACAAGAAATGTCCAGAAGAGGCAAATTAGAGATAGAAAGTAGATAGGTGGTCGATTGCCGAGGACTGAGGGTTCTGAAGGGAAATGGAGGGTGACTGGTAACGTGAAACTGAAAGTCACTCAGTGGTGTCTAACTCTTATAGTCCACAGAATTCTCCAGGCCACAACACTGGAGTAGGTAGCCTTTCCCTTCTCCAGAGGATCTTCCCAAAGCCAGGGATCGAACCCAGGTCTCCCACATTGCAGGCAGATTCTTTACCAACTAAGCTATCAGGGAAGCCCGTGATTGTTAAAAATGTCCTCCAATTGTGGTACTGCTCATACAAGTCTGTGAATATACTAAAACCCCTGAATTGTACACTGGGTGAATGGTACACTATGGAAATACATAAAGCGCTTAAAAATTAAGGTGGGGGAAAGGATAAACTGGGAGACGGACTGACATACACACATTACCAAATATAACATAGATAATAAGACCTACTAGGAGCTCTATATTCTGTAATGGCCTAATAGGAAAAGAATCTAAAAGAGTAGATACATGTGTATGTGTAACTGATACACTATGCTATACAGCAGAAAGTAACATAACATTGTAAATCAACCATACGCTTAATAAAAATTAAAGTGTGCCAAAAAAAATAAAATCGCAAGTATTTATTTTTTTAAAAAATTACCTCTAGGGACTGGGGTCCATGCATTTTTTTAAGCCTCTGGGTGAAGGTTAACTGTCAGGACTGAGAACTCCCACCCTCTGCCTCTGTTACTCTAGAGATTCCCAGGGGCCCAATATAGGAGGCAGGTAGCCCACTCCATCCAAGGCTGGCTCAACTCTCACTCACCCAGGGGACAGAATTTCTGGAAGGGAAAAGTGTCAGGACGACACACACGTCCACACACCCTGCGGCCACAGCAGCTGTGGCATTTCACCTCTGGTTCTGGCTCCAGGCTTTCTAGAAAGAACTGCCTGTCTCCTTCCTACAAAGTGATGAGAGCAGTTGGGGGCAGTGGGTGGCTAACCTCCTACACCTCATCTCCACATCCTTCAGGTGCTTTTGACATATCTGGGGGGAAAATGTCCCAAAGAGCCGACCCAGGGTCAGACACACAAAACTGGGAGGAAATGCCAAATTCAGGTAATGTCTGCCTTTTGGAACTTTAGAACGTGTTTGCCAAAAGAAAAAGGTCCCGTCTGGCCTCCTTACAACTGCATTCTATCGACAGTGGGGAAGGGAGAGCTGATGAGAATGGTAATACGGCAGCAGAAAGAAGACAGAACAAGAATGGTGCTACCAGAACATTCTGCCTCCTAGGCTGCCTTTGCTTGGTTCAGCTTTCTGCACGGAGCCCAAATGTGACATACATGTTTTCTAGGGCTCAGGGACCCAACAATAGAAGTCTGAATTATTTTCAAGTTCCAGTATCAAAGGGGAAGGTCTTCTCTGGTGGCTCAGTGGTGAAGAACCCACCTGCCAATGCAGAAGACGTGGGTTTGATCCCTGGGTTGGGAAGATCCCCCTGGAGGAGGAAATGGCAACCCACTCTAGTGTTCTTGCCTGGGAAATCCCATGGACAGAGGAGCCTGGCAGGCTACAGTCCGAGGGGTCGCACAAGAGTTGGATACGACTGAGCAGCTAAACAACAATAACAAATCAAATGGGAAGAACCTGGAATCTCTGGTCTCAGCAGCTCATCTCTGGATGTCACCTGGATTCCTGGAGGTGAGAAATACGGGAAACCAACTTTTCTCAGCCTATTTGTCCCAGGAAATGAAATGTTGCCCCACTCAAATGGGATGCCATGATCCTCACAACCAGATGCAACCAACAAACAAAAGCAGCAAGACCGTACCCACCAAATGTGCCACTAGATTCTTCTAGCAGGTCCGTGAACGAGAAAAACAGCCGGGTCCGTTCTCATTGGCTCCATAAAACAAACACACCAGTGCAGTTCCACCTGGTGGAAACTATGCCACCTCACACTCTTTCCAGCACGGTCCACCCAGAACACTGAGTTCAACCCGTGGACATTCAGCTTAGCAATGACTCTCTCCAGGTAAGAAAAGCAAAGCCAGTTGAGGGGCTTGAACCATAGATTAATAGAGGCAGAAAAGTCATCTATCCTGACTTCCTCCAGCTCATCTTTACCAGCAGGACAATATGACTGGTGACTAGTTTTCAAGGCAGCCCACTCCACTTGTGTTCTTCCTGACCCAGGGACGGAACCTGGGTATCATGCGTTGCAGGCCGATTCTTTACTATCTGAGCCACCAGGGAAGTCTAACTGTTGGGAAAGGCCTTTCTAAACTGGGCAGAAATCTGCCTCTTCATTTGTGTCTCCTAGAGAACCAGAGTATCACTATTTTACAGCCATCTGTGTGTGTCTCCTCCACTGTACCATAAACACAGCCTTGAAAACAGAGAGCAAGCTGCTCCTTTCTGCACCTCTCAACTTTAACTCAAGTAAGGTGCACAGTCTAAAACAGTTCCTTAAGATGGACCGAATCTAACTCCTCTTCCACATGACAATCCTTCAGGCATCTGAAGACAGCTCTCCAGACTATAGACCTGGGGCTCTCTCAACTATAACAACACGAACTGGCATCTAATTTCCATGCCATCCAGAACATCCTCTTCATCATCCCCTTCATTTTGTTAAGTCCCTCTCAAAGAGTAGACTTAGGGTGGACCCTAGTGCCGGAGAACTGCATTTATATAAGGGACTGAGAAGGGAGGATCACAGAAGTCTTGAGAATCACCGAAGTGACAAACACCTAACACTGGAGAGCAATGCCTCACCCAAAGAAATTTCATTCCAAAATTGTTTAAGTCAATATGCTAGTCAATATGATGCATTATGCCAACCAGCTGCCAAGGCTCAATCCCTGGGTAGAGGGTCTGGGGCTTCCCCTCTCTACCCGGACAAAGCATTGCTGCTAACACACGTAAGAGCACATCCTCTCTTAGCACTCAGGTCACGGTGATCTTCTTAGTCAAATGAAATCTCCAACTCCCACCCTAGCATGTATCACAGTTAAGCCAGGTATTCCAACCTTGAACCTGAAGGCATGATTTTTGTCTTTTATTGCAATTCAGGACCACACATTTATCTTTCAAATTCCATTCTATTTCCTTTAGAGAGTCATCAACTGTTGAAATCTTTTTGCTTTGGCTTCCAAAGCATTTGCTTTCCATCCCATTACACGTTATTTCAATATTTTAAAAGTACCTTTTCAGTGTTTTCATAAGAAGAAAGGCTCTTCCTTTTGCTGCATATATTTACAGTTTGTAAAACTGGTCTCTGATATTCAGGAAGTGAAAAGATTCTAAAAGGCCTCTCCATGAGACGACCTGAGGGAAGCTATCATAAAGAATCTAGTCATTTAGATGGGGTTAAGTCCAAGAGCGCAAAAGTCATCAGCAGGAATCAATCTGAGAAAGGGCTCAGGAAGACAGCAGCTGCAGCTGCATCAATAGCCATTGTTAAGAACCAGCTGCTAATTTAGATAGTCAACTGAAACCAAGCTTTATCCCCAAAGAGATCAGCCAGTACAAGTTATAGTAAGTATGTTGTGGATGAACCAAACAGGAATGAGAGTAGGACTCCTGGAGGTCTGAAACCATTAAGCCTTTCAAGAAGGGCAAGGAGTTACCAGCCTAGAGAAGAGATTTCTGGGGCCAAAGATGCTCCTTTCAAGAAAGGAATCACAGAGCCCCAGAGGTGGGGTAAAAACTTGTCATGACCCAGAAACAAGGGTATTATTATTCATGGAGCCAATCGGTATCAGAAGGCAGGTTCTAGAGACAGCATGAATTGCACCAGTCCCACATCTCCCTTGGGGTCGAAATGCACACACAGTGATTCCTTGCAAACCAAATAATGAGAGGAAGGTAAAGGAGCCCTGGCACTACATACAGCATGGCACGTGACCCAAGCCTGAGAGAGGCTGGACTTTCTTAGGAAAAAAAAAAAATGGTGCATAAAATGTTTTCATGCTTTGTTGCCTCGCGAAATACTCTTTGATAGATAAAATACTGGACTCGGCTGAATGGCAGAGAAAAAGGATTTGATGACTCTTTGGCAAAGATGAGCAGGGGAAGCACAGGGATGGACAGTGAGGTGTCACGAGAGCAGCCATGGGGCCAGCAGGTGAGAAGAGTCGGTGGGTCTGGTGCAGGCAGGGGACCATACAGGAGAGGAAGCTGAGGGTAATGCAACTGCCGCTTTCTTCCCACCCTGGAGCACTACACGAGAAACCACTCACCAGGCTGATAAATGTACTTAACACAGCTCCTTAGGTTTTGTTGTTCAACTAGGCACAAATCACTCACTTAAGTACTTAGCTTATAACTATCCACAAAGACATCAAAAAACAACTATCGTGTCTTTTTGCAATAAAGATCAACTACATTAGTGACCTTCCACGGAGACTAGTAATTGTAGAAACAGACTTGAGCATTGCCTTGTGCATGATTAACACATCTTTGTTCCTAAACCCTTGTTTTTTTCCCTATGTGCTTTCCAAAATCCAGCTTAATAGCTTTACCAACAACTCATGCTAATCTCACTGCTCTATGGTTTCCAGCATCTACTGGGGGGTTTTTTCTTCCTATTTAAAAACTAAGATATTTGCCTCACTTAAGCAAAAACTAAGGCAAAGTCTCAACTCTTCAGTCACCTCTCTCCATGAATTTCCATGATTATCAGCCAAGGGTCAATGATTTCGCTAAACTGTTCAGAATATGGATTTGGTTTTTTTCCCTTAAAGCAAAGCCACAAACTCAGGTACCTACAGGGGCCAAGCAAGTGAGAAAAATAAATGACGAAGGTCCTGGAAAGAAAGATGGCATCAAACTGACAGGGCCAGCCAGCCCAACCACCCTACCCCTGCCCAAAGGAGGCAGCAAGGAACCCGATCTACCAGCCAAGTACTATTGATAACATAACCCCAATGTTGCCAGATATTTCCATTCTCCAGAAAAGTCAGAAATCACAGGTTTTATGTGAGATCACTTGAGTTTTAAATTCTGGGAAATAACTGAAATTGTAAAGAATCACTGTCAGGTCAAACAAAATCTATCTCTGGCCTAAGGGCAATCAATTTGTAACCTCTGCTTTAAAGGTTGAGCAGTGAAGTTTAAACTGCAAGCTGGAAAACTCCCTCTGGATTCTGTTGCCTCCTCCTACCTGGCAACAGAATGGAGCTGGCGATGTGTCTGATTCTTTAAGTACTGAGTCATTAGACTCTTCCAAACCCTTGAAAGTTTGAAAGGATGCATACTTGAACAGCAGGAATGGTCAGTGCTGCCAGACCAAAATCCAGAAGTTATCATCTATAGGGGTCAGCAGTTTACCTCTAAACATCACTGGCCCATTTCAAAGCAGGCTTAAGCACTGACTTACAGACAGAAAACTGCAGTTGCCGGGCAGTAAGTTGAAGTATGGGGCTTCCCTGGTGGCTCAGACAATAAAGAATCTGCCTGCAATGCAGAAGACCCAGGTTCGATCCCTGAGTCAGGAAGATTCCCTGGAGAAAGGAATGGCAACCCACTCCAATATTCTTGCCTGGAGAATTCCACGGACAGAGGAGCCTGGCGGGCTACAGTCCTTAGGGTCGCAGATTTGGAACAACAGAGTTGACTAACACACATACACCCACATACACACAAGTTGAAGTGTATCTGTTTTCCACAGATGCTGTAACAAATTACCACAAATTTGGTGGCTTGAGAGGACACAAATTTGCTCTTACAATTCTGGAGACCAGAAGTCTAAAATAAGCTTCACTGAACTAAAGTTTATGTGTTGGCAGGGTTATTTTCTTCTGGAGACTTCAGGGAGAATCGCTTCCCTTGTCTTTTTGAGCTTCCAGAACTCACCCGCATTCCTTGGCCCCTCCTTCACATCTCTACATCACTCTGACCTCCTGCCGCCTTCACCACATCCCCAGTCACTCTTCTGTAGTCCAATCTCCCTCTGCCTCCCGTTTATGAGGACACTTATTACAGTGAGGGCCCACTCAGGTATTCAGGACAGTCTCCCCATCTCAAGATCCCTAACTTAGTCACGTAGGCAAAGTCCCTTTTTGCTACAGGAAGCAACATTCACAGCCTCCAAGGATGAAGACTTGGATATCCTTGGGAGTCATTATTCAGGCTACCATACCAAAGGAACTGGATTTGTTGGTTTCTTTCAGATATATTTGACAGAGCTAAATTAACCTAGATTCTTTAGATTAACCCAAAAGATCAGTCTCAAAGAACATGGGTTTTGCATCTGAATGCCTGTGTTCCAGCCCACATCTATCATTTATTTACTCTGTGGTCATGGGTGAATCATCTAAACTCTGACTCAGATTCCTCCTCTGTAAAATGAAGCAATAACTAATTTTATACACTTGCTTGAAAACCAAAGAGCTAAGCTATATGAGGAGCAAAAGTAAAAAATCACTCAGTAACTTCATCCTAACAAAATGTTCAGGTCTACAGTTATATGCATGAGGTTACTAACAACCCCAGAACTTATTTCTCATATGCTTCTTTTAAGCCTGGTAATTGAGATCTGGACTTCCCTGGTGGCTCAGATAGTAAAGTGTCTACTTACAATGCGGAAGACCCGGGTTCAATCCCTGGGTCGGGAAGATCATCTGTGTGTGTGCTTAGTCACTCAGTCGTGTCCGACTCTTTGTGGCCCCATGGACTATAGCCCACCAGGCTCCTCTGTCCATGGGGATTCTCCAGGCAAGAATATTGGAGTGGGTTGTCATGCTCTCCTCCAGGGGATCTTCCCAATCCTGGGATTGAACCCAGGTCTTCCACATTGTAGGCAGATTCTTTACCATCTGAGCCACCAGGGAAGCCTGATTGAGATCTATAAAACATACTTTTTATCCTTAGCACAATGCTAGTAGTCACTAAGGGCATCACTTGAGGCAAATGACTTAGCCTTTCTGGCCTCAGCTTCGTGCACAATGAGAAAAACAGTACTCCCCATCAGACTGTTACAAATGAGATTAGGTAAGTAAAGGACTGCTTGCTGCATGGTATGCCCTCAACAAATGGCATTTAACAGTGCGATCCCCATTTTAAAGCAAAGAATACTGAGGTTTAAGGAAAGATCGAATTATGTGCCTAAAGTCAGATAGATGGCAAGCAGCAGACAAGGCGTCTGCATCCAGGTCAGTGTAGCTCGTCTTCCTTCAAAGCCAGCTGGACAATTCTGGTGGTGCAAGAACAACCTGGGTTCACTTCTATCATCATGATACCTGAATAATCCCTAGCTCCTTTCTCCTGGAGTATGAATGAAATTATCCATGTCTAAAGGTTTGAAAAATGCAGTGGGAGTGGGCTAGGAGAATGGGGGCTGTGAGGGGCGAGTTGAAATATGTACTCTTAGCACACCTGAGCTTCTGCTTGGAGGCACAATATTTATTTGGTATAAGAAAGGGCAAAGTACGCTGAAGGAAACAGTCTGCTTGTGTGCAATAGAGCAGTTGATGGTGAACAAAATTTTTACAAGAAAATTTCCTTCTACCTAACTGGGAAAATAAACTAAGCAGAAGAAATTACCAGCAGAGCATACATCTCATGACTCCACTTTTGGCTGTGACACGGACTGTACCTTTTCCTAAACAGCTTTAAAATGCATTAAAATGTATCCTAAGAAAGTTTGCTTTTCCTAGACAGCTTTAAAATACATAATCATGTGACCTTAGAAAGTTTGTAAAAACAGGAACATGTCCCTCATATAACACAAGTTATGAGCCCTCTTCCTGCTAAAAACTTGTACACTGAGGTTCGACCCAGAAAAAACTTAATGGTTTAAGAGCAGCTTCTTTAGAAATGATTAATTTTGATATTTCACAGGCACAAGAAGATTAATAAAAAGGAATTGAGGTTTTACAGATGAGGAAAACCAGAGCTGCCCTGAAATCCCTTATCAACAGAAGAAGTTTTAAAAAAAAGAGAGAGCCTTTTGAGGGCAACTAGCATTTGATATGCATATTCAAAAAGGGGAAACCTCCACCTGTGATTTCTCTCTCCCACCTCTAATCTTTGGCCAGGTGAATAACCCCCCATTCTTCACCTCCTTCTTCTTGTCTCTGCAGAATTAATCAGATTTAAAGGGAAACACCTGGGAAAACCTCATACTCGGGTGTATCTAGAAAATGAAATTTACTCATCAACCCTTCTCGCTCCATCTTTGCTACTTAGGCTTATATATGAGATGCTGAGATACCTGATTTTTTTTTTTTTTTTTTTTTGGTGTTGAAAATACACTGTGCAAAAAGAAAATATACTTTGTTGCAAGCCTTGAGAACCATCACACCTGTCTAGTGTGCCAGTTTTGAGGGAAAAGAGCAATGGAATCACCTTTTAAAAGTTCACTTCCTGAAAGTTTAAACATAAGAGATGAAACTGAACATACCACCATTCCTCAATTATTCTTGCCAAAAAAAGAGGAACCCAAATCTAATCAAGCCTCCAGATCTAACTACTTATTTATAGGAAAAACAGGGCATGGACATCCCAAGTTAAAAGACTTTAAGAGGAAGCAATCTGCCAAACCTGATTGTGAAATATTCTACTGACCAATTGACCTGCTATCTTCAACAAATCAGAGTATGAGAAAAGAGAGGAGGTGGGGGCGGGGAGGGCAGTTACAGCATAAAAGAGACAAGCTGCTGCTGCTGCTGCTAAGTCACTTCAGTCGTGTCTGACTCTGTGCGACCCCATAGATGGCAGCCCACCAGGCTCCCCCGTCCCTGGGATTCTCCAGGCAAGAACACTGGAGTGGGTTGCCATTTCCTTCTCCAATGCATGAGAGTGAAAAGTGAAAGTGAAGTTGCTCAGTCGTGCCCGACTCTTAGCGACCCCATGGACTGCAGCCCACCAGGCTCCTGTGCCCATGGGATTTTCCAGGCAAGAGTACTGGAGTGGGGTGCCATTGCCTTCTCCAAAAGAGACAAGAGAGAACAATTATTAACAAAAAAAAAACAACAAAACAATAACCCTATGCACAAATGCTCACCATACACATGGACCAGCCAGAGGCAGTCAGACTTGAACTGATGAGTCCTAGAGGCTTAGGGTCAAGAAGTCCCCTGGGAAGCCTCCGTGGTCACACCAGAATGCTTGGGTTTAAAGCTTTACTGAGTGAAAATATAATTTCCCTACAGCTAGAACAAGCATACTGAAAACAAAGACTGAAAGATGCAGTTTCTTTAACTAATCCAGTATAGAAAGCAGAATATAAAAATGAAATAATCAAGTTAAACTTGACTGAGTTTTAAAAAAAATAAGTAACTGATAATTTACGAGTATCAGATTTCCTCAGTAGTCTGCAAAAAACAATCAGCCATATTTTTACTTGAAAAATTTATTTTCTTGCTGCCTTCAGGTGTTTCATTTCAGTGCAGACCTCAAGAAAAAGACCTATTATTTTTTATGTGTAATTAAAATATTTGTATATCATTTTCCATTAAAAATTATACTATACTAATAATTCTTACTATTATGCTTTTTAATGAAAATTTTTTCATGAGCATTAGAAAGAAGGCTCCCCATTCCGACTCCATCCTTATTTTCTATCCAGGTCTTGTACATCCCTGCAGCATCCAGCTCCACATCGTATCTGGAGGGGAAGAGGACTCACTCTGCTTTCACTAACTCTGACTTTTCAAATCCCTCGAGTGTCCTTTCATCTTTTTGCCCACCTTCCTCTGGAAAAATAGACCTCTTCTCCATTCAGGGAGCCACCCTTCTCGAATCCACCCTCAGGTTCCAGGAGTGAGTACATGCCTAGGACTTGGCCAATCAGATCACCGTATTCTCTAGCTACACGACCCAATCCTGGCCAATCAGAGCCTTCCCTGGGTCCTTTGGTGGAGAAGGACCAAAAGGGAGGCAGTCTTATGAAACTGTAGATGCCAAAAACAGCTATTTTTGTCACAACAAAGAGAGCCTGTCTGAGAAGAGAGCCAACACAAAGGAGAGCAGAGGCAAAGGACAATAAAAGTGTTCTAAAGACACTGTCTCAGCTCCCGAATCCATACGCGGGGATTTAAAACACAGTAAGCCGCTAAATTTAAATTCCCTCTTTGACCTAGGCCAGTTACAACTGAAGTTATGCCACTTGCTATAGAAAAAGCCCTGCTAATACATAATATAAGTTATCTAAAAGTAATCGGATTTATTTTTCAACAAACATACCAAAACACGATACCTATAAGTGAGTACTGAGAAAGGTCCTTCAAAGTATTACCTTCTGGAGAATGACCACTTGTTCCAACCATGTTAGCTATTACTACTGAAACTTGTTTGGATTCCTGTTTCAAGAGCTTCATTACAGTCACAGTTCATGTTTTCATTTTCATTCAGTCTAGTCGCTGGCCACTATTTAATAGGGAATATAGGCTGAGTGGTTAATAGCCTGATAACAACGTTTGTATAAATCAGCCATTATGAACCATCAAGCTTTCCTCACCATTTAAAATGGTATACAAACCTCCTCCAACTGCCTTTTCTCTCTTACTTTACACTCAGAACAGAGCTAAAAGCAATTTAAAATCTAGTTTCCCACAGCAGTTTGGGGAGAATACAGCTCCCTTTCAAAAGAAATACCACTCTACTTACTGAGTGCTACTGCTGGGAAGAATATTTTTAGGCATGCTTCCTACTTCAACACATACAAACATAGGAACTCATGTTCTCACAGACGACCTCACCAGACCGTACAAGAAAGAGCTGGATCTCCCCTTACATGTGTCTGGTATTGACGTGCTAGTTCATCAGAGTCCCAATTTCATCTAACTCACTGGGTTCTATATTCTCAATGCTTTGTCTCTATGGCCAGAGACTGCTCCTAGCTTCCCCCTAAGAACAGGCATCCCAAATTCACATGATAGACAAATTCTATGTGGGGAAAATTAGCAGGATCTTTTTCAGCCTGAGTTCTCAAAGGCTCCCACCCAGCTTGCTCATACACTCTTAAATCCTTAAATCTGAACATTTTTATTCAAGTACTCTCAATTACCTAAAAAAAAAATCCTCTCTAAAACCCCAGAATCAAGCTCAGGGGTCTTAAGACTAAGCCCTTTCCTGCTTCTCCAGTAGAAATGGAGATTGGTACATGTGAAGGCCAGTGCACATAATTATCTCTTTCAAAGGCACCACATTACAGCTGACATTAGGGCTTCCCTGGTAGCTCAGATGGTAAAGAATCTGCCTGCAATGCAGGAGACCCTGGTCTGATTCCTGGATGAGTAAAATTCACCTGGAGAAGGGATAGGCTACCCACTCCATTATTCTTGAGCTTCCCTGGTGGCTCAGCTGGTAAAGAATCCACCTGCAATGTGGGAGACTTGGCTTTGATCCCTGAGTTGGGAAGATCCCCTGGAGAAGGGAAAGGCTACCCACTCTAGTATTCTGGCCTGGAGAATTCCATGGACTGTATAGTCCATGGGGTCACAAAGAGCTGGACACGACTGAGCAACTTTCACTTTTTCAGCTGACATTAGTAACATAAAGTATTTCAAGGTGAAGAAACAGAAGAAAAACCTTGTAATACGTTAAAAGGAATCACACTCGTTCTCAAACAAATGTTTGAAGCCAGAAGCATTAAGATCATGAATCTTTTCAAGATAAAAACATCTTGAAAAGGAGGAAATTCAAAATAGGGACATCTGACATACATAGAATGAGACAAGAATTGATAAAGGTAATAAGGATGGATTATTCAAAGCAGTTTGGGGATAGGACTAGTTAGAAATAAATTTAGAAATAAATTAAGGTGGAATCCAGTTGTCAAGTAAGTTTAGAATAAATTAAATGTTAAGAAGTCAATCAAAAAAATATACCAAAAGATAGAAAGTAAATTTAAAAAAAAACAAACTTGGAATTGGAAAAATCTTCCTAGGCATAATACAAAAGCCAAAAGTTGAAACTATGAAACATGAGCTGATCATTTTTACTATGACAATAAAAATTTTAACAGAAAAACATTAACAATGTTAAAATGTAATACAAAACAGAGGAAACATTTGCCGTATATATGACAAGCAAAGGGTTAATATCCTTAGAAACAAAGAGCTCTTGGTAACCAATATTACACTAGATGAACTATCTCAGCTCCTAGGTGCCCATGAAGCCTCTTCTCTTTCAAGGACCCTGTTCTAGCAATTCTATCCCCTCCCATCATTAATTTCACTCTTCCTGATCATGTCTCAATAGCAAACAGGCAAGTGCTTCCATCTAAATATAAATGAAACAATTTTTAAAAACCCAATTTTTCCTGACCCTTTCTCCCTACTGAGCCAGAACCCCACTTCTTTGCTTCCTTTTGCTGCAAAACTCCAGGGAAGTGTGTTGTTTTAATACAACGTCTCCAGCACGTCTCCTCTTAGTGCTAGCGCACGCATGCTCAGTCTTGTTCACCTCTTTGCGACCCCATGGGCAGTAGTTCACCAGGCTCCTCTGTCCATGGAATTTCCCAGGCAAGATTACTGGAGAACGTTGCCATTTCCTTCTCCAGGGGATCTTCTCAACCCAGGGATCAAACTCACATCTCCAGCATTGCAGGGGATTCTTCACCTGCTGAGCCATCAGGGATCTCTTAAACTCATCTCTATCAGGCTTCTGCCCTTTCCCTCTAATCTTTTTAGAGGCAACTACAGTTAATAGTTCAGTAAATGTTTCCAGAATTTTTTTCTCTGCAGATACAAATATACCCCAATATGTTTAAAAACTAGTTATCTCTGTGTGGTGAGATAACACACGACTTTTCTTTTCTCCTTTATAATGTTTTGGTACTGTCTGAATTTTTTCATTATATAATAAGCCTGTGTTACTTTTATAATAAAGGGGGGAAAAGCTGTTTTCATTTTGATAAAGTTACTATCTTAGCCTTAAGAACACTACATCTGTAGCTTTGCTTTTAAAGTGAAGAGTTAGAAATAAAACTAGAATAAATGAACGTGTTCACTTTCAATAGGAAAAAACCCTACTTAGGCAGCAGCCCCTCATTCCAGAGGTGTATTTATTTGGATGACATTTCATTAGTGCAGCTTCTATACTGATGTTTTTCTAGTTAGAGATTATAATGGGGGGTGCGGGTTGATGACAGGGAGAATAATAAATGGTAAAGCAGAGGGTCTCAAAAAGGCCCATGATGGAACCATAGACATGAGAGGTCCAAAAGACTCCTTGAGGTCATGAAAGAGATCCTCCATTCACCTTATATACCTTGTGAAACTCCAACACACACCTTTATCAACAGACTGGGACCCTCATTAACCCCTTCCTGCACCGAGTCCACCATGCTCCTCATTCCCAGCTGGACCCCCTTCATCACCACCTTCCTTTTGTATGATTCCCACTCAGTTTCTTTCTTCTCCTGACCTGAACAGATCTGTTATTTATCCTTCTGTTTACAAGATAAAACTCATTCCCTGCTTTAAAACAGAATAGTTAGAAACACAGTATGGAGGCGCTAAATCTATAAAGCCCAAAATACTCTTTAAAGCGAAGTATTTTTAAGAGGTTGAGAATATTTTCAAAAGCACTCTCATGAAGGTCAAAACACAGAACTCTGCAATGGACTACAGAACTAGCTTTGCTGAATCAGATCTAAGTCGAAGCCAATCATTTGTTATAAAAAAGAAAAGGACACAAATGGGAAAAGGTCTGAAGGGTATGCGACATGATATTAACAGTAGTTTCATCGGGGCTGCTGCAGGAAGTGTTAATCTCCTTTCCTATAAAATTGGATGTTCTGTTCTATAAATTTATACATGAATTGAACATATTCCCCAAGAGAAAAGGGGGAAAAGATGAAAAGCTAGAGGAGGGAAAGAAGCAGCAGGGAAGTGAAGTGAAGACAAAGAAACCACTGCAACCAGTCACGCTGAAAGGAACAGGAGAGACGGGACTAAATCAGTCCTCATCTCTATCCTGCAAACCCAAGAGAGTCCCCTGCTTTGTTCTGGGAAGTCCGGCTAATGGACTCTAGCCAAGTCCAGCACAGTTGAAATGCATAAGTGTAACCATATAAAAGAAGAAATTAACAGCTTTATCCTGGGAGTGGAGGTGGAGGAGTGCCCTCAGGAATGCTGATATTCCCAGAGCTGCTTCTCTCCACCTTTGTGTTTGCATCACAAGCTCCAGGAGCCCCTGAAAAGCAAGCTATCCATTTTTGAGAAGTAAATCTCTTGGACGGATACCTTCTGTTCACGGGCTGGAGAGGGAAGGTGCTGGGCTGTGTGTTGGAACTTCCAGCCAGAGGAGACAGCTATCTCTTCTGGCACAGGTTCTCAGGGATGAGACCATGTCTAGTGGGGATTTTCTCCAGATTCGACAGCCTTGGCCCTACCCAAACACGCAGCTTTGTTTTCACCATACATCACTCATCCTGAGATCTTTCGTTTTTCCTTTCAAGCATCCACAGGTCAAATACTGTGTGTTCCCAACAGTCTGAACTTCTTGGACCGGCCAAGGGGACATTCATTTTGCTCAGCACTCCTTTCACATTTCTATTGTCTTCAATTTCCCACTCCCCCTACCCAAGTCCCCAGAGAATAACTTCTTCCTTGTTTTAACAACTTGGACCACGGTCAAGGTTGATGTGTTTCTCCATTTTGCAGGATATTTTCTTCAGAAGAGACAAAACAGAGGCTGACAGAGGAGCTGGGCTTGGGAGCAGCGTTAGGAAATCAGCAGGCATTAGGAACACACAAAAAATGCTTCGAAAGAAATACAAAGCAGACAACATTGCAAGGTGCCACACACAGAACTGTTCAGAAAAGCGGACTAGCGCTGAGAAAGATTTCCCTGCAATTTTTTCTCCCAATGACCCACTTAGAAAATTTAATCTCATTATTTGTAGGTAAGGAAAGCAGTCCGAGTGAGCAGAGTAGCTTCATAAGGTATCTTCTCTTTGACTTAAACAGAAACACAACATTCTCCCACTTGACGTCATGAAAGCAGCTCTGATCATTATGGGCATGCGGAGATTAAAGTGAGTAAAGGGAGAAGGAGAGAGAGGAGTAAATCAGTGGCAAGATTCTTTCCTCCCCCTTTTGTGGGTGCTTAGTCGTTCAGTCGTGTCCGATTCTTTGCGACCTCATCAACTGTAGCCTGCCAGGCTCCTCTGTCCATAGGATTTTTCAGGCAAGAATACTGGAGTGGTTGCTATTTCCTCCTCCAGGGGAATATTCCCAACCCAGGGCTCCAACTCACATCTCCTGTGTCTCCCACACTGCAGGCAGATTTTTTACTGGCTGAGCGATCAGGGAAGCCCCTCCTCGCCCATGTTTCATGTTTTCTTCGTATCTTGCCCTCGCTATCCCTAAAACTCTATCCGCACCCAGTATAACACTGCTTCCCAACATCTGATGAAAGATGTCTCTGTGGACTTGCTTAGGACACAAGGAAACAAGCTTATTCTTTTTAAAAAAAGTATGATTTTCAAAGAAAGAAGATGTGAACAAATATTTAGTGGGTATTAGTCTCAGGTACACAATCTTTTAATGAAAATGTGATAATGCTTCTTTTTTATGAGCGATTTAAAAATTACATCCTTTTTTTCCCCCAAAACATGACTCAGACATCCAGTTTCCCTGTTACAGATCTACACTGTCACCATGACTTTTCACACCACTGATTTCAGATAGTGTCCAGACACTAGTTATGGATTAATGCAAAAATACAGTTAGTTCTCTTTGTCTTTCTTTGCAGAGTATCTTTTCCCAAATTTTCCATGAACAGCCTTTTCATATACCATGACAAAGGGAAACAAATTTGGTACAGAGAATAAAGACACCTACTCAGATGATGTACCCCCTGGGGAAAACCACTTTCTACTGGGATATTAATTTCAATTGTATCCAGTTCTCAGCTGTTCATGGGCTTGAAGGAAAGAGCTAAGGAGTTGCTATTTTCAGAGCTAAAAGAGAGGCAAATTGTGGGTCATGATACATTAGTGAGTTGTAAAATCACAACCAGCATTTTTTAAGATGATATGCAATGAAGTAGAAAACATCAATAAGTAAAGCATGTAGTATTGTTTTGTGAAAATGTGTGTGTATTTGTGTGTTGTGTACATTCAGTGTCAGTGTAAAGGTACTTTAAACTGGGGTCACAGTCTAAAAAGTTTAAGAAACTCTAAGCTAGAGCCCAGATCCTGCAGTCAGACAGAAGTGGGTTCCAACATGGCTCTGACATTTACTCGCTAAGTGAACTTGGTTAGGTAGCGTAACCTCTCAAGCCCTCATCTGAAAGACGTGTGTGACTACAGGATTGTCGTGAAAACAAAAGAGAAGTACATAAAGCCCTTCACATCTGGCCCAATAAGGTTCACACCCATCTTTAGATAAATATTCAATTCCCACACAGAAGCAAACATTTAGCTGACTTACAGTATGTGCCAAAGAGATCAAAAACCCAATGTGAGAGAAGATAAACTAGACAATTGTAACTTTTTGTTCTCCAAAGAGTTACAGTACTCTTATAAGACTACCTGTTGGAGTCACTTGATTTCAAGAATCCTTTTCCAAAATGTAAACACCAGATCAATGAAAACTCTTCTCGTTTTTGTTTCTTATACAGGATTGAACAAAACAAATTTATTCTCACTTTGCACTTCATCCTTATAGCTTCTGACTCCCTAGCAAGTGACTAATACCATGTGCCTGAAGATTTCAAAAGATACCAAGATTATCTCACCAATGGAAAGACGCAGATTAAAATATATGCCAAGATTCCTTATACATAATTCTTGTCATTAAGTAAACAAACCAAACCTATATTCCATCATGAAGAAATTTTAAAAACTGAAACATACTCCACACTTCATAATCATGTTCTATCTATTCTTGGCATGTAGTTTGGGGAGAGTTACTGAATTCTGAGAGGAGGAGAAGAAAAGTAAGGGATTCAGAAAGAAAGGCTGGGACCAGGAAAGATAACATAAGTTGCAAGTAGGTGGAAAGATACAATGCTGAAATTGTCATCAACCCTTGGATGGAAGTGAGGAGAGAAAAATTCCCAATCAACAGTAGGCTTTTATACTTCGGGTCTAGAGAAAGGAAGTGGAGATTTGGTTAAAATAGTTGAAAAAGTGGGGTGTGGAAAGAAGGCTTTAATAGTTTTAGAAGATGAAAAACAACTTTGCTGATCACCAAAGGATGATCCAAAAAACAGCACAGAACCAACAAAAGAAAGAAGGGCCAGAAGAGGGAGGCTGGTTCTGGTGTTTAAGCAGAGAAAACAAAATCAAAAGAAATAGTTACAAAAATGTCCCAGGGTGCAGGCTGTAAGGCTCTGGAAAACACAGATGTTTAGGAATTCTAAAAAGTCTTTGCAGAAAAGTCTAACCATAGATTTGGGGTAAAAATTAAGTTCTCCCTGAGAGATTTAAAGGTAAATAGAGAAAAGGCAAGTTAAGTATGGCTGAAAGATGTGACCGATGTAACAAGAATATGTGTAATACCACAAATTAAATATTTTTTTTTTGAAACATTTGCCAGGAAATGAGCAGGGTTCCTAAGGCATCATTTCTTAAGTTGTTTTCCAGGGGTATGCTGATGAGAAATGTCACCACCTCCATTTTTACCCACATACATATCTACAGTAAATAAGAGGCAGAGAGAGAGAGAGGGAAAAAAAAATGATCACTTCTTCCCATCCCTGTGCACCAGCGGCTGCCCTGATTTCCCGTCGTCAGTCCTAACTCCTACATCGCCCCAGCTGCCAGTCAACAAGGCCTACATGGTTTGCTTTGCCAGCATTGCATTGTCCACTCACTTGCTCTGCCCTTCTGTCCATTTCACTGAGCTGGAGCTCCCAGCAGCAACTCTAGAAAAGAAGAAGAGGTGGGAATGGGGACTGGAGCATGCATGGCTCTAGCAAGCCCAGATCCCACAATCCAATGAGAAGCCACTAAATACACAGAGACGAGGTGCCAGCTGTCTAGTCAAGAGTGCTGAACTGTGTCCCTGATCCCACTCGGGCTGATGGTGGGGGTGGGGAGTAGAAGGCCCCACAGGGAGACTGGAAAGAGCCTTTGCTTTGGAATCAGAAGTGGACTTGGAATCTCAGCTCTATCGCACACATGGTATGATGTGAGCTTGGGAAATTACTTAAATCTCTGAGCTTGACGAACTTCTTTGAAAAACAGGATAACAGTGCCCAGGAGGCATCATAATGCCATTGGGAAGATAGGATGAGGGGACCCAGATGAGTACCTGTTCGACCACAGGGGCTTCGTGACTGTCATATCCGACGGCCTATCCACTCAGATTCAAAACTGAAAGTGACTTCTTTTACTGTTAAGTCCCACCTTGCTTTTTTCATTTCCAGGTGCAAAGCATTGCCCCTACCTATGTTTGACTGCTGTGTTCTCTGTATTCTGGTTGTGTATCAAATGTGATAAAAGCCTCCTGAGGCAACAAGGTGTGACCACATCTGACTTTGGATGGTCCAAATCACCTTCAGATACAAGTTTAGATCTTGGACTTTGTAAACTCAAAGCATTTCTCGGGAAGATGATGTAATGATTAACCTCAGTGATATCACAAGCAAAACATAAATATTAAACAAGGTTGAATGGACACAACTTTGAGGAACTCTAAAACATTCAATAAGGAAAGGCCATATGGAGTTTTCCCAGTATTCTCAACCCACTCATTCTAAACAAAAACATCCCCTAACTATATTCCTAAAAATTTAATACTGAACAAAACTGACCAACTGGGAGAAGGAGGCAAGCATCCTAATTCTGTAGAGAGCCACGCCTATTCTACAATTGTGCTGTCTTCCCATGGAATAAGGACCTTGAAAATGGTTCAAACAGGTGTAAGTTACTGTTGAAGGGAAACAGAGTAGAGAACTTACCCCTTCAATGTGGCTCCTAAGTTCATCTGATTCCAGGTCATGCATTCAAGTTGGGAGGTCATCTGGTATAAATTGTCACTGTCAGAAAAACGTCCAGAGTTAGAAATTCATAGTATACAACATATATATATGTGCAATTTTTTTTCCCAAAAAGCAATAGACTTTTAACTTTTCTTTACAGTGAAAGCCTCCACATTTTCCAGAATGGACAGAATACATGAGTCTAAAATGATTTTCATTTCATCCCACTGATCTCCATGTCATTCACTTCACACACAGCAAGAAAGGATGTGAGAACAATTTGGAAGCCTTTAAAAAACCTTAGTAGAGCAAACACTGAAGTTTCTAAAGAGGTATTAAACCTCTGAAGGGAAGAGGCTAAAGGGAGTGAAACTTTGAAAGGCAACACAGGCTGGATAGCTCAACATTAAAGTTAAAAGCCTGGAGCTGAAAGTAGAAAGACAGCAGATTAATTATTCGTGAAAAGGCCATTAACTTGTTTTAATCAAAAGGATAAGTATCATGTGGATTATGAGGGCCTGAAAAGTCAAAGAGTGATGGGTGATGGATGGTCTAATACTCAAGGATGTGACAAGCAGAAGGAAGAGGATGATAAACTCTAGATACAACTCAAGGAATCATTCTCTATCAATTTTATGGTCATGGTATAAGTCAAAGGGAGTTTTTTTTTTCAAAGGCCCCAACCCAGACCTTTATTATATAAGGGGAAACAATGGCTGATCATTTACATTAAGATCCCAAAGGAAAACTGTATCACCATATAAACCAACCAAAAATTATTCTTTTTTTCCATACAACTTTTAAAACCATGTTTATTGCATATGTCTTAAAACACTTCTCTAAATGCATTATAGAAGAGCTGTCACATTTATTTCCTAAAATAACACTCTTCTCAAAAGTATCCGGCATGGTATAACTCAACATCTTTATTACATGCTTTTATTTTTACTAATTCATTAATTTCATATTTATCTCCTTCCTAGAAAACTAACGTACCAACCGATCACCAGAAATCTCCTACATAGCCAAGTTCTATTAGGGATACATTTAGTCCTGAAGTAAAATGGTTAATTATGAAATTTGAGGCCCAAGAGATGAATGGTTTTGTCTGGGAACCTTTGGTCTAAACACATTACAGACCATTTCCATTCCACCTTCATTGGCAGAAGGGAAAGAAGGTAAGAAGCTTTCAGTATCTAATGTGTGTGATACCAGATCGCAAATTCTGGACAATCTCCACCTTGTCACCGCATTCCTTTGAGCTGCTTCATCCATCGGGCAGAGGCAACACCAAAGTTTAATTAAGAGAAGGTTTTGTCAGGCCAGCCAAACAGGGAACCTGTGGAGGGGTGAGGGAAGTAACAGCATGTATCCCTTGGAATAAATGAACCCTGTGCTCTCTCTCAACATCGCTTGATAAATCACAGTAGAGTCCATCTGCCTCTCATAGAATGACTCTGAAAATTATTTGGAACTCCTTAGTGGCGGGCACAGAGAATAAGGAGGAAGTCAGATTCCAGGAGGGAATTTTACATATGAAATGTGAAGTGACTTCAAACTCCAAGTATGTGCAGTTTCATTAGTCAGTGCCTATCTGGACCCCATCATTCATTCCCGTGTCCAACTGGCTATTATGCTACTACAATATACTACATATCAATGAAAAAAAAAAAAGATTAGTTTCTCCAGCAGCTTCTCTGTTCGCAGCAGCGGCTGGTGCTGGTCTGTGCCACTACATTTCGCAATTCCACGAATTCTTGCTGTAAGGCCAGTGTAATTAATTCCTGAAGGACCCCAATTTTTATTAGAAGTGCCAGCCTGCTGCATTTAACACAGGAGAGTTTCTTGAACTTTCTTTGGGCTGACAGTTCATTAATAAGCGGCCTCCTCCACAATCTCTACTGGTTTTTGTTCTCCTGTGCCTTTTCATCAAGCAATCCATTTATTAATCTTGCCATTAATCTCAGCCAACAGGCATTGTATTCCCCAGGCAGCTCTCTGTTTTTGTCACTGATTTTTTCAAAATTGTTCACCAACTAAAATCACTCAGCCCCAGATGACAATTTTCCTAGGTCCTACTGGGATTGGGATCTTTCTGAAATTATTTCATCCTTGCATAAGACTAACAACACTGTAATTTTCAAGAGGTCTGAGAAGCAAGATGGGTGACAGGAGTTTACACATATGGGTCAATGAGTCCCAAATATCTAACTTTATGATTCTGGAATTTTTTTCACAGACTTAAAAAATAAGTCCAACAGATTCCTAAAGAGAAAATAAGTTTTTAAGTACATTTTATTGGCCCCCAGAAAGCAAACCTTCTTAAATATAGAATCTATGCCTTATATATGTATCTTCCTAGTGGGGGCTTGAAAATCCTCTCTACTGCACTGCTTAATAGGTAGCCACTAGTGAGACATGGCTGTTTAGAACCTGAAATATGGAGAGTGCCACATGCTGAAATAAGAGTTGGGCTTTTGGGGTTAAATAGAATATTTTTTAAATTTTCTGTTTTTAAATGTGGCTACTGGTAAACTTCAAATTAAGTAGATGACTTGCATTATGTTTCTACTGAACAGGGTTCCTCTGTAAGTTTTAGGACCTTGAGCAAATCAGTTCAAGTCTCTGCGCCTCAGTTTTCTCATCTGTTAAATGGGAATTTTAATCTCAATCAGTCTAACTTTACAGGGATGTTGTGAAGCTCTGACAATAACTCTTTCAAGACTACACAGATAACATATTTCACTTTTTCTAATCCATCAGATTTTGTACAGTCCACTCACACATCACCAATATTCATCACAACTCTGTGAGGCAGGCATAATTATGACTGCCTTATGGTCGTCATTTATCAGAGGAGGACAGAGGCTCAGAGACTTGCCTAGTGCTGACCTGCCCGATGCCCCCACCTCCACCCTGCCCTGCCCCTTTAATGGCTTCTTGGCATTATTTGAGTTCTGAGCCTTGTTCTCTCACTGCTATTTAAACAACAGTAGAAACAATATAATAGTGCAGACAGGAGTCTGGAGGTGAAAGAGGATAGTGTGCCAAGGTCCCAGGAGGACCCCCACTGCTGGATTTCAGTAGTCCTGACAGTTCAGCCTGCAAATCCTCTTAAGAGGAGAGAAGGTGGAAAGGGCCCAAGGAGAAGGGCTTTCAGAAAATTCCCAAGCAAAAACCAAAAAAAACCCAAATAGATTTCCTGAGGCTGGCCATAGAATCAGAGCACAACTTTAACCACATCCTGCCTTCTGCTGGCTGGGGCTCCTCAGTGGCTCCGTCAGTCAGCTTGGTTGGCACCATCTTCCAACTGGAAGTCAATGACAGTAATGACAATAGCTGCTGCTGGGAGAGGACAAAATGTGAATCTGAGCTAAAAATACCAGGCCCAAGCTCTGATCTCTTCAGGCGATCGGTCAACACCCAGCTCTCATCATGAAAACCCACAGAAAGAGGCAGCACCAGTTAAGGAATATATGACCCCTGGCAAACAAAGCATCTAATTACTAAATAACCACTGGAGGTGTGGACCACCTCATTCCCAGAGGAGATCAGATAAGCAGGTGGTTTGGCTCACAGCGACCACAGTGGTCACGTAGGCATTTCAGCTCCCCATCTAACTCTGTCTGCTCGGAAAGGAACCCTGAAATTGCCGGCTGCCAAAATACATTCCAAAATATATGGTCATGGTGTCTTTTATATTTTCTTTCAAGTAGATCTTGAAATTAAAAAAAAAAAAAAGTTACTTGTTTCCTATGTAAGAAATGTTTGAAGTTGGAAGCAAGGGAGAGAGGAAAGAAACTTCTATAACTGGGATTAATGCAAGTTGGAGTAAAATAAAAGGAAGTCAGTCCTAGCAAAAAGGGGAACTTAAAAGGAAATCAGTAGTAGATCATATAGAGTTTGTTTTGGCCTGGACTGCAGGATTACTGAGTTCTCGACCTCTGCACAAAAAGAAAGGAAGAGAAAAGCTCTCTGCTATTATCTGGACCAGAACTCCCTCACTCTTCAAATGCATGTGTAATTCAAGTACATTTTCATCTTTAAGTGTGTTTAAGTATATTCAGAAGAATGAGGTAGAAACATTCTTTTTGCCACTGGAATAGGGCTGCTGAAGACTGATTATGACCGGAGTTGCCTCTGCCAGACGGCGGTTGTTGTTTAGTCACTGAGTCGTGTCTGACTCTTTGTGACCCCTCGGGCTGTAGCCCACCAGACTCCTCTGTCCATGGGATTTCCCAGGCAAGAGTACTGGAGTGGGTTGTCATTTACTTTTCCAGGGGATCTTCCTGATCCAGGGATCAAACTCACGTCTCCTGCACTGCAGGCAGGTTCTTTACCACTGAGCCACCAAGGAAGCCCCCTGCCAGATGGTTATCAGCTGGCAAACCAGCATCTTGGTGGAAGAAAAGTGTTTCCCGGGGTGAAAAAAAAAAAATTCCCAATAAGAAAAAGGCACATGTAAGTGGCATCTGTGCTCAGAATTCATGTTCCCAGAGTTTTCTGTAATAGCTTTGCCCCAAACTTCTACCTGATAACCGAGGCCCATGCACAGAGGCTGCAGCCAAATTTCCATGCAGACCTTTTCCTGCGTTCTTCCCTCCGAGGCACCATGGAGGCGGCCTGTTCAATAATTTCTGCCCAGCAGGCCATGGTGAATAATCATTTTACAGTCAATCTCTTGGTATTGTCATTTCTCTCTAGCTCACCAGTGAACCAAAGAAAAACCCACCGGGGCTTTAACTTCTATTCATAAACACTTGATCAGCACAAAAGTTGCAGGAATATTTGAAACTAGGTTTTTCCCGCTCCCTGGAGACAAGTTCAAGTCAAACCTTTCTTTGATAACACTGCCCACCACCCTGGAAACCATTTCAGACTTTCTGCCTTCATGTCTACCTATATGGGAGACAAGTATTGTCTTAAGTGAAGCTTGTACAGCATATCAAGTATTTGTAGACGTACATGTAAAAAGAAACATTATTAATTATGATTTTATTTCTTCAGGTGAGTGCTCTTCTCTGATTTAATTCTACATTGAAGGCCAACCTAAATGGTAGATCATGTACTTCCCACTGACTGGATTCCCCAGAAGCTCTATAAGCCGCTAGAAGCTTCTCTCACATGAAAGACAATCTGTATGGTAATAGACTCCACTGTCAACTTCTCCACTGTCAACTTCATCACTAGTGAATTGTCACCATTCAATCAAAAGTATTCAAATCAGCAACTACCGCTTCTGCATTTGAAGTTTTACCTGACAAGTGGCCAAAGGAAATAAGCATTCTCGTTTACATTGGTAGCACAGTTACTAAAAATGTATACGCAAACCTAGTAAAAGAACAAAATGAAAAGGAAACGATAATGTCTAAAAAGTTTAGTGTGTGTGGGAATATTTTTCAGGCCCAGAACTCCTTTTCAAAGTAGCTGTGAGAATCAACCCATGAAATGGGCATGGTCAAGGACTGCTGGCTTTAAGGGGCTCGGCAAGCAGCAGGAGAGAGGGGACTTGTGGAAGAGGATTCAAGGGAGGTGAGTAGGCAAAGCCCTGCTAGCTGCCTGTTGTAGGTCAACATCAGGAGAAAACTGTGCTTAGTGCAGTTGGACTTCACTACTCTTCCCCTCATAGGAGCATGGAGGTCCCAGCTTCCCTGAGACCTTGTTCTGGGCAAGCACAAATCAGAGTGGCCCTGGAAGCTGTTGCTCCCCCTAGGTCTGGATGGATGAAGAGAAAGGTCTCTGCCCTTTCAGCATGTTTCTTTAGGAGCCTTGACTGAACTTCAGTAGTTCTCACTACTGGTAAAGGCAAAGCTGGAGGAGTCGGGAGTTTGAAAGACGGAGGCTTTGTAAGTTAAAGACTTTTTGGAGTGAAAGCTCAAGTTAGCTCTTACAATACTGACTGATGAAAATACTGCCTCTGATCCACAGAACGATTTTGATTGAAAACTATGGGTAAAACCAAAGGATAATGGGGTTTTTTTCACAGATGTGAGGAATAAAGACCTTCCTCGAGCAAGACCTAGGGCAGACAGCACCTTTGGAAAGGAAAGCGCCCTTAAGCATCAGGACAGGCAGCCGGGTGTCAGGAGAGAGGATGGATGCAGAGCCTCACACTTGTTCTGTCCCATACTGTGTCTCACCAAGCAAATTCACCTCCAAGGGCCTCAGTTTACCCCCCTGCAAAATGGGGGTGATAACCTACTGAAACTCTCAAAAAGTTTCAGATTAAATGTAAGTCTTACATTTAATTACAGATTAAATGTAAGATTAAGTGCTTAGAATGGTTTTGGGAGGTAGTAAGCTTATATAAGCATTTGTTCTTATCAATTATTAGCAAAGGTGCTATACAAGGGGAATGTTTCAGGTGGAGGACAGCGAGTGACCTGGAAACCCTGTGGGCTTTAAAGACAAGAGAGACTGAGAATCAAATCCTAGTTCTGATTCTCACTGCTAGGTAACTTGGGCAAGTTACTTTGAGTCTCTGAATCTATCTCTTCTTTAGCAGGGTGGGGATGGGAGTATTGACCTCAAAGGTAATCAGAAGAATGAAATGAGTCAGTTGAGTGAAGCTGTAGCACAGTATGCCACAGCATAAAATGTGCAATAAAGCCTAGCGATTATGTAATCGGGGCTCTCATGATCTTTGGGCTCCAGAAGGGCTGAAATCTGGCTCCAGAATCCTTAGTGACCTTCAGAATAAGCTCTGCCCACCCTCAATATGAGGGGTGAGGGGGGCAGAGAAGGATGGAGAAAATGATCTCTTAACACTTTCCATAAGTAGACTGGGGTCATTTTTTATACACTACTCATCACATCTGTATACAGCTGTACATCCTCAGATCTGTTACCTGAAAGAGAGGAGTCGCTTTACAGTTCTCTCCAAATAGAGAATTTTGAGAATTTTCTCAAAGCAAATTCACCTTGTGTGGTGCTTATTTAATGTCAGTGTATATACCAAATACACTAACCCCAGACTAAACCCAAGACTGGGGAGACAGAAGCAGCTTTGGAAGGGCAGGGCAAAGAGTCCCGGCAGGCTGCCTTAGCAAGTGCAACAAGGCAAACAAAATACAAATTCAAAAAATACAAGCAAGCCTTTCCCAGGAGGTCCCAATTTTAGACAGAAAAGGGAACAGAGCCAGAGACCAGTAGAAGAACCACTGAATATCTAAGTGATTAAAGTTTAGTTGTATTTCCTATGTTTTTCAAAATCTGTGTTCACAAAAGCATTTAAATAACCTTTCAAACTTTTTTAGAAGTAAGAAAGAAGGAAATGACACAACAGCAGTAATGTGGATGCACATATTCTAAAACATCCCTACACCTGTATATTCATCATTACTGCAGGGGAAGTATCTGATTTTGAAAGGTGATTAGAAACGTTGTGAATTTAGGGTGGATGGAGCTTCAAAGACTCAGGCAGCACCAACTTCAAGGGCGCCTCAAAGACTCAGGCAGCACCAACTTCAAGGGAGCAGTTTTCCTACAGGGGTCACAAATTTTTTTTTCAGGAAATGTTAATACTTAGAAATTTTTCTATAACAAGAGAAAATGGTATTTTTATGACATTCATACAAAAGTGAGCAAAGAAGTTCCAATTATGTAGAAAGAAGAAAGGAATAGGCAAATAACTCTGAAAGATGAACCTGACAAAAGTGCTTTATACAGCAGCCAGTTAGAAGATGGATTAGAAAATGTGAAATTTTTATGTATAAAATGCAATCCAAGTGACTTTTCCTACTTTCATAGCAACCACAAATTCAGCCGAAAGTCAAAATCCACCACAGGGACTCAGTTTGGAGAACTGCTGTTAAGCCAGAGGTTGTGATCACTTTATCCCTGACTCCTTTCTAGGCTGTTCTGTCCCTTCTTAGAGACCCACAGGGTGGACTTAGGCTTGGAAGAGGGGGGAGTAAGAAACGTGTGTAGCTGTGTCACTACTGAATCAGACTCCAAAGCCCCCCAGTCCCCAACCTCCAAGGAGGTATCCCAGCCCATTTAAACAGCACCCATTCCAGCATCAAGGTCTTCCTCTCTGCATGGGGTGAGGCACCAACCAGGAGCCAAGGAGGAAGGACTGGGCCAAGGTCATCCCACCAGGAACCATTCCAAAGCCCGTCCCACCCCAAGGCTAGAATAAGAGCAATGCCAATCTGGAAACAGGCAGAAGCAGCTCCTTAAAAAAGATGACAATGATCCCATTATCTCAGTTTTGCTTGGGGAGGTGCTTTACAACAGAGATTTCAGATTCTGTACCTATTCCAGTGAGCTGAACCACCAAGGGCAAGTGCGGAGATGTCTGCCAGGAGCAGATCCCGGAGCCTGCTGTACCAAGAACAGAACTGGGTTCTACCAGCTAGGGAGGGAGACAGGAGGGTGAGAAGGTGTGATCATTCAATCTCTACCTGAGCAAGTGTTAGTAGCTCAGTCGTGTCCTGACTCTTTGCTACCCGATGAACTGTAACCCACAAGACTCCTCATTCTCCAGGCAAGAATAGTGGAGTGGGTTGCCATACCCTTCTCCAGGAAATCTTTCTGAACCTGGGCAAACTGCATGCTTTTTTTTTTTTCCCTGCCCTCTCTTAAAAAAAAAAAATCTAGTGGAGGTCGGTCGTAAAAAAAGAAAAAAATAAATAACAAAACGTGATCTTGAATCCAAGATCAGATTAGATATGCCGGATTTCCCCAGTCAAAAGGAAAGGTTTCCGAAGTCTGTGTACTCTAGGCCTAGAGAAGTAGGTGGGCTGGACCCAGTCCTTCCCCAGAATGGGAGAATCAGACCAGTGTTCTAGTCTCGGTTTCCTAAATACTCCGGGGCGTCGGGGTTGGGATGAGCCGCTGCGAGCTCGGAAACGAAGACCCCTTCCCCTCCTCCACCTGTGGGACTGGAGGGCCCCCAGGCGCGGCCATTCCTTCCACCAATCTCCCAGGGCAGGCGCTTTTCCTTCCTTCATTACCTCACTACCTCCTTCCCTTGACGTCAGCCCCGGGTCTTCCAAAGGAGGGGAGGGAAGATGGAGATGAGTCTGGGGCAGTCGGTATCAGGATCCCCGCAGCACCGGGTCGGGGGTAGGGGTGGAAAATGAGGTAATGCGCGCCCAATCCCCGGCCTCAGAAGGCCGCGAGCGGCCACTTCCCTCCCGGCTCCGGCGGGTGTAGTTACTAGGCAACCCTATCGGCGACGCGGGATGCCGGCCAAGTTCACCCAAAGTTGAAGAATAAATTTGGGGGAAGAGAAGGTGGAGGGTGGAGCAAGCGCAGAGGAGGCACGAGGGGCAGGAAAAGAGCTTGGAGGGAGAAGAAGCTGGTTTTCCGCCTCCCGGGATCAGGAAGAAGGGCGGGCGCGGACTGGAGCTGTCTCCCCGGAGGCACCGCAGCCGCCCGCCTGCAATCCCGCACCCAGTCTGGGGCAGCGGGGCGCTGGGGAAGACGCCCCCAGGGCGCTGCTGCACCCGAGACTCTGGGGGACTGGGGTGGGGAGAAGCTGGTGGCCCGAGTGTACGCGCCTTCGAAACGGTCCCAGAGAAGGCTGGCGAGTGTGTCCAGCGCGCGAGGAGGGAGCTAGAAAAGGGAGACAAACTGGCTGACTGGGTGGGAGTGGACCCCGGGTTTAATCCTTGATCCCGTGGAGGCTGAAGTCCTCCTAGCAAAGAGCCCTTACCAAAAAATAAAAATAAAATCCTCAAAGTTCTGCTCTTCAGCTCCAAACGGTAACCGCCCTCATTGATATTCAAAGTAAGACCACCAGGACACCGGGAAACCTACGTCTTTCAGATGGGAACCAAGAGATGGGCTTTAATTTGCTTCAGGAAGCCCAGTGGGTTCGAGGCGCCCGTGGCCTCCAGGACTCGTAGGCGGGGCCGCCCGGCGGCGGATACCGCCCTCCAGCTCGAGCGCCCCCTCTGGGGTCGCGGGGACCCAGACCCGGTGCGGAGCGCCTTCCTACCTGCTGTAGGGCGTCCTCAGCAGCAGGGCCTGGCTGCCTGTGCAGCTGTCGGTGGGTGTGTGGCAGCCGTAGACTGGGGGCGGCACGGAGTACTGCTGCTCCCCTGCAGAGAGCCAGGAGAGCCGGGTGAGCGCGCGCTGAGGGCTGGGGGTGCGGGGCCGCGGGCGGGGGCTGTGCCCCCAGGCTGTGCAGGGCGCACGGGGGCCTGGATGCCGGGGCCGTGCCGAGAGACGGGTGTCCAGATCACAGCGAGCTAAGCTTCTCCCTTTACCTTCTTTTTTAAGCAGTCACCGCACAGAACACGGAAAAGACCCTCTGGACATTCGCAGTGTCGGCGGAGTGGAACTAACAGACTAGGGAGTGGGGGAAAACAATCTTTTCTTTTGAGATTAGGCTATTTCTAAAATTCTTCTAGCTGTCCTCTTCTCCCTTCCCCAATTTGCTGTGAGTTGGAAAGTCCTGGGGAGGCAGGGGTGGCATGGAAGAAGGGGAGAAGGCCCCCATCCCCACCCCGGCTTACCCAGCGAGCCCTGCTGGCCCATGGGGTCCTCGTGCTTGAAAGAGTGGTTGGGGAACTGCGCCGCGTGGTGCGAGGGCGTGTGACCGTAGCTGGGCGTCCCGTCGAAGGCCACCGTGCTGTATCCTGCGGACGAGGCCGAGAGAGAAACAGCGTCAGCGGGGAGTCAGGGACCCTGTGAACCAGAAAGCACCCAGACCCGCATTCGGATCCCGAGTCAATCAGCCCCCAGGGAAGCCGGGCCCAGTGTGACCTCGGGACATGCTCCCCGCCCTTTCCAGAGTAAAATCCAGACCTCCCCAGAGTTTCCCAATTTATTTACGCCCTTGTCTTTCACGACGTCTGCGGCTTCTGCACCGAACCTCGCCAGTATGAAAACTTTCAGCCGCTCGGCGGAGAAAGTCGTTCTCCCCCCAAAACAAAACAGCGTGGTTCTCGCGCAGGGGCAGCGGCGGGCGACCAAAATGGATCTGCTCGGCTGACCCGGCGCTGACTCGGAGCCGTAAATCAGAGGCCCGCGCACCAACTTTCATTAATTACTCGGGGCCAGTTAAACGGCCTGGGCTTTAAATGGGGGAGAGTAATTACTGAGTAATGTTATCTGTCTGAGGCTGCACGACCCGACACCACTGACACCCAAAGCCCTCGGGAAAGCTGGTGAGGGGCAAAAAAAGAAGGGGCCTTTCAAGTTGGGCCCGCAGGCCTCGACCCTGCGCCTTCCTCGGACCCAGCTCGCGCCCTGAGGAGCGGACTGTGACCATCATTGCAGGGGCCGACTTCCTCGCGTCCCAGGCCGGGAAACCTGTTTGTTTCAGAGTGTGCCTGACAGTGCACCTCCCTTTCCCTACATGGTACGCACGGGGTCCAATGCCTCAGTTTCCCTGCCGAGAAACCGAAGGCAATGTCGCGGCATTCTTCCCCAGCTTTCCAAAGGTGGGGGGGGGGGGGAGACACGTGTTGGTGGTTGAATAAAACGTAGTCTCCTTCTGTGATTACTGTCACCAAAGTACTTGAAACATTTAACATTACAGTTTGGCTTCTGCAAAACTGTAGCTGCCTCTGGGGGAAAAGCATCCTCCAGCTAAGATAAGGATCAGTTCTGAGTCCTGAACCCAATGGTGGGGTCCTTTGCTGTGCGCAGGCTCCGTAGTCTCTGAACTGAGGTCCTGGCCAAGTGAGGAATCATATTAGTCCAGAAGCTCACATCGGCTCCCTGCAGGGCCACTGGGCTGAACCCAGTCCCCCCACCCCGCCCTCATTGGACCCCGCCTCTTGCACTGAGCTGAGCCTCCAACCAGCCCCCTCCTCAATTCTTGGGAGTGGGGTGAGTCAAACAACCCCCATTCTCCAACTCTTGGCCCAGGCATAATCAGGGCTCTACAACAAACGTCCCTGAAGACTTAGATTGAACAGTGAAAGGTAATACCCATGTCTTTTAAACGCCCCCCCCACCACCCCGCAAAAAAAAAAAAAAAAAAAGCCAAAAACAATAACCAAGCTTCTACAGTCCACTTCGGGGAATGTGGTGTGTTAAAGAGTCGGAGGGAAGGTTGGAGCAGGTCTTATTAAACGAATTGTACAAGTCTCTCGCACCAGTTGGCGCCACAGGTTGATAACTTAAGAAGCCACCAGCTTTAGCAATTTGCATGACCCCAGAGGCCTCTATTTCTGGCCTGCTAAGTGGGCAAAGATAACCCCCGGCCCGCTAGCTGTCAGGAGTGGGTGAGCACGCTGGCGCTTCCAGGCACTTCCTTTTGGAAACGGAGGCCGCGCTGTTTGAGGCCTACCAATCAGCTGACAAGGGAAATTTGGCTCGGAGCGCCCAGTTTTACAGGGGGAAGGCCGAATTTTGAAAGAACTGTTTTTTAAATAAAGAGGAGAAACAGCGACAAAGAAGTTGTCTCTAGATGAACACTTCTCCATTCCTGAGCCGGTGGCCGGAGCACCGTGCTGTCCCCGGAGGCGGCCCCCGCCACCATCGGTACGCGGCGAGGGGCAAGGGGTTGCGGGAGGCCGCTCCTACATGGATCGCCTCGACTCCGCGCCCCGCGAGGCTCCCAAGGCCCCCCCTCTCCGGAGAGGGGGTGCACATCGGTAAAAGCGCCCTCACAGAGGGGAGAGGGCCCTTTAAATTAGCTTATCGGATGCGGGACTGATTAGAGCGCGTGGTCCCGGGGCCTTGCACTGAGACAAGCGCGGAGAGCGCGGAGGCGAGGGCTGGGGGCCAGGGGCCGGAGGAGGGACAGCTGCCGCCAAAGGGGACAGCGTGTTCAAAGATTCCTTGTATTGTTACAGGCCTTAGAGGGAGAGGCTCGAGCGGCCAAGGTAGCGCCTTTCCCACGGTTCCTCTCGGCCCGGCAAAGCAGCGCAACCTTGACCGCGTGGAGCAGCGACACAGGCTTTGCGCTTCTCTCCCCCGCCCGCCGCAGCGGAGGAGTCCGGGAACAGCCTGGCTGGGCCAAGCCCCAGCGGGAGCTGACGGGTGGAGGGCACAGCAGGCTCAATCAGGAAGGTGGTCCCCAAGGGCTGAAAATGATGACTCCGCAGCTGTGGCAGCGGCAGCGTATGGGGAAGGCTATCTAGCAACGAAATACCCTCTCCAAAGCGACCCGAGGGGGGCGTCCTTGGCCCTAGGGCTGTGCTGGTGTCCCCGTGTGACACTAGGTGGCCCAGTGATAACCAGGTATCCTCCAGGGACAGGGTTCTGCGCGCCAGAGTGGCTGGGGAAATCGCTCAAGACTCTGAGGCAGTCTTCCTCTTCCCTTCCCAAACTTCGCACTTATTTGGGAATGCAAGTCCTCACCCTCCTGACAAATTCCCCAACGGTCTCACACAGACTACAGTGGGTTCGGTGCCCGTCCAGCAGGGAAGAGGAAATCCATCTCAACAGGGGGGCCAAGATCCCCAGAAACGGAGGTTGAAATAACCTAGAATGGTCTGGGTTTGAGTCCAGGTTCTGCCAGAGAGAGATCTCCTGGACACCTTATCTCAGAGTCTAGATTTCCTCCAGTGTCAGGCTGTGAGCTTCTTGCAAAGGCTAAGACATTCTCTCTTAACATTCAGTCTCCAGTGCCTGGCACAGAATAAGTGCTCAATAAATGTTTCCTAAATGAGTATTTATAAAAAAGATTAAATACCGGGTATTATATTTAAGAAACTCAAAAAAACCCCAACTGAGGTATGATACCTTGGAGTGGGGGGATATGCAAGAGTGCCAGCAATTGTCTACTCCCCTGAGCCATTAAAGGTTGCCCTGCCTAGAGACTGGGATCCAGAATCTTGACTCCTCTCCCCTGGAACTGGCCTTGGCCAGCTGATGGGCTGTGGGGAAGGAACTCTTGCCCTTGCTTTCCCCAACTCAAGCCTCCCGCCAAGACTCTGCATTCCTAGGGGAGCTGCAGGAAGCCCAGAAATCAAGAGAATAAATCTGAAATCTCAGGGCCCAATCTGGTTGACAACACCAGGGCTGAGCCATGAGTGGCTTCTGACATCCCACCCCAACTCCCAGCTGCCAAGTGACTTACAGAGACTGGGCAAGCATGACCCTTTATGTTTTTACCACAGGAGAAAACCCAAGCCTAAAGACAGGAACCAGCTTACAGGCTGTGGCCTGGGTCTGTGGCCTCTCTACTGAGCAATTTCCCAGGATGTTGGGGCGGGGGGAGGCTCCTTTACCTATTAGTCGTGGTCCCCAGCTCCCAATACCCTTCTCTTTGACATCTCAGGCCTATCCTCTAGAGAGGAATTGAGATTTTTCCCCTTACGTGTAGTGCTGGCTGGCTAGGAAGCCCACAGTCTCAACCCTGAGACTTGAGTTGATGGAATTCTGGGCATCAGATGACCCTGTAGAAGTTTGGACACAAGGACCCAACCAAAGCCACAGAGTCCTGGTTCCAAAAACCCTACAGAACCTAGATGGACTCAAAATGATAATGGTATTTTGCACACGGGGTACTTAAATGGTTTCTAAGGTGTCTTCAAATAGCTCACTACCAGAGACTCACTCACCTCATACACCTGCCTGCCAGTCTTGCCCTTTTAGGTCCAACCACGTTTAAGCGGCTGCTGCCTTCTGTGTTTAGAATCCCGGTTGGGGGGCGGGGGCGGATTTATGTGACATAGAACTTCAAACCAGAGTCAGACATCAGGTTGGGCATCTTGGCTCTCTTACAAGATAGGGAAACTGAGATCTGGAGATTTACCAAAGGTTACACCAACGTGCTAATTAGAGGTGGTACGATCAGAGAACAAGAGACTGCAATCCTCACTGAGCTGTTCCAATACTCCATGAGTTCCAAACACTAGTTTTCCTTTACGAAAGACTTAGAGTGGAGGGACCTCATGGGTGGGTTTGAGGTTTTCCACAGGACATGGATCCCAGATTCCCCGAACGAAGAGAGGAGGGTGGTTTCGGTTTCGCCAGGGCTTCTGGCGGGCCAGGTGCTCTCGGCTGGGTGTGAATAGGGTCGCGCGAAAGAAGATACGCGTTTAGAACTTGCGCGGGAAGGCGCGAAGAACACCGCCCTTCTTCCGCGCTCCTTGGGCGCCCCAGCACCTCCTGCAAACAGAACGCACTCTTCTGCTCCCAACCCAAGCATTCCAGAAACACACTAGTCCTAGGCCCGAGCGAATTTTTGCTCTAGGAAAAGCATCCGTTCCTGCGTTTTTAAAGCATTTTCTAAAACATCGAATCAACCAGAATTGGTTTAGGTTGACAACAGCGCATATGTCTAATAAACAAAATAAAATGCAGAAGTTCGGCGTAATTGATTCTACTTTGGTCCCTGAGAAAAAGCCGGCGACGGCTCAAGATGAGAAACCTACGGCTGTGTCCCTTGCTGTATGAGGACTGAAAACGGAAAATAAACCTCTCTTTCTTTGTTTTAACTTTCAAGTCTTGCAAAAACCTTTCTCCAGCTACAACCCGGGTTCAACGACTAGGAGGCGCCTGAGGCGGGCTGGAAGGAAGCCGGCGCTCTGGCCTCATTTCATCGCCTGTGGTAGGACCCCGTCGCGCAGGGTTTGGAATCGGATAAACGGGGTTCTCCTCCAGCCCTGGAGCCCGCGTGGCAGCACCTGACCTGGCACCCAGGAGCTATCCACTTATACACTACTATACACTGGAGCCAAACGCAAACAGGGACATGGATCTAGGAAAGCCACTATTTTGTCCCCAGCTCATTCATTTACTCATCCTAGGGCTCCAAGGTACTTATGGTGCCTCCATTAGGGCCAGATGGGCTCCTGGCATTTTTGGCGGGCAGACGCAGCAAAGGCTGCTCACCACGCGCTGGTCCCACTCCGAATCCAGGGTCTTAAAACGCCAATGCTTGCCGACAGTTTGGTGGTGCCTTAGGCGACAAAACTTCTTCCCGAGGTAGAGCCAGGCATTGAACGGGTTCCCGCTTCCCATCCCCACGGGGATCTGAGAATTTCCTGGGGTCCAAGGGCCCCCAGATGACCTCCCGGCTCAAGCGAAGGGTCCGGTTCCCCGCCCTGGAGGATGTCGGGAACCCACGCCGTGGACTTCCTCCTCTCCCCGGGCCTCCTGTCTCCCCCAGCTGCGGCTTCCTCTACCCTCACAGTCCTTGGGGAGGCGATCGGGTAAGAGCTGTGGTCAGGGAAGGGGTAGGACAGGGGAGTGCCGGCGCGCGGTTACAGCCCAGCCGCCACCGCCCCGCGTGTAGGGGGCGCTCCCCAGCCCGCTTACCCTGGTTGCGAATAGCGGGCTGGCTCTCGAGGCAGCTGGGCAGGTAGGGTGCGTTGGGGAACATCCTGGCCTGGCCGGACGACGCCTGGCTGGGCGGAGGAGGACCGAAGGGCCCGTAGCGACAGGCTCCAGCCGTGCCGGTAAACTGACCAGAGAAGTGGACGGTGAAGGCGCTCAAGCACTGCTCCTCGTGCGGCTCCGCGCCTCCCCAGCTCGGCTCCTGTTTGATGAAGGAGTGAGGCGGCGGCGGCGGTGGGGGTGGCGGCGGAGCCGGCGGCGGCGCAGGGCCGCCCAAGGACCCGTAAGCCGAGGCGCCCGGGGGCGCAAAGTCCAGCACCGGTGCCCACTGCGCCGCGCCGCTCACGGGCAGGGCGCAACCGCCGCCGCCGCCCAGCGAGGGTACGGCCGGCAGCAGCGCGTTCAGGTCCCGCACGTCGGAGCCCATCTGCTGTGACTCAACCCCGGACGTTCCGCGGGCCCTCCGGCTTTGCAGACGCTCAGCGCTCGACTCCGCCTCGCCTAACTTGGCCCAGATGCCTTCCGGACCCCGGATCCCCGGCAGCTGGGGCTGCTGAAGGCACCCAGGCCCGGGCCGGAGCGTGTGCGAAGACGCCGGCTCCGGGGCACACGTGGACGCCGGCTCTTGCCGCAGGAGGAAGTCCAGGATCGCGGCGAGGAGGCGGCGGGGCCCCGGCTCCTGGGCTGCCGTCCGGGCTCTGGGTGGGTAGGTGAGTGAATGAGTGGGAGGGAGGGAGGGAAGGGGGGAGCGGATAGGCGGTCGAGTTGCGAGAGCCCCCGGGTGTGGGCGCTGCCTTGAACTCCTTACCCCAGCTGCCTGGCTGCCCCCAGCTTCCCAAAGCTCAAATAAGAGGGGCCGGCGGCGGGGGAGGAGGAGGAGTCAGGACTCGCGGCAGCTCCATTCACACCGCAGCCCTAGCGGATCCAGGCAGGGCGCGCGACTCCTTGGGGGCGTCCTCGCAGTGGGGGTGGGGGGCGGGCCAGAGGGAGCGTCCCTCTCAGAGACACCCTCCTCTCCTATCCGCCACGCGCTCTCCGCTGGCCTGTGGGACACAGGCCTCCCCCCCACCTCCCCTTCTCGGCCTTCGCGAGTGTGGGCGCCTCGGGGCACTGGCGAGCCGCTTCAGGTGAGCAGGGAATGTCCCCCCTGCATCCCTGTGTGGTGAGGGTGGGGATGGGGTTGTTAATCGGGGAGGGCGGGTTGGAGGGAGGGGCAGGGGGCTCCACGAGGGCGGAACTTCGGAGTAGCTGCAGAGAACTTTTCCTGGACTTCAAAAAGGAGAATTTCTTGCTTTGCGCCCCCGAGTCCGGCTCTTGCTTCTAGAGCCGTCAGACTGGACTGGTGGTCATAATCTCAGAGTCACTGGGGAGTGGGGTGGCTTTTTGTGGATTCCAGAGGCCAGACTCAGGCGTAGGTGGGTGACCTGGAGGTTGCATCAATTTAATAAACGGAGCGTAATTCCATTGACTGGTGACATGGTGAGGTTTGCGCCCAGAGAAGGGCGGTTTCCGCGTACCTGCAATCGGTGCCAGCGACACTTCATCTCCCTTTCGGGAAAACAGAATGGCGGCTAGTTTGGGAGGAAAGAAAACTCGTAGGGAAATGCCCAGTTTCCGGTTGGAGAATCCTGGCGCCGAGTGTGGAGGGTAGGGGGTGAGGAAGGTTTGGATACAAGTCCTCGGAGGTGAGATTGGCTCCCGGAGCGGCTCCTGCTGAGCTCTGCCTCCGCTCATTCCAGTCGGGAGTACCACTCTGGATGCGCGGTGACTGCCCAAGAGGCACAAGCCAGGTTAAGGGGACGGAGAACCTCAAGCGGCCCAAGGCAGGGTTCTTACCGTTGGGAGCTCCCAGAGCCTGGCGCAGCCAAATCAGGTTCCTGGCTCTACCTAGTCATTCTTTGGGAGTCCCGCGCCCCAGAACAGGTGTTTGAGGTTTTGTTTAGTTTTGTTGGTTTTTCTAAAATAGTCGGCTTCTATCGGAAAAGAGACCCTAGGCTAGAAGCGCCGGGAATCTGGATTGGAGTGCGCTTCAGGGGCGCGTGGAAACGCCCAGGAGGCAGCGGCGACGGCGCAACCTGGGACTGCCAGGAGCGCCGGGCGCGAAGCGGCCCGGTGCCGCTTGGCCTCTGACACGAGACTGTCCGCGGATGGGGCCCGAAGATTTTCAGCCAAGCCCATGTGAAGCAACAATCAAGGTGGTTGCAGTTTTATAAAGAACCTGGGCGTTTTTAAAGCCTTGATTTACTCACAAGGAGCTTTGGTTTTAATTAATTCGCACTAAGTAAAAGCCAGGAGTTCTGGGCGCGGACCCGCAGCGTGTGTGGCACCTACACGCTAAGTACAGGTCCTTCCTCTGGAGGTCGCTTGTCCTGGAGGCGCAGGAAACCTTGAGGGCAAAGGTCGGGAACAGGCACTACCCATTTGATGGCCGGACCACGTTTGCAGTGATGGACACCTTTCTGCGCGACTTTCGTGCCTGACTTTTCGAAGTTTGCGCTCAGAAGCTTTTTCTTTTTTTCTTTTTAAAGAAGTGAAAAGGCTCTCGAGGCCAGCTCCTTCTCGCTCACACTCGTTGTGGGCCGCCCACTCCTCTCCCGCACGCCGCATCTGTAAACCTGAGCGGGGCTCCAGCGCTGGGCAGAGGACATGGGCTTTATGTCTTTTTGATGGAGAAAGGCCTCTCGCGATAAGACTTCTCAGGCCAAGTTGCCCCCTAGGACGCCCCAAACCTCAGTCTCACACCCTTCGCTCTTACTTATACTTCGAAGTCGTTTTTTCTTCAGGAGGACTTGCTCAAGCGCTGTGAGGGAAAGCGAGCCATTTATGAAAAGCCAGGGATTTCCACTTCTAAACGGGAAAGCTTGAGATTATTTCTTTTTTATCATTCTTTGCAGTTTGTTGGGGGTATTTGGAGAAGGGTGGCTTGATTGTGACCTTTTGTGGTTTTGAATCCTAGAGAGAGCAAGGGCGCTTAACACTCTAAGGGGGGAAAAAAGTTTTTGCCTGGGGGTGAGGTGAAAAGAAGGGGAGGGGGGCTAGGAAATTTAGGGCTCTACTTGTTGCCTGAAAATTCTTGAGGGAGGGAAAAGCAGTGATGCGATCCCCATTTCGACTCTGGGGTACCCCCTCGCCCCGACCTTGTAGTCCGAAGCGATGGGAGGAATCCCCTGCAACCCACAGCGCAGAAAAATAAGTGCTGTGCATCCGAAGCCGCAGCCTTCCCCGAGATGAGGTCTTCGAAGGTCCCTCGGCCTCGCCCGCGTCCGTGCTCTGAGCCCAGGCGCCCCGGAGCCAACCCTGGGAAACCCGCAAACTATTGCGCTCAGCCGGTGCCTTACGCTCTCCACTTCTCCCTCCGCTAGACAAAGTCCTCAGCGGGCGCTCGGCGGTTCCCCAGGCGGACGCGCCCTCTGGGCTAGCCTCCGTGCCCTGAGCTGGGCAGGCAGTCTGGTGGGAAAGAAGGTCCAGCCTCTGCCCTCCCCAGCAGGCAGGGCGATCGGCGGCATCTCCGGCAGCTCGAGACCCGCCCAAGGTCCCAGGGATCTGAGGGCTGCGGAGACCTGGCCACTCCTTTCTCTCACTCACCTTCCCAACCCCAGATAGCGAGGAGACCTCTGGCAGAGGATGTGGTCTGAACCACCGATTGGCAGAGCTAGAAATTCAACTCCTGTTCTACAGAAAAGGAAACTGAGGCGCAGGCAGAGGGAGGAGAGGCAGCTGTGGCGTGCAGTGGCGTGCAGAGCAAGTAATTGGTGAACAGAGAAAGGGATCGCAGCTCCCCACCAGGTAACCAGCAGCTTGAGGATCATAGATGCGGTCTGTAGCCGCTGGGAGCCTCAGTTTCCTTAGTGGTCACATGGAACAATGAGTTATCAGTACCCCCCCTCAAGGGGTCTTCAGGAGTAGACAGAAAACTGTGTTGGCCTACGTCCTCGATGAACGTTACAGTTTCTTATTATTGTCCAAGGACATTGAACAAATTAGTGGCAAAACCGAGCTGGAACCCAGGTTCCTCTCAGAACTTAACCCACCACCCTCTGCCTCTTTAGAAGTAATGGAATGGGGAGTAAAGGAAAGGAGATGCTGGAAACCTACGTGGCTTTGGTGTCATTGGTAAAGTTCATCCTGGCCTGGAAGGGGTTTAATTATGCCAAGATTTTAAAATCGAGGCTGAGTGGGAGGGGGAGGGAGGTCTTCTAACTCCCACCCCTACCCCCACCCCCACTCTGACCCCGGCGCTGTCAACTGGATCTGACCAAGCGCCCAGCCTGGCCCTGTAGCCGCGGCCCCAGGGACCAGACCGTACTCCGGAGCCGCGCTCCGGGCGTCACCCCCGCGGCCGCCGACAACTGAATAAACACACCGAGTCGCTGCGATCTGTCAAGGGCTGGGGCCGCCTGCCCGCGCCCGGGGCCGCAAACAGCAAAAAGGAGTGGTGGGCTGCGCGGGAGGAACCAGCGCTAGATTTTAGCGCCTCGCGCAGAGGCCAGTGCCCGAGCTCCACGCGTCTGACCGCTGCTCCTCTCCTCCCCGCCGACTCCAGCTCTTAGCAGTCTGCCTACCCCGGGCCGCGGAAGGCGCTTAGGCTGGTTTCCATCCCCGCGCAGGCGGTGGAAATCCCAGCTTCATTTATCTAAATTGAAAAAAAGAAAAAAGAGAAGGGCTTTTGTTATTGTCTACCCTCCGGCTTCCTCCGTTCATTTGAAAATTAATTGGACTTTTTGGCCAATCCACCATCTCCGGTTCAGACTCAGTTGGTTTGGGGTCCCAGGACCGGTGCGCGCTACCCGGTACGCAGAGCAAAACTCCCCTTTCCTCCACCCCCGGCTCGCAGTGTCTAAAGCGGTCAGGGTTACCCGTCTGTTCTGATGCCACCGCGAGCGAGTCCCCAATGAAAGGATTCCGGAGTGCTGCCTCTATTATTATACCGTAAATCTTTTTAAATTCTGGAACTAATTATATAGAGGATATGTCTCAATTTGTTCTGCATTAATGCCACAGTGGGGATGGAGGCCGGGCCGTGGCCAGAGCAGATACGCAGGCCTATGAAATTGATGAGCTGAGAGTTGCTTCTAGTCCTGAGCGCACCATCTGGAATTCCAGTCTGAGGTTACAATTAGAACTCCTGACCCCAGATTCAACTTTGCAAACAACAGGAGAAAAAAAAAAAAAAAAAAAATGGGGAAAAGAAAAAAAACCAAGAGGGAAAGGAAAAAAAAAAAAAAACAAACCCGAACTTACTCTGCACCTGTAAAAAAAAATATCCTCACACAATCTTAAAATCTTCTCATCTTAGAAGAGTCTTTCCAAGAATTTCTTTTAACCTATAAAAGATAATGGAATATATTTTATAGATTGGATTTTATCTTATCCCCTTTCCCTCTCCAGGCTGCACTCGATTTAATAGTTGTCAGTTTTCCCTCAGTGTTGGATTTAATTATATAGGAACAAAACTTTCCTCAGTAAATTAGCTTGCTAAATATTCTGTCACTTTTGTGATTCTGCCTTTGAGAAATAGCTTAATTACGGAAATCTATCTGAATCTAGGATTCTTTTTTTACTTGCCCCACCTTAACTGTAATCAGAGATGTTATTTGTGTTGTAATTGTATTTGTGTTCTAAATCAGTTGTGCCAATTTCTTCCTTCTTTCTTTAGTAACACGCTGTTTTATTTTCCTCTCACTTTGACCCCCTGAAGAAAACGAAGGACCAGGCAGTGAGGGGGAATCTGTTAAATTTATTAGCATAAATACTTAGACAAAACGAGATATAAATCATCCAGATGAATTAAGCCATAAAATATCCCAATGAACTCAGTCCCTCGCCAGGGTCCTGGTGTATAAATGTTCGTATAAAACAAGGTATCAGTATTATCTTTCAAACTGAATACGTTGTAAAAATATCCAAATGTTAAGCAAGGAATATGGGGGCCATGGCAGGGCACGAAGGGAATATTCTTTAGAGAAGCCTGTTAGCACTGTGGTGCTCAAAATGTGTGACAGGAAGGAAAAATCTGAACAGTTTGCATTTGGAATATTCAGAAAAGAGGTTTTTTCTTTTTAAGGATGTATTTGATCAGAAGCACAGGAATAAGGAAAGAAGAGATAAAGAACAAAAGACATTGCTTTCTATAGAATGTTTAGCTTCAAAAAAAAAAACAAAAAAAAACCTGCTCAGAAAGGCACTGGCTCTTCGTACAGATAACGGATGAGCCATTAGTGCAGAGCCACCTGGGCCTTCGTCTGCAAACCCGGATATGCAGCTGGTCAGCAGGAGAAGGATGTGTGTTCACTAGAGGTCGACTGGGAGAAGAGGTGTGGGGGAGCGAGGGAAGGCAATTGCCAGAATTCCTAGCAGAGGTATACCCAAGACAAAAATCGATAAAATGTTTAAGGAGCAGTGGCTTGAAAAACCCATAACCAAGGCTGTCCATAAATCTTGGCAAAAAGCAGGGCATTTTGTTGTTGTTTTGTTTTCAGAATGATTGCTCTGGAGCTTTTTTTTTTTTTAATTATGGAGTCAACCAGAAAAAAGGAATAGTCTCCCCTTTATCTCCAGCAGGGGCATCCTTATCCTTTCATTTCTATTCATTTATTCACCACACAGCAGCTATTCATTGGCACATCTTATATGACAGGCATTGTAGCAGGGACTGAGACTAAAGCAATGTGGGGACAAGGTCTGCCTTGCTCCCGTGGATCTTACATTCCAGTAGGAATGACAGTCAAGCTGCAAGTCACGTGCTTTCATATCGTGATAACTGCTATGAGGAACGAGGAGGCCTGGGCATGGCAGCACCAAATCGTTCTCCCTTCATTCTGCCCTCTACCCACACTGCCGTATTTTAATGTGCTTAGTAAGTATCCCACCCTACTGCCAAGACACAGGGAGATTCTGAAGGATTTGGAATACTTGGTCTAGATAAGTCTCTGCCTACCAGGCGACTGGACTTTACGGTATCAGTCAGGTAGGTGTTTAGGTGGAGCTGCATTAAAATTGTCGGCACTAGCTGAGGGACTGAAAGGTACTGAAACTCTGAAAAACTTGACTTTCTCCTTTTCAAAGGTAAAAATAACAACACCTATTCAAGTTGTGAGAACCAGATGGGATAAGGCATGTAAACTTTTTAGCCCATAGGAAGCACTCCATAAATGGTGGCTGTTATCTATATTAACATACAGTCTGGTTTGCTTTTGCTTTGCCTTTTGCTTCTAACTATGAAGAACTAATGAGTTCTAGACTTAGAGCTGGTATTGGTGTGAGTTAAGAAAAGGTAGCAATTTTTGGTCTTGTTGAATCAGGGAGAAGGCCAGGAAGGGAAGCCCTTTGCTTAAGAGTCTGATCTCTAGCAAGGATGTTGCCACCTTAAAGTAAATTGAAATCATTGTGCCCTACACCTGGGCCCTGAAACGGGAAATATGTAACTTTGCTTCAAAATCAACTTCTCTCCTTTCAGTACAGAAGGCTCAAGGCTAAAGTCAGCTTGAAAAGTTTAGGATTGCCTTCTTGTAGTCACATTTCAGGTATGTAGCCAGGTCCAGAATAAAGAATCCCAGGCTAGCTACAGGAAAACCTGGACTCAAATCCTGTCTCTGCCAATGACCGTGGCCTTGGAGAAATAACTTAGGCTCTTGATTTTTCGGTACCCTTATCTGGAAAAGGAGGATGGTGAAAGCAATGAAATAAAGTATGCAGAGTGATCTGAAAACCGTTAAGTGTTAGGCAATGCACAGAACTATCGGGCTGATCTGTAACAGGAGAACTAACAGGGAAAGGAATACTCTTGGAAGCACTGGGGCCCATGATCTGCTCTCATGTTTTTCTTCATTTGTAAAGTGAGCCTTTCTCTTGTGTTTGTTGTGAGAATTAAATGAGATACATGTACACAATACTTGGCAGAGAGTGTGTGCTATGCGGATGCTGCTGGTACTGTTATTGTTACCCTTCTCTGGTCATTTTCACAGGCTCAGAGGTGAGCCTTATGCTTTCACAGCAGTAGCTTCTTCCTCTGGAAGCACAAACTAGTATAAAGAATCTGGCTTACGGATAAGATGGCTGGGGCTTAAGTCCTCCTCTGCTACTTGTTTTCTGTAGACTTTGGGTGACTTTCGTATTCTCTATGAGCCTTAATTTTTGTAACTGTAAAATGGGGCTAATAATACCTTTGCCTCACAGAGTTGTTTTCAGAACAGATTAACACAACACACGTAAAGTGCCTACATGGTGCCTGGCATGTGATCAGAAATCTAAATGGTAGTAATTAAATTTTAATTTGTCTAATCAGAGAATATTAGCTGACTTCAAAAAACAGATCAGCCCTCAAGAACTTGAATTATAGCATGATTCTGAGCATTCACACAGAAACAAATTCCTATCTTCTTTTAAACTACCTGGGGCTGCATAGATATCTCACTCTTTCATTTGTGAAAGACTTTTCTGTCAATGCAATCAAGGCATTGACAGTGTTTCCTTTTTGACTATGAGCTCTTTAGGATAAAAATTAGAATTTTATTTGGTTCCACTGGGATCTTTGCAGAATATCTAACATACATCAAAGATGTCGGTCATCCCATGCTTTTTCAAAATAAGCAGGAAACTGTTTTCAGCCAGTGGAGAGAAAAAGCAGTTTGACTGTCTTCCTGGAGTTACCACACAGAATTTATTAATAGTTCTATAAACAGGCTTGAACATAGTATTAGCTGGGCTGCTCAAGATATTATAAAAGTTTATGAGAAGTTGCTTAGGAAAAACAAGATAGAGTCATTAGAAATCTGATACTGGTCAATAGTGCATTTAATTCCAAGTCTCCATAAATCACGAACAAATGAAACTTCTATTGTGATCACTGTTCCAGATCTGAAGGATCCCCCTCTTCCCTTTTGTAGACATTAAATAGATTAAGAATGCCTAAATTTTTTTCCCTCTACTAATATAGAGGCTAATTACAACATTTCCCAAGGGATAATAAATGTTAAACTCTAATCAACAGATTGACACATGATAAATAAGAAAGAAGCACATAACTTTGACTTTCTATTTAGGGCACATGTTTATCTTTAATTATCCCCAATCTGGGAATGGAGTAATTGCTGTTATCTATTTATTATGTGTTTCTAGAGTGACATCGCATTTTGATTTTGCCCAGGGCAGCTTCAGTTTAAGCTGTTGTCCCAGCTTAGTTATTATTTTCCCTTTACTTCCAAAAGCATCCTGGTTTTGATGGTAAGTGATAAGGACTCCACTTGCTTAAAATTTTATTTTATAATAAAGATAGATTTAAGAAAGCTGTTAGAGCAAAGGTGAAAGATAAGAGTTAAGTGGAGCTAGTGAGAAGGAAAGATTGGATTGATGTTAGAAATGAAACAATGAGAATAGCTACTGTAATTGAACATAAATCTTAGCTCTGAGCTTCCTGACAGTCAACTCAAAAAGGGAAAATAAAACTAGTTACATATCTCTCTTAATGCAATAGAAGGAAGAAACCCAGTTTTTCAGAAGAGACCAACTTTTCTAGCAACAAAAGGAGCTTATTATTTAAGAGGAACTTATATCACTGAATTTTCTGTAAGAGTCATCAGCAATGGTTAATAATTTCAACAATAATGTTTCTAAAGTTGCAGAGACAGTCTCTAACTTGTGGCTTCTCATTTCAACTCAATAGTGTGATATTAAAATTATAGTTCTATAAAGCTTTTTTTAAGAGGGACAAGGCAATAATATACACTCCTATTAAAATTTTCTGAGGATCTAACTTGATTCAAATTAACCTAGTGTTAATTTTTAGAAACTCCCACGGATAATTTTTAAAAACATCTTTTATTCATTAATCATCAAATAACTTAGAACATGAACCAAAGTACTGCTAAGGACCTGATCATTGTTCTCCAGAATCAGTGATCTGATTTGGGAAGAACTGTAGGGCTGGTTAACTGAGGTGATTTGCCCCTCACTGGGGGTTGGGGTGAGGGGAAAGGACAGCTGGCAATGTCTAGAGACATCTGTGATTGCTACAACTCTGTGGGAGTAGGAAGGTGGATGCCACTGGCATCTAGTGGGTAGCTGCCAGGGATGCTGCTGAACATTCTTAAATACACAGAGCATTCCCCCCATGACAAAAAATTATTTAGCCTGAAATAGTAAGTGCTGAGGTTGAGAAATCCTGCCCTAGAATATTATCAGTAGAAGAGATCATTATTTCTAGCTGGGGTTAGAAAGGAAAATTCTTCTTAGAGGAGCGGGCCTTGAACTAGAGTACCCCACCCCACCCTACCCTAGAGGAGCTGGAGGATCCCTGTCCCCAGATTCAAGAAACGGTGGCAATAGAAATAGGCAGGTAAGAATGTTGCGAGGTGAGCCATGTTGTAGCGATGCCATCTACAAAGGGAATTGTGGGTACACTGATTTGGCTAGAAAAGAGAGAGAATCCATGTGGAGCAAGTAAGAGAAAGCCAGAGAGTACATGCAAATTTAGGGCAAAGAGTTTCTATTCTGATGTTATGCTCCAAGATCCCTAAATATTTCGAGTGCAGTTTAAAAGCCACACAAATCAGAGGCAGCATAAACTTTTATGTTCATGAAGATCATCTTTTGGATACGGGTGTATGGTGTATATATAGGTAGGCACATGTCTGCTGCTTCTCCCCCACATCATTTTTCATCATTTACATATTAGAGATTCCTTGGAACTCAGTTTTATATCACATTAAATTTTTAAAAATGGGTGCCTGTTTATTAAAAATACAACTCATCGAGGCACAGAAAATTCTGAACCGCTGCTGTAATTAATAGAACATTGCAGGAATCGCCATTAAGAAATATTATTCTGACCTCGTTTGCTGTGTCACGCTGCAGATTGTCCTTTTCTTAAATCGTGGAACAATTTGTGAGAAAAGACCACAAAGCTGGGCCCCTCGATATTAGCCATCTCAGCCCTCAAAAGTTCAGCCAGGAGTGGGACAACACCCTCCTTACCATGTTGACATGTTTATTTCTGGCGTAAGAAAATATAGATGTTCCCCAAATTTGGTTTTCCAGTCCATTCATTTGCCTGAAGTCATATATTTTATTCTTTCCTTTGATGACTTGCAAATAAATTAACATGATCTGCTAAGATCTGCCAACATATATGCGTTATTGGAGAAATCTAAGATGTTGAAAAATGATTGCAGTTTATCCTATCCCAATACTTTCTTCTTAAGGACCAAATAAATAGTATCAGCTAGTTTATACACCTGACATGTTTATTGCAGTATTCCCACTGAGTACTTCCCATTGTCATGTGTTCTCACACATTGTTTTCACAAATTGTATTTTGAAAGAAGTCAAGGGAAATTCAGGCCAGAGAAACAAGATGTTATCTTTTGGAAAGGATGAGCCCACTCTAATGGAAGAGGATAATCCATTCAGAGGTTTAGAGAGCCAGTGTCCTCCGGTGGGTGTGATAAATCCACAGGATCTGAATCCAGAATTTTGCACTGGGACCTTGAAGTCAGCAAGAACAGTTTCATCGTTGTCCAAATAAACAGTGTATCATTATTATTATTGGAGAAGCATGAACATCTGTTAGGTCAATTTAGCCCCATCTCCTCAAGGCAGTTGTATTTGCTAAACACAGTTCTAATTATGTCTATCACAGATAGATCTAAAGTAGATCTATTAATGCTATAACTGCTCCTTGATCATCTCTGTTTGAGGCTGGATTTAAAAAAGAAAAAAAAATTCACCTGCTCCTCTCCGATAGGTTACGTGCATGGAGAACTCCGTAGAGACTTCAGTTACCTTGTGGAGTCTATCAACAGAACCATTTTCAAAAGATGAGAATATTTGAGACAGCTGGACTTTTTCATGTTGCACGTGCTTTAAGTAATCATTTGGGGCAAGAGGAATCTAAATATCACCTACTAAGAAGTTTTTCACCATGTCCTTTTCCTAACTCAATATGGTGCCTTACCAGGTACCACTCATTGCATACAGGATATGGAAGATAAATTCTCTCTGTGGTAAAGCAGCAGTTTGCGGCAGGGTCCAGCTGCAAGGAACTTTAAAAAGCTTCTAGCCCTACCCCTTATTTTTCAGATAAGACATTACATAATTAACCCAAGATTACACAGCTAAGTAGTTGTAGAGCTGTCCCCAAGGCCAAGCTGGTGGTGGATGAGAACCATCTTTGTATAATAGCATTCACTCATCCAGGGCTTCCCAGGTGTTGCAGTGGTAAATAATCTGTCTGCCAATGCAGGAGACCCAAGAGACATGGGTTCGATCCCTGGGTCGGGAAGATCCCTCACAGTAGGAAATGACAATCCACTCCAGTATGCTTGCTTGGAAAATTCCATGGACAGAGGGGACTGGCAGGCTACAGTCCATAGGGTCACAAGGATTTGGCCCCAAGTGAGCGACTAACACGTATTATTTATTATTCACTCATCCACACTTACTGTGTGCCTGTTATGGGCCCAGCAACTGAACTGGCGAGACACAGTTCTTGCTCTCAGCTTGCTCACTGTCTGGCTATGCTGTAGGACTCAATCACAGTGGAGGCAGGATGTGGAATTTGTGCTATAAGAAGTCTCCTTGTAACAGGTCTCACTTAGATCAAGTCCAAGAATTCTGTTAAACTCCTCAGTATGGTGATCAGGGAGACTAAAGGGCACTTTGTTGGGTTTTAGAGAGAGGGCCTCTAGTGGCCTGTGACATAATTAGCTAACCACAATATTATTAAAATTAGGAAAGCATCATTGTACTTTAAGGAGAACTTGACAAGATACCTAATATGCTGACAGCATCTTTTCACTTAAAGCGTACTCAATGATGCCTCATACAGGTTTAGCAACAAAGATGCCCCAAGGGGGAGCTCTTCTGGTTTGGAACTGAATTGAAATGAGTGGCTGATCAAATGCCAAAGCACAACAAGCCTCTTTCAGAGTTGCATTTGGTAGCATAGTCAAAGGAAGATAACCAGGAAGCCACAAAGAAACCATTAAGTCTCTCCACCGTGTATTTTGATATTGTTGCCTATTCAAAGCTGATGAAATCCTGATAGCATTTGGAAGCAAGGAGTGGCGGTGGGAGGGTTGATTGTTACACAATATGCAAACATCACAGACATTTACCGATGATCAAAGATCAAGTTCCAAGATACACAACAAAATAAAACAAACAAACAAAAAAGATTTTCTTCTAATTTGAATCCCAAAGGACCTGAAAAGCATTGCAAACGTGTTTAGTAAAGCATTAAAAATAATTATCCCGAAGAGTAATCACTCCCTTGGTTGTTTTAATGTATTTTTGTCCATAAGCAAGAGTTTTCTAAATTGCTGCATTGGCTTACTTTGCAAGGTCTCTGGAATAAAAGTACTTTGGGTGACCCCAGTATACCTGGCAACAGTCACTAAGGATGTGGATGAGGCTGAGAAAGATAAAAACAGATGATGCACTTTTTGATGTCAGACCTGAAATATTGTATAATTACAACAGAATAAAATGCTGAAGCTTAGAAACAAAGAAATAGCTCCATCAGGGAAATTAGCAAGCTTATTTAAGAGAATGTGGAACACGATTTCTTTAAAGGGTACTATAAAATGACTCTTATGCTCCCCAGATGGCCCTCTGGGTGATTTTTTTATTTAATTAGTTCTCCCCCTCCTTCCCCTCTCCATCCCTCCTCCTTCCCTCCTCCTCCTCTCCTTTGCATAATAGTTATTATCTGCCATCATTTATGAGGTGCGTAGGCTCTCTCATGCAGTCTCTGTATTTTCTCATAACACCCATTTTAATTAGCAGTTATTATCACCATGCCCAAGATGAGGAAATAGACACCAGGAAGTTTGGGTTGTCCACTGTTGCCCGTCTAGAAGGTTGTATAACCAGAGCAATGGTCATTATTCTGTACAGTCTAACTTCTGAATACTGGAAGGAAGTAAAGTGGTTAAACCTCAGGGATCCACTTCAGCACCAGCCCTTGGCACAGAGTTTATCCTCAGAATCAGACTTAATGTCCTAACCAATCATGACAAGATCCATGGGCCAACGTAAAAATAAATATTTTTGCCACAGAATCTGTTTCCACCACACGGTGTCAACTAAAGTCTGACCCACCCACTTCCTGTTTATGTCAGATTCTGGCATACCCTGCTTCATACAATGGCTGTGTCCCTGAAATTAATTTTTTTTGTTAAATACGTGAATTAGTGTCAGTGTACTGTGAGGGATGTGCTATTTCAAGAAATGTGCTATTTCAAGGAGTCTCAAGTTGATTTTTTTTCTCTCCTGAATCACTCCTCTCTTCCTCTTTGTCTCTCTCCCTCTCTCCAGACTTGACTTTTCGTATGCCAGGATGGATGGGGAGCAGAGGCGAAATGTGGGCGCACACCAATACTGTCTAAATAAGGCAGGCGGCAGCTCTACTGAAGAATCTACCTAGGTTTTTAGCAAGAAGACTCTCAAAAGATCTCAGAGCTAGGCTATTTCTGGTGATCACAGGAAGAAGAAAATGCACCTATATAAACCCAGAAGCTCATATGTACATTTAGCTATTCACACAAGCATGCTTACACACAGGCACACAAACGTATGCACGTTTCTGATATTTACAGACCTGGGCTTTCTCATTTTTACCTCCCCTGAAAAAGCAACTTCTGTTTATACCTCATCTCCATTCCACGCTCCCCTTGACACAAACAATCCTCAAGTCTTGAACTAAAGGAATATTGCAAATTTAAAAAAAGAAGATGACTTCATAGGGGCAAATTGGGCACTTGCAATTACACTAAAAGACAGAACTGCATCAAAGCTGACTTTCTGGAGGTTATCATACGTTGGTAGAAGAGAGGGGTTAAGTATCCCAGGCAGGGAGTCAAGCCCTCAAAAGGAAGATAACCAGAACCCCCTCATCCAGGTATTCAGTATCACAACTCTGCTGAGAAATACATCGTGATTTCAGTTTCCCCTTTACTTCTGGCAAAGAACACTGTGATCATGAACTGGGGACAGTGGGCAGAACTTGGAGCCAGGTGCCAGAGGATGCCCCACCCTGCCCGTCAGAGTCCACTCCCCACCCCACCAAAAGCAAGAGCAGCCCTCTCGACCCAAACCACACTTCAGGGTTGGGTATGTGGGTCCCTGTGTGGTTCTATTTCCTTGGGCATCCCTTCAGGATTCACAAGGGAGGTTTTGAGGCTTATGAAGGTGGCATCTCTGCCCTTTGGGTCACTTGGCCCTTTGAAGTATGGGCAACTCTTGGCAGGCTAGACATGGCACATGGCTAATAATTAATAATAACTACTTGCACTGTACCTGCATGCATGCTAAGTCGCTTCAGTTGTCTCTGACTCTGCAACCCCATGGGCTGTAGCCCACCAGGCTCCTCTGTCCATAGGATTCTCCAGGCAAGCAACCTGGAGTGGGGTGCCATGCCCTCCTCTGGGCAATCTTCCCATCCCAGGGGTCAAACCCACTTCTCTTATGTCTCCTGTATCGGCAGGTGGGTTCCTTACCCTAGTGCCACCTGGGAAGTCCTCATTAAATGACTGGCACTGCAATACATTTTTTCCTAGGTGGTTTCATTCGATCCTCATAGAAACTGGGAGGAAAGTCACATAGACATCTCCATTTTATCTATGAGGCATGGAGAGCTTGTCACTTGTCCAAAGTCCCACAGGTACAGGATGGCAGAGCTGGAATACATATCCAGGTTGATATGATGCTGAAGCCTTTCATTGCAAATATACTGCCTTCAAGCAGTGAGGGAAACCATCTACTGTCATCCAGGCAACTGCGTAGGTTGGGCTCCTTCAGGAAACAGGGCACACTCCCATGGGGTAATTGAGGAATGTCTAATGAAGAGTCTATTTAAGAAGGTATGGGCAGGGTTAAAGGCAAACCCACAGGGGCAGTGAAATGTCCCAACCATAGTCACTGCAGGGATCCTGTTCCCATCCCTGGGGCTGAGGATGGGGGCAAGCAAAGAGAGTGGTTCCTCGGACCCAGAGAAACTGAAGTTGTTGGAAAGAGTGGAGAGGCCCACCTTTCATGAATCCTGGCCTTGGGTAAGGAAGCCAACCTGAGCTGATTTGCCAGGGAAGGAGCCGGGGACAAACAACCTGATCTCATCTTTCTCCCTCCAAGCTCTGCCAGGACTTTAGATTGACCAAATCCTATGAGAAATGGAAGGTAAGAGAGCCCATTCAATTCAGTTCAATCGCTCAGTCGTGTCCGACTCTTTGCGACCCCATGAATCACAGCATGCCAGGCCTCCCTGTCCATCACCAACTCCTGGAGTTCACTCAGACTCACATCCATCGAGTCGGTGATGCCATCCAGCCATCTCATCCTCTGTCATCCCCTTCTCCTCCTGCCCCCAATCCCTCCCAGCATCAGAGTCTTTTCCAATGAGTCAACTCTTCGCATGAGGTGGCCAAAGTACTGGAGTCTCAGCTTTAGCATCATTCCTTCCAAAGAACACCTAGGACTGATCTCCTTTAGAATGGACTGGTTGGATCTCCTTGCAGTCCAAGCGACTCTCAGGAGTCTTCTCCAACACAGTTCAAAAGCATCAATTCTTCTGCACTCAGCTTTCTTCACAGTCCAACTCTCACATCCATACATGACCACTGGAAAAACCATAGCCTTGACTAGATGGACCTTTGTCGGCAAAGTAATGTCTCTGCTTTTGAATATACTATCTAGGTTGGTCATAACTTTCTTTCCAAGGAGTAAGCGTCTTTGAATTTCATGGCTGCAATCACCATCTGCAGTGATTTTGGAGCTCAAAAGAATAAAGTCTGCCACTGTTTCCCCATCTATTTCCCATGGAGTGATGGAACCAGATGCCATAATCTTCGTTTTCTGAATGTTGAGCTTTAAGCCAGCTTTTTCACTCTCCTCTTCCACTTTCATCAAGAGGCTTTTTAGTTCCTCTTCACTTTCTGCCAGAAGGGTGGTGTCATCTGCATATCTGAGGCTATTGATATTTCTCCCGGCAATCTTGATTCCAGCTTGTGCTTCTTCCAGCCCAGCGTTTCTCATGATGTACTCTGCATATAAGTTAAATAAGCAGGGTGACATATACCAGGTGTGTTAAATATACAGCCTTGACATACTCCTTTTCCTATTTGGAACCAGTCTGTTGTTCCATGTCCAGTTCTAACTGTTGCTTCCTGACCTGCATATAGGTTTCTCAAGAGGCAGGTCAGGTGGTCTGGTATTCCCGTCTCTTTCAGAATTTTCCACCTGTGGATGCAGTCAATGCAGGTTAGCCTCCAGGGACCCAGGGTAGGGGGAAGAAAGGTGGAGATAGACTTGGAGGGGGCTTGAATGTCTGCAAATAATTTTAATCTAGCTTTTTCTTGACTGATATTTGGCTAGGTAAATAATGATAGGTTGGAAATCATTTTCCCTTGGGATTTTGAAGGCATTGCTCTTTGCTTTTTAGCTTCTAGAAGTTGTCTTTGGGGAATCCAAAGCCATCTGATTCTTGAGCCCATGTATGAAATATGCTTTTTTCTCTCTGGTGGTTAGTAGGATCTTCTCTTCAGAAATCCCCCAAACTGCCCGGTTCAATTCCCAATAATCTTTGTTTAAAAGAATCTATCTATTAAATAAATTGTCCCAACAATTATTTTAGAATGACAATTTAAAGAGAATGTATAAAGACAGAAGAACTGTCTTACCCATTTTCGTAGAAATCCCTTTCCCCTTAGGTAGCATCTAAAACCCAATCTAACATAGGTACTGAATTATAAATTCTGTTTTAAAATACATATTCTGGGCAAATAATGTTCAGAGAGGAGGAGAAAACATTCATGGTAGTGGGAGCAACCAACATCATAGTATTTCTATTCAGCCTCTAAGAAGGCCTCAGTCGCCCTAGCCTCACATGAGAACTGCTGTTGAATAAGACAGGCAGAGGCTAGCACTGAACCGTGTGCGTTTCTTTAGTAATAACCTGAGGCCACCTACTCTCCAAAATGCAGATTTATCAGGCATTTCTCTTAGAAAAATGATCTGTTTTATTCTTAAGGATCTTATTGTTTTACATGAGGATATTCTAGCTGGAAGAAGAGATTGCCCTGTTGTAGAAAGCACCACCTAATAAATCGTGACCCCCAGCACAGAACAATTGGTGACGGAAATTCTTCTGTAGGCTGTAGTCTCCTGATGGAGCTGGGGTTGGTTAGCATGAGACGATTTCCACGGTCAGTTGAGCACCAAAGATGAGACTGGCTCTTGGCCACAAATCAGACTGCACAGTCAACAAGACCTGTGTCTGTCAACCCAAGGCTGCTCTGACTTCTGATTTTTTTTAACAATAGAAATGAAACTGCCACAGGGAGGAGAAAGAACAATGGTGTTTTGACAAATGGAACAAAGATAGGGCTTGGCTGACCATTCAGGTCAGAAAGAAAACGAAGGCACAGGAAGACTGATGTTGGTTGGCCTCCTTGCCAAGAAGCAAACATTCCGGGGGAGGTTTCCACCGACTTGACCAACAAGCTCAGCGGTGGCTATTTGGATCTGGCAATTTTGTTGGCTATTTTCTGGCAAAAGAACACTTTTTCTAGGACTTCAAACAGAATGAGAGTAAGAAGTGCACAATTAACACATATAGATGTAATATCCTTGAGACTTAAGGAAGGAAGATCTGGTGAGAGCTTAGAATCACTGGAAAATGTTGTCCTGTTTCCTTAGAGAGCCTCTAGAATGGTTCGGATGGAATTCTGGCCTGTGGAAGGGTGAAGCTAAGAAACCTCTGGTTGTCCTTGCAAGATTTGTAGTCCTCAAAAAAATGGAAATTAGGAAGCATTCATTCATGACTTTGAAAACTTGTTTATAAAAGCATATTATAATGTACCAGTAAAATGAGCTGAGAAGAGGGTTTATGAGAAAGTTCACGTGAGAAATGCAGCTATTAGCACGCATGCCATTCCCCACCTTGACCCCAGCAGGAATGTGTAAATGGTGACATATGGAATGTAAGCGTCGGTTGAGATGTTTCATAAATCTGCCCAGCAATGGGCATCACAAGGCCCTGGGTGAGAACAGGCCCCAGAAAGGGAGAGACGGTGAGTGTTGCATCTAACTTTAGGCTACTAATCAGCCTAGAATCTGCTCTTTAATTATATTGATTATTTTCTGATGAAGTGATACTTTTTCATGGGACCTACTCCAGGAATAGGTAATATGTTCTTCCACCCATCCATCCATCCATCTACCCATCCACCCATTCATCCAGCCATGCACCCATCCATCCAGGAAATACTTGTTGAGAGCCTTCAGCATGGAAGGCAGCATGCTGGGTACTGCCGGTACAGTGGAGGACAAGAGAGACACTACCTTGCCATTGCAGAACCTGCTACATGTTGGAAAACAGATATAAAACAAATAATAACACAAGCCATTTTATAATTACAATTTGGATAACTGCTATAAAGGAAGACAATAGCTTATACTCATAGTACAGTCTTCCAAACTTTCTACATGAATTATCTCATTTAATCCTCATGGTGATACTCTGCAGTAGAAGCTGTCAGAGGTATGGAGGTCTGCATGTCCTGCCCAAGCTAATGAGAGATGGGCCTAGGATAGCAGGTCACAGCAGTTAAGTCCAGGCCCCAAGTTCCTGACACTACCCCATGTTTTATGACCTGAGTGGGGAAGGGGTGCTGATTTAGATTTGTGAATTAAAGAAAGTTTCTTCCAGGATATAATTTTAGGCTGAGCCTAAGGATATGTTGGAGAAGGCAATGGCACCCCACTCCACTACTCTTGCCTGGAAAATCCCATGGACGGAGGAGCCTGGTGGGCTGCAGTCCATGGGGTCGCTAAGAGTCAGACACGACTGAGCGACTTCACTTTCACTTTTCACTTTCATGCATTGGAGAAGGAAATGGCAACCCACTCCAGTGTTCTTGCCTGGAGAGTCCCAGGGACGGGGGAGCCTGGTGGGCTGCTGTCTCTGGGGTCGCACAGAGTCGGACACGACTGAAGCGACTTAGCAGCAGTAGCAGCAAGGATATGTAGGAATTAACTGGACACAAGGAGGTAACAAGAGTATTCCAGAATTGGGAATGGCACATCAAAAGGCCTTGAGGCAGAAGGAGTTGGACTTGGAGGCTGGATTTCTGGTAGGGGGAGTGGGATAAGAGGCAAGACTGGAGAAGAGGGCAAGGCTTAGAGCACAGGGCACCTTTGCTGAGAATCTAGAACTATATCCTGAGCAGAGTGAGAGCTCCTGAAAGACCTGACTTTATCTGGGACTCAGGCTGGTATTGTTCTAATCCCAGCTGCTACAGCTGGGAAAGGAGAGGTATTCTCCCCATGGAAGAATGAAGCTGTTGCAAGGCTAACAACTCACCCCTCCTTCCCACTGTCTTCTGTAGGAGTAAACGGATGCAGCACACTTGTGTTCTTATCAGACCTCTGTCCCCTGGTGCAGTTAAAAGATAGCGATGTCAAGAAAAGACTCACGCTATGGACTTAATGTTTGTGCTCCCACCCCCACTCCCAAATTTCCTTTGTTGAAATCCTAATCCCCAACGTGATGGTATTCGGAGGTGGACCCTTTGGGAGGTAAGTAGGTCATGAGGGCAGAGCCCTCACAGATGTGATTAGCAAGAGGCCAGAGAGCTAGCTTGCTGTCTTTTCATTATGTGAGGACACGATGAGAAGTCAGCATCCTGGAAGAAGGCTCTCACCAGAACTGGACCCTGATCTCAATCTTCTAGCCTTCACCACTGTGAGCCATGCGTTTCTGTTGTTTATAAGCCGCAGTCTATGGTAACTTGTTATAGCAGCCCAAACTGGAGAAGACTTTTGTGAGTCCCTTGGACTGCAAGGAGGTCAAACCAGTCACTCCTAAAGGAAATCAGCCCTGAGTATTCTTAGGAAGGACTGATGCTGAAGTTGAAGCTCTAATACTTTGGCCACCTAATGCGTAGAGCTGACTCATTGGAAAAGACTCTGATGCTGGGAAAGACTGAAAGCAAAAGAAGGGGGAGGCAGAGGATGAGATGGTTGGATGGTATCATTGACTCAATGGATGTGAGTTTGAGCAAACTCTGGGAGGTAGTGAAGGACAGGGACGCATGGTGTGCTGCAGTCCATGGGGTCTCAAAGAGTTGGACATGATTTAGTGACTGAATAACACAAGCCCAACTAATTAAGACAACTGGTAAATCCAGAAATTCATTCAGCACTGAGGTCTGCTTCATATTAACCTCAGTTTACCACCATAAATTTTGGCATTGCCCAAAGTGTGGGACCCCGTAAAAGTTTTTTAAAGGTTCCCTCCAAATTTCCATGTTAACAACAGAATTTCCTCACACTCTTAAGACACTCTATTATTCTATGTATTTTTTTTAATCAGCTCATTCATTCATCAAAGATTTGCATATTTGTGACAGAAGTGAAAGATATAAAAGCAAAGAAGACTGAAGTTCCTGTGCCCATTCTGCTAGAGTCTGGTTTCAGGAGAGCACTCAGGCCACAAGATGCCATCATTCCCCATTGCAGGCAGGATAATGGCATCCCAAAGAAGGCCACTGCTTAATGCCTGGCACCTGTGACTATTACCCTACATGACAAAAGAGACTTGTAGAATGATGAAATTAAAGATCTTGATATGAGGAGATTATCTTGGATCATCCAGATCAGCCCTATGTAATCACAAGGGTCTTTTTAAAAGTGAAAGAGGGGGACTTCCCTAGTGGTCCAGTGGCTAAGAATCCATGCTTCAATTCAGGGGGCCTGTGTTTGATTCCAGGTCACGGAACTAGATCCTCTACACTACAAGGAAGATTGAAGATCCTGATGTGTTGGAACCAAGACTTCACGCAGCCAAATAAATTAATAAAAAAAATTTTTAAGCAACAGAGGCAGACGAGAAGGGCAGAGTCAGAGAGAAGTAAGGATAGAGCAGAGTGAGAGTGATGCAAGTCTTGGATTTGGACCACAAACCAGGAAATGTAGGCAGCCTCTGGAAGCTGAAAAAGGCAAGGAACAGATTCTCGACTAGGAAGAACCCCCCAGAAGGGAGTGCAGCCCAGCCCATGCCTTGAGTCTAGCCTAAGGAAACACACTTGGGATTTCTGATCGCTGTGACTATTAGATAATAAATATGTGTTATTTTAGGGCGCTAAATTTGTGGTAATTTCTTGCACAAGCAAACAAACATACTCCCCACTCCAGCCACGACTTGGCCCAGGACAGACATCTCTAATCCCTCATAGTTTCCCACTGGGTCCAGATGTAGCCTTGTGATCTTTCTCAACCCAGCGGCCCAGGCAGTTCCTCCCAATCAATCAGTGAGATGAAACTCACTTGCCATCCTGTGGGGTCTGTATAAAAATTTACACCTATCTGTGACCCTTCTGTCATTGCCACGTATGTAAATATTAATCACTGGGTATTTCTTTTTTGGGGGGGAAATATATATTAATTTATTTATTTTAATTAGAGGCTAATTATTTTACAATATTATAGTTGTTTTGCCATACATTGACATGAATCAGCCATGGGTGTACATGTGTTCCCCATCCTGAACCCCACTCCCACCTCCCTCCTCATCCCCTCCCTCTGGGTCATCCCAGTGCACCAGCCCTGAGCACTCTGTCTCATGCATCAAACCTGGAATGGCAATCTGTTTCACATATGATAATATACATGTTTCAATGCCATTCTCTCAAATCATCCCTCCCTTGCCTTCTCCCACAGAGCCCAAAAGACTGTTCTATACATCTGCATCTCTTTTTTGGGTATTTCTTGATAATTCTTTCAGATTGGATTTCTAAACTAGTTCCACCACTTAACTGTTTTGTCCTTGGGCAAATTACATACATCTCTGTGCTTCAATTTCTTCATCTCTAAAATGAGAATAATCATATTTACCTCTAAGATTATGAAGATTAAATGACTCAGATATTTAAGCATAAAAAAAAAGTACCTGAAATAGATAACTAATAAGGAACTTCTGGCGGAGAAGGCAATGGCACCCCACTCCAGTACTCTTGCTTGGAAAATCCCATGGATGGAGGAGCCTGGTAGGCTGCAATCCATGGGGTCGCTAAGAGTCAGACACGACTGAGCTACTTCACTTTCACTTTTCACTTTCATGCATTGGAGAAGGAAATGGCAACCCACTCCAGTGTTCTTGCCTGGAGAATCCCAGGGACGGGGGAGCCTGGTGGGCTGCCGTCTATGGGGTCGCACAGAGTCGGACACAACTGAAGTGACTTAGCAAGCAACAGAGGAACTTCTGGATAGCAGAGAACTCTACTCTATATTCTGTAATGACCTATATGGGAAAAGAATCTAAAATAGAGTGTGTGTGTGTGTGTGTGTGTGTGTGTGTGTATAAATAGATTCATTTGCTGTATGCCTGAAACACAACATCATGAACCAACTATACCCCAATAAAATTTTTTTAAAAATTGTGCCTGGCACAAAGGAAGTGTTCAACAAATTTTAACAATGCTGCTCGTGATTGTTATCGTTATTCCCTACAGGGGTTAACATGAGGCTTAAAAGTCCTTTGCAGTCATTCTGCCTACAGTGTAAGACATAACACTTAACAGCCCAGAGTGGGTACAATATCATAGGAGCTGAGGGAAGACTGAATTAGAGTGAAGATGGTCAAAAGGAGGAGAAATGTGTAGACTTGGAGATATTGCAGAGGTCAAGATACTGTAGCAGCAAGTTCTGTTGATGAACTGCATTTAGGGGCTAAGGATGTGCCAAGCATGACAAAGTTAGAAGCCTTACAATGGCCTGCTAAAACAGCATGAAATAAATCTTTATTTTGCTTTCTGCTCTCCCCACCCTCCATCTTTTCCTACTGTGATGCCTCTTTCCTTTCTTCCAATAAAGAAACATCAGAAAAAGAAAAACTAGGACTAAAAGGCATCCCCAAGTTTAGCAGGAGTATGAACTATTTGGCCCATATATAATAAAAGTAGGAGCATTCAATCTGGATTTTGGCTCTTTGGTGCACATATGTCAAGAAAGCATCATATTTGGGTAGGAAGTGGGGGTATAAGACAGGAAAGAAAGAAAAATGAAATAGAATTAAGATGTCTGAGTTGATTTTTAAATAAATGAGTTAGCATAAGCAAATAGGTTTTTTATTTTTAATGTCTGTAATGAAGTTGAGCTGAGGGTGTAGGCAACAGACAGAGGAGAGAGGGGGCCTGGTGGCTGAGCAGGGTGTGGGATGGGGCTGGGGGCTGAATGATGAGGAAGAGGGAGGTGTCCTGGAGCTGGAGTCAAGAGAAGTCCTTTCTAGCCCTTTGCCACCAATGCACATTCGAGCATGGTGCCTACTCTGCAAGGATTCTGTGGGCCAGCGCTTGTGTTCATGCGCTCTGTAAAGTTGTAGGAAACTGTAGGGTAGGAGTCCCCGGGAGAAGCCCATCTTACTGACATGTAAGATGCCTCAGGCATCTCAAGGGCCCCACCAGCTTAAGGGTGGCTAGAGGGAAACACCTTCCCCTGCAAAAGACCTTCACACCCTTCTGCCTTGGCCTCCCAAAGTGATTCCTATTAAAGACAGCGTTTCTGCGCTGGCCAGCCAGAACTGCTGACCAGTGGAGTTTATTTCTGCATGAAACAAAACACGCCCCACCCCCACCCATCACTTTCTTTCCTTCTGCCTGAGTCTATGACTTGGCTGTGCTTAGCAGAAGGGAGGCAGGAAAGGCACACTTGAAATTGTAGCGAGCATTTGAGCAGACTAAATTCAATTTTGGATACAAATGTCAAGGAAAGGCTCCTTTGACTCCTGCTCCTTGTTTACTGAGGCGGGATGCAACGCTCCACTGAAAAGCCTGCTGAGCTGGCCAGCGTGGGTTTGATGATGATACAGCACCGGGAGCTGGAGAAAGATGACCTTCCTGAGGATGCCTGGAAAGGTGCTGCCTGGCTTCTCCGTGCTCCCCGGGACCAGGACAGAAGGCAAGAGCCCGGAAGCTTCTCAGGTCCCAGCCTGGCCACAAATAAGCTACATGGCCTCTTCCCGTAGCTTTGGCTTGATCGTCTTGGTACATAAAATAAAGGGACTGGAATAGATGATCCCTAAGATCTTTTTCATGTTTTATGATTCTGGCATTTCAAGTATTTACAGGTGCTGACAAGAAATGACAGCCAAAAGTGTAGGATAAAATCTGGCGTAACCATTTGGGAGGATAATTTGGCTTTAGCGTTCAGATTTTTTGATGTATATACTCTTTGGCTCAGAAGAGTCAATTCTTGGGATGTATCCTATGGAAATAGTAGCATAATAGGCAAGCGCAGATATTTATAAATGTAAAAAACATCAGAAACAACTTACGTGCCCTTTAGTAGGGAAGTGATTCAATAAACCTACTACACAAGCATTATTTAAAAAATACAGATCCTCATGTAATGAAAAGGAAAAATATCCAAAATACAACTTTAATTGAAAAAATAGATTGAATAAAATATATAGCACAATTTTCTGAAATTAAATACAGATATGTGTAACATACATATGTGTGTTAAATTATACATTTATGTATATGTGAATGGAGACAAAATGAAGAAGGTTCCGCACCAAACTCACAACGTTTCCCGCAGGACTATGTGCTACAATATGGTAGTTACAAACACATATGGCTACTGAGTACTTGAAATGTGGCTAGTGAAATAGAGGGATCACATTTTTAAATTTTATTTCATTTTAATTACTTCAGATTTAACTTAAAATCTGGTACTTCAGTTATTGGAAAACTTTGTAGTGTTTGCAACAACTTGGATATGTGAATCTTTTTCAGCTGTATATTTTAAGACATCTCAATCCTAGGTCATTTTTCAATGAAAATTTAGTATCCAAATTGAGTCATAAGTATAAAACATATACCAGATTTGTACCAAGAAAACTTGGTACAAAAAATAACGGAAAATATCTCAATCATTTTTAGATCATGAATAATTTGATATTGCTGATTACATGTTGAAGCAATAATATTTGGATACATTAGGTTAAATAAAATATATAAAACTAATTTCACCTGTTCCTTTTTACTTTTTCAATGTGACTGCTACAAAATTTTAAATTGCATGTGTGGCTCACGTTACATTTCTATGGGACAGGGCTGCTTTGGGTAGTGGGAGAGAGGAAGGGGCTAGACTTTAACTTTTTACTTGATATAATTTTGAATTGTTTGATTTTGCTATAGTAAGCCTGGGTAACTTTCATGATTTACAAAGAAAGATAGTTTTAAAGTATTAAAGTAAAAAGGTAATTTCCAGGATATATTTTGATATGTAAAGAACATTCTTGAGAACATACTCTTAATTTGTTTCTTTGGGGATGGAGTGTCAAGGTCTCAAATAAATATTTTGCCATCAAGTTCTTAGAAAATGGAACTTTCACTTCAGTGTCTCTGTGATTTACCAGCATCTTCTAATTGACTCTCTTTTTGGATGACTGCTATCCTCAGCCAGGATACCTCTGCCTGACAACCATCCCAGCTGTGCTGGCAAAGGATTGTTTCTTGAGAGTAGGAGTTAAGCCCAGGAGGGTTAGAAAAAAAAGAGAAATAACCCTTAAAATAATCTCCCTTCTTCTCTCCCGCTGCCTCCTCCCGTATCAAGATTTCCCAAGGCTTTGGGGATCTCGAGTTCTAGGCTGAACTTCCTACCTCACTAAATGACAAGGCCAGGATGTTAATGTTCCCCGCACAGACACGTCTGCATTATACATAAAGATGTCTGTGTTACACATAAACACGTTATGGCTGTAGCAATATCACTTTCAAAGGAGCGTTAATCTGCTGAAGTCATCGAGTCAGAAAACATTTGCTTCTCCATGTCTTGTGTCTGAACTGTGTGTGAGAGAGAAAGTAGGAGGGAGCGAGGAAAGGATGGAGGAAAGAGAGAGAATGCATTTTATAGAGCCCTACTTTGCAGAGGTCGTTTTAAAAACTGTTCATCTGGTTTCTCACTCGTCTGCTATGGTGTCACTCTCTTACGCTATTTAGTCTCTGTTAAAAAAAATTGATTATCATCTTTTCTATACAAACTTACAGATACACAGATAACCCCAATCAACGTTTTGGATATGAAGTTGTTGAATTTAAATGAATGCCACAGGGTGACGTGGGTGAAGAAAAAAATCAGCTGTGGTTCTCATAAAGCTCAGGAAATTGCTAACTCAGTGCTTCCCTAAAACCTGTATTACAGCTCATGTCTCCCTAGGACGTATTTGCCGGATTTGAATTGTTTTCCTTGCTGGGCACCTTTATCTCCAGCACCTAGCACAAGGCCTGGCAAATACCAGGCTCTTAACAGAAATCTGTTGGTTGACTGAAGGAAGAAATGAATGGACCTAGCATTTAAGGGTCAGCCATTATCTAAAACATTTATAAAATTAGAATATCAGCTCGAAAATGGACTTGTAAAAATTTTCCATCTTTTTGACATTGTTTTATTAAATGTCTGTTATGGACTGAAAGCTGACTAAACAAAGTCAGCTGTTAAACACACATAAACACACACACAGGGTCCCTGCTTTTGTGAAGTTTACAACCTGGGAAGAGGGGAGAGGTAGGGGTCCGGCATAAATACATAAAGTCAAAAAGTACAAATGGTGATAGGTGTTCCCAAGGATACTATCAGTAATGGTGAGAGGATAAAGGGTATAGGGGGAGTGACACCAATTTAGCCAAGTCCATTTGTCTCTTCTCTGAGTAACTGACATTTAAACTAAAGCATGGGGAATGAGAGTGGGACTTCCCAGGTGGCTCAGTGGTAAAAAATCTGCCTGCCAGTGCAGGAGACTTGAGTTTGGTCCCTGCATCTAAAGATGCTCTGGAGGAGGAAATGGCAACCCACGGTAAAGCGTCTGTCTGTAATGCAGGAGATCCAGGTTCGATCCCTGGGTTGGGAAGATCCCCTGGAGAAGGAAATGGCAACCCACTCCAGTACTCTTGCCTGGAAAATTCCATGGATGGAGGAGCCTGGTAGGCTACAGTCCATGGGGTCGAAAAGAGTTGGACACGACTGAGTGACTTCACTTTCACTTTTCACTTTTCAGTATTCTTGCCGGGCTAATCCCATGGACAGAATACCCTGGTCAGCTACAGTCCACGGGGTGGCAAAGAGTTGGATACGACCGAGCACACACACACATACAGGGTTGAGAAAGTGTCAAATATTAAGCTAGTAAATAAGCACATTTGGGCAAGGCCGGGCATGGGGTGGGTGGTGGGTGTGGGAGAGAAGGAAGAGCCTTCCCCACACCCCGGGGCAGGATCTGCTGCTTCTGTGACTCTCTACCCAATGTGCTACAAAATTCAAACTTGATTTGATTCATTTGGAATTTAGAATCCATGCTAATTTGCATGCTTGGCTAGGTGTCAGTGTCTATAGGAACCCATGTGTTCAAAGTGTAAAGAGGGTGATTTCCTTTATGTGAAGTGGCATATGATCATGAAGGAATGTCCTGAGAGTGGGCTAGGTGGCGGCTGGTGAGTTTTATTCGCTTCTCTTCAAGATTGTCTGGGGCCTCTTCCCATTGGCTTCCATATTTCAGATCTGCTCTGTCTATTCAATTTCTCCTATATATATATTTATATTTTTTGCTGACAGTAGTTACATGTGGGGGGAGGGGTCTGAGGATTTGCAAGGAGAAGAGTCTTATTTTTCATCTTATTCTCCCTTTTGAATATTTTTAACTATGAGTTTCTTATAACTTACAAAACGATTAAAATTGTAAACTACAGATACAGTTCTGTTTAACACGCCACCTTATGACCATTGCTGGGAATTAGTTTTCTTTCTTGTTTTCTGATTATTAAGGCAGTACAAGCGCAATGCAATTAGTTTGGGAAAACTCAGGAAAAAATAAAAAATAAAATTTGTCATAACTGAATGACCCAGAGATTACTACTAATATTCTCTTGGTATACAGAAGTCCCTGCTTAGTCAAGATTTCACTTCCCACAATTTATGTTACTCGTAGTCAACCACATACCAAAAATATTAGTGGGAAATTCCAGAAATAAACAATTAATAAGTCTTAAACTCTGTGTAGCCTGATAAAACTGGGCCCAGAGCTCGGACATGCCCTGGATGCGAATTATCTCTTTGTCGGTGAAATCTTGCTATTTAGTCACATAGTAGCCATCTTGGTTATCAGTCCAACAGTCAGGCATCACAGTGCTTGTGTTCAAGGAACCCTTACTAGTTACTAATGACCTCAAAGCTCATTAGTGTAGTGATGCTGGCCATTTGGACATGCCAGAGTAAAGTGATAAAGTGCTTCCTTCAAAGTGAAAAGGTGAAAGTTCTAGATTTAATAAGTAATGGAAAAAAATCTTTACCATGCTGAAGTTGCTAAGATCAATGGTAAGAACAAGTTTTCTATCCATGGAATTGTGATGAAGGAAAAAGAAATTTATGTTAGTTTTGCTGTTGCACCTCTAACTGAAAAACTTAGGGCCATAGTGAGTAAGAGTGCTGAGTTAAGATGGAAAAAGCATTAAATTTGTACACTATGATATTTTAAGAGAGAGAAACCATTCACGTATTTTCTTTTTTTTTTTACAGTATGTTCTTATAATTGGGGCTTCCCAGATGGCTCTAGTGGTAAAGAACCCTCCTGCCAATGCAGGAGATGTATCAAGGGCTGGATCCCTGGGTTGGGAAGATCCCCTGAAGGAGGGCACGGCAATCCACTCCAGTAGTCTTGCCTGGAGAATCCCATGGACAGAGGAACCTGGCGGGTTATAGTCCATAGTGTTGCAAAGAGTTGGACACGATTGAAGTGACTTAGCATGCATGCATTGTTATAATTATTGTATTTTATGATTATTGTCCTTAATGTATTACTGTACCTTATATATTTATAAATTAAACCTTACCACTGGTTTGTATGTACAGAAAAAAAGAAGTATTATCTGGGATCCAGTACTATCCACAGTTTCAGGCATCCAACTGGGAGTCCTAAACTGTAACCGCCTTGGATAAAGGGAGACAACTGTATGTCTTTCCCAATGCCTCTTAAAAAATAGGATCCGATTCTACTTGTTCATTTATAACCAATTTTTTAAAACTTGGTATATGTAGGCACCTTTCTATGGCAATAAATGTCAAGCTTCTGAATGGATATATAATAATTTATAATTATATATATTTGGATGAGCATTTAGATTTCAATTTTCAGCACATAATTAATTTTTAATCTGAGTTTTCATGAAATGTTTTGTATCAGCCACCATCCTAGGATTATACTTGATTCCTCAAAATTCAACCAACTTGATACTTACTTGGTAATCAAGAAACAGAATTTTCTTTGCAAGTATATAGTTCAGTACTTCACAGGATGTTCCACTGGGTGCAAACTTGATACATGAAAATCTAAACTTCAAAATTATTCCTTAACTTCACTAGACAATTTAAATAGCAAATCTCACTTCTTTCACTCAAAATGCCCTTTAGAAATGTATCAGCTTTTCAGAAGGTTGACAATGAAGGTAGGGAGGGATGTCTCGTGAAATGTCTAATGGTTTATTTTAAGACCACCTCAGGTATTCTGTGCAGAGGTGGGATGGGAGGGGCAGAAGGCGAGAGTGTACTGATAAAAGCCAGTGCTCTGATCACAGGCGTTACCAACTGACTTGACAAGTCAGACAGGTGATGGGGCTGGGACAAGAGGCAGAATTCCCTGTATCAGAATCAGACGTGGGTAGGATGGAGGGATTCTAGCTGTGGAAGCCCCCACATACTTGGACTTCGAAAAGGGATCCTCAGCCGACTGTGTGTATGTGTGTGTGTGTGCTCAGTCATGTCTTCTGCGACCCCATGGACTGTAGCCTGCCAGGCTCCTCTGTCCATGGGATCTCCCAGGTAAGAATACCAGAGTAGGTAGCCATTTCTTTTGCCAGAGCATCTTGCCGACCCAGGGCTCGAACCCGCATCACCTGCACAGGCAGGCGAATTCTTGACCGCTGAGCCATCAGGGAAGCCTTCCTCAATCTACTACTCTCCAGCAAAACAGAACAGCAGCCAGGGCTGGACTGTCTTCATGCCAGATCAGCCTGTCCGTCTCCAAGTCAGCAAATACACAAAGATCCATTCCACACTCAAACCTGACATTCCCCTTAGTTACAATCCTTTGATTTCCAGAAAGATTATTTTCTGTTTCTTTTCAGCTATAGCAACCTGCTCTCTTAAATAGCTTCTTTATCTGGTGGGGCAATTATAGCCTGTGACTAACAGCTGCAGTTCATAAACATGAGTTTCACTGTTTGGGTCAGTAGTTCTTAGTGTTTTCTGAATGGCAACTCCCCCAGCTGATCTTGGCGTTAAGAGAAGCACCTACCATCAGCACTCCGGTTGGTACTCAATAATGCAGTTTACTGTTGGAGGATTCTGTTTCTCCATTATAAAAGATGTGACATTTTTATTAAAGTTGATAGGCCTTAAATCTAATACCAAATGTATTTCTTTATGTTGGTTTGACTGGTGATTTTAGCTTTCCTCATTGAGTTTTTCCTTATATTCCAAATGATCTACAATAGGCATGTCTTTCTTTTTTACTTTGGGAAAAAAATGCCCTTTCAAAAAGTCATTCACAACTATAAAAATTTTAAGAGAAAATCTGCAGGACCTAGGACTTGATAAAGGGTTCTTAGATATGACACCAAAGGCACAGTTGATAAAAGGAAAGAAATCTATAAATTATACTTTGCTAAAATTAAAAGCTTTTGCTCTGTGAAAGATATTGTTAAGAGGATGAAAAGACAGGCTCCAAACTGGGAGAAAATATTATTTGCAACAACTGCACGTTAGCATCTCAGAGGATGGGAAGCCCATTTATTGAGCCCTTATGATGTGACAGGCCCTGGACCAAACCCTTTACATGTATCAACCCGTTTCAGTCTCGCAGCATTTCTATCAGGCAGGAGCTGTTACCATTCTTATGTTAAAATTTAGAGGCAGAGGCTGGAAGTTTCAGGGTCTAGTCCAAGACCCTATCCCTGGGGCCAGGATTCAGTCCAAACCTGTTCATCACCCAAGTGTGCTAGGAGCCTGGATTCTGGAGCCAGACTTCCTGGGTTCAAATCCTACATACCTCCTTGGTAGCTATTTGACTTTGCCTCCATTTCCCCAACTGTATAATGGGATTAATAATAATACCTACCTCATAAGGTTGTTGTAAAAATTAAAAACATGAATCTGTCTGTGGCTAAGAGCTATGTGCTTGGCACATAGCAAGGGCCATGTGAGTGATCACTATTGTTATGCTGGTGTTATTATTTTACTGACTCTTAGGAGAAAAGTAAATGACCCAAAGAGACATAATTTCATGTTGTCTCAAGAGATTTCTCCTGGCCAAGTAACACAAGACAGGCTGCCTCCAGGCTGCTGCTCCCAGCCCCAGGGCTTTCAGCAAAGTGAAACCAGCCATTTCCAAAGTCAAATTCTTCAGGGCAGCATTAAGTCTTTGTCTTATCAGGAAAGGGCTGAGGGTAGGAGAGGACAACTCTTTCATGTAAGAGCCAGCAATGGAGTTCCTTTGAAGAACCTTGCCTTTTACAAGTATTTGTTTCGGAGTATTCAGTGATCTTATTTTGTATATCTCTGTTGCGGCAACATACCATGGACTGTCAGTATCCCCTTTATTAAAGAAAATACAGTCCTTAGTGCCTTTAAATCTAATCAGATTAGAGAAACAATTCAGAAAACTCATCTTTATGATTATCTTCTTCTAGAACAACTCTAGGTACCTAAAACTACCAAAAGATAACAAGAGGCATCACCTGCCTAACAGTGGTTATAGAAGTAAAGAGTCCAAGAGCTGAGGCTTTCTTAACTCCTCCAAATGGGTCACAATTATGAGACAAATGATGTCTTCAGTCAGGGCCAGGGAGTTCAGTTTCAACCCCAATGAACAGTCCTATGAAAGACTTCTCTTTGAGAGATGCTGAGGTTTCCTTTTGAGATGGGAGCTGAGGGAAGATGGAGCCTGGCTTAAGTGCCCTGGGTGGGTCTCATAGAGCTCAGGGGGATACCAGTAGAGCCCTTTCTGGGCAGAACACTGGAAATGGAACTGCTGGCATAGCACCCTATGCCAGATGTATATCTTGATGCAAACTCCAGGTTATCTTGGCCTTCGGGAAGAACAGGGCTTACAGCTGATCTAGTTTAGGAAGGAGCTCTCTCACCAGGATCCCTGAGTACAAAGAACACCTGATTTGGGGTGAAAAACCCACCCCAGGGCTGGTGTCCTTGAAAAGTCCCCTTAGAATCTCAAGAGTTTTGTTTTCATTTCTATAAAGACTCATAAGTCTTTAGGATTTGGAAACTTACCTTGATATGATTTTATCAGCATCCTTTATCCTATAGGTGGTACAGTGGTAAAGAATCTGCCTGCCAATGCAGGAGATACAAGAGATACAGATTTGATTGGAGATATGGATTGGGAAGATTCCCCTGGAGAAGGAAATGGCAACCCACTCCAGTATTTTTGCCTGGAAAATTCCACAGACAGAGGAGCCTGCTGGGCTACAGTCCCTGGGTTTGGAAAGAGTCAGACATGACTTAGCGACTGGAAAACAACAATACACTAATAGAAGGCACTAAACTCCATATCCCAGTCACCTCTTTGAACTCTTCATTTTATGATGAAGAAACTGAAGCCCAGAGTCACACAGCGCTATAATAATAAGGGCCTGGAACCCAAGACTTCTGACCCCAGCCTAGTTCTCTACCCTCTGATCCACCCTGCCAAAATGACAATTTAAAGGATGACTTCCTGATCACTCCTTCTCTCTTTTACAAGGCCATTGGGTCACCACACTGCAGATAACTCGCTCCGTAAGCCAACTCAGAGCTGTAGGGAAAGAGCAAATTAGCCAAGATAGCAGTAGTCAGGCTCTCTCACCCCCACGGCCTCTCACTCTTGGCCCACGTTTTGCAAACGATGATTATGTAAGAGCTGAGATCATTTGTATAGCACTGTGCAGTCTCATAACCTATATAAGCACCACCTGAAATGCTCTTGTAGTCAAGTTGTGTTGAGTCAAGTCTCATAGTTGTCGTTGCTGCTACTGCGTCAGCCATTAGAGAGTAAAGTATGTCTACTTTGCCAAGGTGACTAAAGAATTTCTGCAGTTCCTACGGCTCCTCACATCTTCTTCCAGCTCTGCCCTGCCTGCCCTGCCAGCGAGACAAGAGCACTCTGAAGCATGTCTCATCATGAACCAGGACTTCGGCTCAAATGGAGAAAGAGGATTCAGCGAGTTTTGGAGGGTGCGGGGTTGAGGGGGTACTGAACTCATTAAAAGACACTGCAGAACAATCCTTCTGATTCAGAATGACTAAAGAATGGTCTTTCTGATTATCCAGTGGTTTTGCTCATATTTATGGAATGAATGAATATATGGAGTTTTGAAATGTAATACCAGCGATTCTACTGAATTTAATTCAATCTTTCTTCCCCTGGTATGTTAAGGTTATAATGAGTATGGATTTCCACTCTGGAGAATTCAACTGATGAAGAACAGGGGTTGGCAATCTTCCCTTTGGTGTATTTTTGGTAAATTGCTGACTCTGATGCAGAAGGTGAGGATGATCAAGCTGACTCTTCTCTCTCTCTCTCCTTTAAAAGTAAATCCCTCACATCAGTTTGCTTATCTTTCACTTATCCTTTTCTCATAAAAATATCTTCAGGAATGTACACACACACCCAAGTCAAGTTATCTGATCTCTGGTTGACTGGAACATAGTTACCTAATCAATAGGACCATCACACACAGGACTATGTCTTAAACTTTTCTCTTGAATTCCTGGTTAACAAGGCTGAAGATGTGCCATGGGGCACTGGATTCTTTTTACTTCATTTAGGAGCATGGATGCTGAAGCCAAGAAGCAGAAATCAGCCAACTGACAGAAGTGGCAACTAGACACAAAACAACTTAGTGATGGGTTCAAGAAGATGGGGTCAATTTAAATTTTTTTAAATTTATTCTTCAGTTACAACTTAATATATTTTTGAGCAGGCAATGAATTAAAACACAAAGAACAGTAAGCAGAGAAACATATGTCAGGTAAATTACAAACAGAGGCTTTTTAGTGAAACTATTTTTTAACTTACTGCATTTCAACTCAAGATAATATTTTTATATTTTCAAGTTAATTTTTACATCACAAATCAAGATTTATCTACGTTCAGATAGGTTCTGCTGGCTTATGTCCAAAAGGCTTTGCTCTCTGGAGAGAAGTATTCCTTGCTTTTAAAGCACTTATTAACACCTTTTACTTGTCAGGAATTATGCCCAGTATCAAGGCTATGAAGGACTAAGACACAGCCCCTATCCTGGTGGGGTGGGGAGGGATTGTCATGGAGACTATATGCTCAAACATTTTCTCGCCTCGCCATCATTTTCCATCTTACAATGCCACCAATCTGAGCTTTATAGATAGTTTCTCTGTACAGTTTCTGTACACTTGATAATGATCCTTAATTCAATTCACCTGACCTCTCAAAAATCTTGCCATGCTTTATTTTTTCCTTTCTTTAACTTCTTTTTTTCCCCCTGGGTTCGTTCTTCCATGCCAGCTGTCACTGTGACATGATGAAGAGCTAAACTGAGAAGGTTCTGCTCACCTCTGATTTCCCACACTGGGCTCAAACAGTAAGAGTTTTGTTATGAACTATCTTCCCAAATTTGCCCTAGCCCATTTATCCCTAGATTGTTTTCTTTTATGTTAATAACCCATCATTTTATGTGTGCATGCTAAGTTGCTTCAGTTGTGTCCTACTCTTTGTGACCTTATGGACTGTAGTCTGCCAGGCTCCTCTGTCCATGGGATTCTCCAGGCAGGAATATTGGAATAAGTTGCCATGCCCTCCACCAGGAGATCTTCCTGACCCAGTGATCAAACCCACGGCTCCTGCGGCTCCTGCATTGCAGGCGGCTTCTTTACCCCTGAGCCACCGGGGAACCCCTCATTGTTATATGCTGAAGCATTATTTGTAATAGTTAACGGGAAAAAAAGCACAGCAGTTACCTATATCTCCATCCACGGAAGGGGGGTTAAGTAAACTATGGAATAGCCATACGATAGAACCCTCTCCAGGCTTTAAAAAGAATGGAGGGAGGCCTCTAAAAAAGCTGGACTCGTAAAAGCAGAAATTTTAAAGTGGTGGTTGCCTAAGGTTGGAGTTTGAGGGAAATGGGGAGATAGTCATCCAAATGTACGAAGATTCAGTCCTGCATGATGCATAAGTCCTGGAGATCTAATGGACAGCATGGTGACTCTAGTTACTGTATTGTGTTCTTGGAAGTTTGCTGAGAGAGTAGAGCTTTCCACCACATAGAAAATACGCTAACTATGTAAGGTAATGGCCATGTGAACTAGCTCAGTTATGGTAACCATTTCACAATGTATATATAAACACCAAATCATCATATTGAGGCCCTCAAATATATACCACTCTGATTTGTCAAGTGTATCTCAGTAAAGCTGGGGGAAGGGAATGAGAGGTCTGTTGAAGCAAGTTATCTATGATACATTGTAAAGTTAGAAAAAGGCAAGTTGCAAAACTAGGTGCCATGAGACTCGGCTTAAAAACACATATGTGAATCTGTATAACATGCACCTGAATACACACACACACACAGTATTAAATGGAAAAACTATAGGAGACGCAGAGTACGTGACTGGGAGCTGGTGAAGTTTAGTGGGTGAGTTAGGGGAGGAGCAGATGAAAGGAGAAATGTCACTTTCTCATGCTACACTTTTCTATCAATTATGTTGACAATAGATATACTTTTGCAAAACTGAATAAATGGGAGAAATATCTTATTTTCCTAGACATTTTAAAACCGTACATTCTTCTAGGATCACATAGCTGTTGAGTTTCCACTCCTTTTGATAATACACTTATCTCTTTTATGGCTTCAGGGAATTAAGGCCCCAGACGGACAAGTCTGTGCCATCACTTTCCTATTTGCCCCTTCTGCAGGTTCTCCAGCCCCTGGGATCATGAGCGATTCACAATTACTCACAGCTTCCAGGTCCCCTACGAGTTTTGTAGCCATTCTGTGCTTGTCCTTTGCAACCAATGTCATTTTAAAGCTTCAGAGTGTATCTTCTGCAGAGCTCTGGAGCATTCCTGGGGTAACAGGGTGTTAGCAATATTTCTCTGGGCTCAGCAGTCTGCCCTTCATGTCCGTGAATGGGAAACCTCTCAATAACTCTGCCTGAGTTATTACACTGTTTAATATAAGGGGCTTGAGCGTCTGCCGATTTTGGCTTCTGCAGAGGCTCCTGGCACCAAATCCCCACAGATAATGAAGGCCAATTGTATTTCATTCAGGTGTATCATTCACTGTTTCTTGGTCACATCATAGGTAGACTTGGCCCTGGAAAATCTATCCACCAGTCCCTGAAAGCAAGCTAAAGAGGTATTATTCTCATCTCACAAACCAGGAAACTGAGCCATCCAAGGTTGACTGGGGCTGCCTAGACCACATGGCAGGGTGGTGGAAAAAATATTGGGATTAAAACCTAGAGTCCCAAGTTCAAGTTCTCGGCATACTATTAATATATTGGGTTGGCCAAAAAATTCATTCGGATTCTGTAATAACTTAGGAAAAACCTGAATAAACTTACTGGCCAACCCAATATTTTCTTTAAGCAAAATTTTAACTCCCTGAGCCCCAGTTTCCTTGTCAATAAAATAAAAATTATAAAACCTGCCTCCTATAGCACTGCTATTACATGAGTGTGTATACAATGTTCTGCATTTTGTAAAGTACATATCATTTATTATATAATTACATAAGAGGACCAACAACCAGGAAATTCTATATGAATTAGTTATATCTTCGTGGCTGCATATCCAGCTAGGTTTCTGTTGGATTTTCTTTTGCCCAAAATAGAAATTTAAAATTTTCTTTGAAGCATCTTAGAAGCCATTCCTTTACCTTGAAGAGTCTTGTTCTTTAAATTCAAGTGTTGTTTTATACTCTAAATATTTCTCTAAATGGGTTTTAAAAGGGGCACAAAAGTATCAGTTCCAGGAAGAACGCAACAACACTCTCCCAGAATGCCATGCCAAATTGCATAGCACTCTGAAAGCAGATTAAAGTTGTTTCAAATGCTTCAAAGAGAAGAAAAAAATCTAATCCCCCAAGGTTCCCTTTAAATCCATATTCCTTAATTTCAGTAAATTTCCCAAGTCTTTTAAAAGACCCAAATATCATTTTACAGTTTGGAAGTAGTAATGGAGAACAGTTCCTAATTTTTTAGAATGTTCTTTTTTTCCTCCCTTTAAAAAGGGCTCAGTAAAGCTGGCCTTTCTCATAAAGGAGCCGGCCCAAGTTGAAGACAGCCCGCCTGGCTTGGGGGGAGTGGGTGCAGCCATCTCCAGGGCCCTGAGCCTGGAGTTTATGGCTAATGGCTACCTGGAGAATTCCTTCAAGAAGCAGAGTCAGGCATTTTCCCTGTTATTTCTGGGCGAGATTTGCATGTCTGTCATTGTGGGAAGAACGCCCAGTCTCCTCACTGTGTAACACTGAAGGAAAGAAAGTTTCCAAATGAGAAGAAAAACAAGCCCGGCTGCAATAGAGGCTAGCAGGACCATTTTCACTGCTTTGGAAAAACTGCTCTTCTTAAGCCATCTTCACCTGCCAGGAGAGGCAAACTGTTTTCCTGAAACACTTTTTGTAATTCTTCCCTTTCTGACCTATGAAAACAGTCATAAAAGCCCCAATTACCACAATGAGTATTCATTGAGATTAACACGTACCAAGCACTGTGCCAAAGGTCCCACATGCTGTATTTCATGAGATCTGCTCAGCAGCCTTGAGGCAGATACTATTATTAGCCCCATTATACAGATGAGAAAGTTGAGGTCTAAAGCGATAACTAAGCACTCAAGTGACACGCAGCTACTAAAGTGGTTGAGCAGGGACCCCAAACCAGATCTTTCTGACTCCAAAGTCCAGGTTTAACCAGAATAACGCACTGCCTAAATACAGCCCCAAGCCCGTGAAGCCCCAAGTCCGTGTTGAACACGTCTGTTCTACCTCAAATCTGAAATGTTATTTTAATTAACAATAGCTGCCTGTGTCCAGCTAAGTGGTTTACATGCCTGGTCTCATTTAAGGCTTCCCAGCAGATTCAAATGATATTAACTACCCTGGAAATACTTTCTGCCTCTTCTGTCACTCTCTTCTCCTTTTTCTCCTGTTTCTTTTTCTCTCCCTCTTCATCTCAGAAACATGGAGTGCCTTGGTTTGTATTTTCACCTTGCCTTCAGCCTGGCTTAAAATGCAGACTGTGCAGTGAAGGAGATAGGTGCATCTTTTCAGGTGCTTTCCGCTTTTGTTTGAGGGGAAGTTACAAGTGCCGGTCGCTGCTCTCCGACTTCAGGACACCTCCGCGTGGATGGTGCCAGAGTGGTGACCTCAGACCACAGCTTGAACGCCCGATTACAAGTAATCCAGCTCCAGAGGTGATAGCATGACCTCTCTTTAAAAAGGAGATAAAAATAGCCAAGAAACAACACTTTACTCAGTTCTCTGAAAGGTTGGCATCCTTCCAGGATAGACTTATGTACTTTTTGTACTTGGAGGAAAAAAAGAGATGGGATTTGATCCAAGAATGGTCCTACAAACGAGAGAAATATGGAGCAAGCAGCTGGAGCAGAGCAGCCAAGTGGTACCACCAGCTGCAGGCCCATTAATTAACATTCCCTGGTATGTAGCAGCTCCAGTGACCTTGATTCTTGTTGAATTCACCGAGATAACTTTCACAGAGTCTCTACTTTTCTCACTGCGGTGTATTTATCCAAGGAGTACCTTGCATATTTCCCCCCATCTCTCCAAGCAGTAAATTTATTCTAATTGCAAAGAGATACAGTAAAAGCCTGATTGAACGCTTGGCAGTTTATAGAGATTTATTTCTGGGGCTTAAGGGGGTTTTTAGAGTGTGTGACTAGAGCAGGGTTGAGGGGAGCTGAGGAAAGGAGCCCAAGAGAAAATGTAGATTTAATGGATCTATAAAATGACCCCGCAGTAGATAAATGCTTGTTCCAAAGAAGCTTAAACAGCCTGACCCAAACCAGGGTCTGTAACAGCCAGTCCGACACGAGGTGTCTGAAGCATTGCATATTTCTCTCTGGGTTTTCAGGTTTCCATATGAAATTTGTTATTCCCCAGGCAGAGGTGAGAGAGAGGGGAAATCTGTTTTCCAGAGGGAAGAAAGCATATTTAACGGCAAGTTTCTAAGTACTGAAAGCTATGAAGAAAGTAAACCTCAAGCACCTGCCCTTAAAATCACCTTGCTTTTTCCCTAACTTTCTGGAAGCTCAACTCTGAATTTTCAGCCTAGGATCCTAGAAGGTGGATCATCAGAACCTGTCCTTTGTAGCAGGATTTCTGCATAGGAACCAGCAGCTTTCCAAAGGGCAGTTATCCCAGGCACTTTCAGCTCATGGTGAGACAGGGGGCCACTATCCTTTGACAGAGCCTTCAGCTTAGAATAGGCCATGCATGCACATATTGCTGAACTTTTCCACGAAATCCTTCTAGGCTTTTGATCCCATGAGTGACATTCATCTTTTTTGCAGCTGCTTTGCAAGTTTCACTGAGGATGAATTTTAGGACTTTCAACTGTTGAATTTGTTATATTGTAAATCTAATCATTACTAAAATGGAGACATTTGTTCTGGGGAAAGAAGCAAAACAGAAAAAGCTCCATAGTCGACACCAGTGGGGAAGTAGTTTGGAGAGTGAAGGCACTGGTCTCTTTGAACAGGGGCTAAACAGGGATTGGGTCAGCTTCTTGGGGTTCCCTGTGTCAGCTTTAATAATATAATAGCACCACTTATTTGGGGCTTCCCTGGTGGCTCAGCTGGTAGAGAATCCTCCTGCAATGCGGAAGACCTGGGTTTGATCCCTGGGTTGGGAAGATCCCCTGGAGAAGGGAAAGGCTACCCACTCCAGTATCCTGGCCTGGAGAATTCCAAGGACTGTATAGTACATGGGATCACAAAGAGTCGGACATGACTGAGCGACTTTCACTTTTCACCAGTTATTTTATCAGCAAAAGTGAGTTTTTTTGGTAATAGCCAGAGGAATTGCAACTCAGAGTATTAAATTATGGAAGACTATAGGCAAACCCAGGAAACAAAGAAGGGAAACTAGCTTTTATAGGGGAAAGGGGAGACTTGGGAGGGAGGAAGCTGGGAGTCAAAGCATGGAAGCTTCTCATTGGTTGGACTGCTCCAGTCTGGGATTGGCTGCACAATCCTTCAGGGAGAGAGGTTTTTTCCTTCCAGTTTGACAGTGAAGTAGGCAACACTTGCCTTGGGAGATGTAGGAGAGCTGTAAGGGTAGTTTCTTCCTGTTTGAGGTAGTTGAGGATCCCTGGAGGGCATGAGAGCGCCCCCTATAGGCCTGAACTGCCGCTAATTGTAGCTGAGTTTTCTTTTAATTCTACACCAGCCTGTTTCTTTCTTCTTCTTCTTCTTCTTTTTTTAGGAATTGGCATAAGAGAACCCTAGGGGAAAAAATTAAACTTTTTGATTGTTTAACACTCATACAAAAAAGCATTTTAACATGTTGTTTTAAAGTTAAAACCCAAATCAAGAAGCGTAATATTGTGAATTCTCCTCTCATAGCATCCCTCATGCTCCTAGAGATAATCACTATCAGACATTTTATGGGAATCATAGCTTTGTTTTTTAAACAATTATCTAGCACCTAAGTATGCATCTACATAGAACAGAGTTTAATTTTATGTGTTGGAACTTGATAAATGGAATTAATGCCTTGTTCTTTTTGTTCTTTTGCTCAACCTCGTGTTTGTAAGAGTCATCCAGGTTGTATGTAGTTACAGTTCGTGTTTATTATAGCACAATATTTTTCATTTACCCATGTACCATTGATGAACTCTCTGGGTTATTTCTAGTTTGAAGATGTTGATAATGAAGCTGCTGGGAGCATTCTTGTGCATATACACAGGGAGCATGAGAATTTGGTCAGCTTGCCTGATTGATGTCAAACAATTCAATTTAAACACATCTTGAATCGAGGCTTATCTGAGGTTGGATGGCAAAATGGACAAGATCTGTCACTTGCTCATTCAGTAAATACAAACCAAACTTCTATTGTAGGAATAGGAAATATATGACCCAGGCTGCCTCTCTTCCCTTCTGTGCTCAGAGCAGACATCACTAGTTTATAAGAGTGTGCTTTCCTGTTAAGCCTGGATGTGGCTTCAGTCATAGGCAATGTGGTCCTCAAGGCACATTGCTAACGATTGAATGTGAGGGGGTGTGATGGTTACTTTTCTGTGTCAACTTGGTTAGGCCATAGTACCTAGATATTTGGTCAACATCATTCTAGATGTTTCTGACATGGAAAAAGCAAGAGAGTTCCAGAAAAACATCTATTTCTGCTTTATTGACTATGCCAAAGCCTTTGACTCTGTGGATCACAATAAACTGTGGAAAATTCTGAAAGAGATAGGAATACCAGACCACCTGATCTGCCTTTTGAGAAATCTGTATGCAGGTCAGGAAGCAACAGTTAGAAGTGGACATGGAACAACAGACTGGTTCCAAATAGGAAAAGGAGTACGTCAAGGTTGTATATTGTCATCCTGCTTATTTAACTTATATGCAGAGTACATCATGAGAAACGCTGGGCTGGAAGAAACACAAGCTGGAATCAAGATTGCCAGGAGAAATATCAATAACCTCAGATATGCAGATGACACCACCCTTATGGCAGAGAGTGAAGAGGAACTATAAAGCCTCTTGATGAAAGTGAAAGTGGAGAGTGAAAAAGTTGGCTTAAAGCTCAACATTCAGAAAACGAAGAACATGGCATCCAGTCCCATCACTTCATGGGAAATAGATGGGGAAACAGTGGAAACAGTGTCAGACTTTATTTTTTGGGGCTCCAAAATCACTGCATATAGTGATTGCAGCCATGAAATTAAAAGATGCTTACTCCTTGGAAGGAAAGTTATGATCAACCTAGATAGCATATTCAAAAGCAGAGACATTACTTTGCCAACAAAGGTTCGTCTAGTCAAGGCTATGGTTTTTCCTGTGGTCATGTATGAATTGAGAGTTGGACTGTGAAGAAGGCTGAGCGCCGAAGAATTGATGCTTTTGAACTGTGGTGTTGAAGAAGACTCTTGAGAGTCCCTTGGACTGCAAGGAGATCCAACCAGTCCATTCTGAAGGAGCTCAGCCCTGGGATTTCTTTGGAGGGAATGATGCTAAAGCTGAAACTCCAGTACTTTGGCCACCTCATGCGAAGAGTTGACTCATTGGAAAAGACTCTGATGCTGGGAGGGATTGGGGGCAGGAGGAGAAGGGGACGCCAGAGAATGAGATGGCTGGATGGCATCACTGACTTGATGGACTTGAGTCTGAGTGAACTCCGGGAGTTTGTGATGGACAGGGAGGCCTGGCGTGCTGCAATTCATGGGGTTGCAAAGAGTCGGACACGACTGAGCGACTGAACTGAACTGAACTGAGATTAATATTTAAATCTTTGAATAAAGCAGCTAACCCTTTATCACGTGGGTAGGTATCAAAAAAGATTACATGGGTCTCTACCACTGAGTTGAAGGTCTCAATAGAGAAAAGACTGACCTTGCCCAAGGAAGATGGAATTCTGCTACCAGACTGCCTTTGGACTCAAACTGCAGTTCTTCCCTGGGTCTCCAGCATATAGCCTACCATCCCTGCAGACTTTGGGCTTGCCAGTCTTCATAATCATGTGAGCTTATTCATTACAGCCTCTTTCTGTGTATACACGGACATCTTTTTGGTCCTCTCTGGAGAACACTAATACAAGTGGCATACTGTTTGCACAGGACTGCCTGGTGGCACAGGAAAAAAAGCCTGTCAAGGTAATTTAAATAAAGGAGATTTACTGTTGACAGGTATAGAACCTCTGAGAATCAAATACCAGGAAATAATTTTAATATTTAGTAGTACCCCCTTCAAAACCAATTCATTATAACACTAATTATATCTGAGATATTTTCCAAAATAAAATTGCAGTGGGTGTCCCAGTTTTTGAGGGTCATCAATTGCTGTCAGCCAATGAGATGTAGAGCAAAGGAGCTTTTCTGAGTGTTCTTAACACAGTACTGCGGCTGCTTCCAGCTGGTGAGCTGAGTTGTATGGGTCCTGCAGTGTATGTTGTGTATTCTGTTCTGGGCTCCCTTTCTGCCATTGCTTTTGTGTTCTGGCAATGCTATGACCCGGACTGGCTGACCAAAGGAGCATAGGTGATAAGACTGTGTCTACTGTAAAGAAATAAAAGGGAGAGTATCATGCTAGATATTAGAACACAGATTTTCACATGTACCCCAATGTTCATTACAGCACTCTTTACAATAGCCAGGACATGAAAACAAACTAGATGTCCATCAACAGATGAATGGATAGAGAAGTTGTGGTACATGTATACAATGGAATATTATTCAATCATAAAAAGGAACGAATGTGAGTCAGTTGAACTGAGGTGGATGAACCTGGAGCCTGTTATACAGAATAAAGTCAGAAAGAGAAAAGTAAATATTGCATGCTGCTGCTGCTGCTGCTAAGTCTCTTCAGTCGTGTCCAACTCTGTGCGACCCCATAGACAGCAGCCCACCAGGCTCCCCATCCCTGAGACTCTCCAGGCAAGAACACTGGAGTGGGTTGCCATTTCCTTCTCCAACACATGAAAGTGAAAAGTGAAAGTGAAGTCACTCAGTTGTGTCCAACTCTTAGCGACCCCATGGACTCTAGCCTTCCAGGCTCCTCCATCCATGGGATTTTCCAGGCAAGAGTACTGGAGTGGGGTGCCATTGCCTTCTCTGAAATATTGCATATTAATGCACATATATAGAATCTAGAAAAATGGTACCAATGAACCTATTTTCAGGGCAGGAATAAAGATGCAGATGTAGAGAATGAACTTGTGAACACAGAGTGGGAAGGAGAGGGTGGGACAAATTGCGAGAGTAGCATTGCCATGTGTGAAACAGAGAGCAGGAGCTTTCCTGGGGCTTCAGTGGGAAAGAATCTGCTTGCCAGCGCAGGAGACTCGGGTTTCATCCCTGATCCAGGAAGACCTCACCCGCTGCTGAGCACTAGGCCTGAGCACCGCAACTATTGAGCCTGTGTGCTGGAGCCTGGGAGCCACAGCTACCGAGTCCACATGCGGCTGCTGCTTAAGCTCGCATACCCTATAGCCCGTGCTCCACAAGAGCAGACACCACAGTGAGAAGCCCACACACGGCAACTAGAGAGGAACTCTCACCACAGCCACAGAAAAGCCCACGCAGCAATGAGGACCCAGCACAGCCCAAAATATATACAATAAGTAAATTTTTAAAAAATAGATAGCTGCTATACAACACATGGAGCCCAGCTCAGAGCTCTGTGAAGAAGAGAGGGATGGGTTGGGTGGTGGGGGAGGCTCAAGAGGGAGGAGATACACACACACACACACACACACACACACATATATTTATGGCTGATTCACATTGTTGTATGGCAGAAAGCAACAAAACTTGTAAAGTAATTATCCTCCAATTAAAAAAAAAGAAAAAGAAAAAATGAACACAGGTTTTCCAGATGGTGTAGATTCTCCAAGTTGGGAAGTTGACTTACAAATAGTACTTATAGTACAGAGTGCTAAGTTCTGTAATATCAAGGTGTGCGAATGTTATGGAAAAAATAACCATAGACTGAGGACTTTGAAGAGTGGATAGAAACTTACCCGAAGAAAGGGTGTAGAGAGGACTTTTCAGGCAGAGGAAACAATATTGGCAAAGGTACAGGGAGATGAAAGAATGCAAACTACTCTTTGGCTGTCTGGCTGCAGCAGCGCCTTCTTTTCATGTTTTGATTTCTCCCAAGGAGCAACAGTGAGGCTCTGTGAGAGAACCTCAGATGCTCTGGGCTCAAGCCTCCCATTATTTCCACAGCTATGGGGTAGGTGTCCACATATTTTGAAGCCAAGGAAAATATTACTTTATAGTAAAGGGAGAAAGAAAAAATTTAGAGGAGGTTAGAGAATGGAAAATTGAAGCACAGAGTCAGCGATAAGAAGTCAGTTTTATATGACACGTAGCAATTGCTCCTGGAATCATCAGGAGTAATATTTATAATCAGGATAAGCTAATGTTTTGGATGGGTTCCTGCGATTCTTCTGTTTCCGACAAGCCAGGTTACCTCTGTCTGCTGCAAACCTGAGAGAAAGTTGTCCTCACACGGCAAAGACTTGAGAGTAGGGATGACATTCAAAACTTTTAAGCAGTGGATAGTAGATACCTGAACCAGTTGGGGATGATTGGAATGGCCAGACCCAGTGCAGATAGGCTGAACTTCAACCCTGTCTTAGGGACCATTGAACCCAATACTTGTTTTACAGAAGAAATTGAAGGATTTACCTGAGACAATGTAGTGGTAGGGCTAAGAGTAGAACCCAGGTCTGCTATATTCATCCCTTAACCCTCTCTACTGCAACCTGAGGCCTCAAAGCCTGGGTAAGACCAGCGGGGCGCCTGTTGGTTTACCACAGACTAGACTCACACCCTAGACTCACAGACTAGTTGACTTTACCACAGACTAGACTCACACTCATACCATTTCCTGGAGAAGGAAATGGCAACCCACTCCAGTGTTCTTGCCTGGAGAACCCCAGGGACGGCAGAGCCTGGTGGGCTGCCGTCTCTGGGGTCGCACAGAGTTGGACACGATTGAAGCGACTTAGCAGCAGCAGCAGTGACTATATACGGAGAAGGCAATGGCACCCCACTCCAGTACTCTTGCCTGTAAAATTCCATGGATAGAGGAGCCTGGTGGGCTGCAATCCATGGGGTTGCTAAGAGTCAGACACGACTTCACTTTCACTTTTCACTTTCATGCATTGGAGAAGGAAATGGCAACCCACTCCAGTGTTCTTGCTTGGAGAATCCCAGGGACGGGGGAGCCTGGTGGGCTGCTGTCTATGGGGTCGCACAGAGTCGGACATGACTGAAGCGACTTAGCAGCAGCAGCAGCAGCAGACTCACACCCAAGGCTGCCCTTGGAAAGCATGTCTGAAGCTTTGTACCTTCACTTTGAGAATTACAGCTCTTACCCTGTTCATGAGTGGGGCTTCCCTGGTGGCTCAACTGGTAAAGAATCCACCTGCAAAGTGGGAGACCTGGGTTCGATTCCTAGGTTGGGAAGATCCCCTGGAGAAGAGAACGGCTACCCACTCCAGTATTCTGGCCTGGAGAATTCCATGGACTGTATAGTCCATGGGGTCACAAAGAGTCAGACATGACTGAACAACTTTCACTTCACTTCACTTAACCCTGTTCATGAGTAATGTGCTGAAAATTCTTTATCCACTAGTCAATAAATATCTATTGTTTATTTGCAAATAAGTTACATTTACAAATATGATATATTACATAACACATTACAAAGGATGCACGGAAATAGTTTTAAAAAATGCCTAACAAGTGTGCAAGATGTTGCTATTATTTTCCTTCATGCTTGTGCTCAGTCCTTCAGTCGTGTCCAACTCTGCAACCCCGTGGACTGGAGCCCTCCAGGCTCTGCTGTCCATGGAATTTTTCAGGCAAGAATACTGGAGTAGGTTGCTATTTCCTCCTCCAGGGGATCTTCCCAACCCAGGGATCAAACCCACGTCTCCTACATCTCCTGCATTGCAGGCAGATTCTTTAGGGCTAACCCACTGGGGAAGCCAAATCAGCCTAATTCTGACTCCAAGTCCCCATCCTGTCTAGCCTATGAGAAAGGTAGCCACCTTCCTCTCTGCAATCCACAGGCTCATGCAGAAGTCCAGGTTCTTATGCAACACCAAGGTCTGACCTTATCATCATCATTCATTTACTTAACAAATATTTATTGAACACCTAACCACATGCTAAGGCCTGCTCTAATTGCTGATAAGTCAAATCCCTGCCCTCTGATCCAGGCCGACCAGGTACTTCTGTACTTCCCCTGGGGCTCAGGAGGGACTCGAGCCTCCCTGGGAACATGTGCAGCCCCTCCCCACCAGATGCTGACCTTCCAGACCCTGCCAGAAGGCAGAGGATGAATCCCCTCTAGATGATTCTGCACTTTTTCCTGACAGGGAATTTCTTCTCGCAGACTCATCAGTTCTCAAAAATATCCTCCCTCTGCCCTCTCTCTCCAGAACATCCTTCATCATCTCTTTAAAATAAATGTTATGTCTGGGGCTTCCCTGGTGGGTCAGTGGTAAAGCATCTGCCTGACAATGCAGAAGACGTGGGTTCGATCTCTGGGTCTGGAAGATCCCCTGGAAGAGGGCATGGCAACCCACTTCAGTATTCTTGCCTGGGAAATCCCATGGATAGAGAAGCCTGGGGGGCTACAATCCATGGGGTTGCAAACAATTGGACAGGACTGAGTGACTGAGCACACACACATTATAATATTTTACATTCTTTATGTTGCAGAGCTTCATAATAATATTTTTAAAGATTAGTTACCAGATCCATATAAGAACTCTTGTTGTTGGCCAGTTGCTAAGTTGTGTCCTGACTCTTTGCGACCCCATGGACTGTAGCCCACCAGGCTTCTCTTCCACAGGATTTTCCAGGCAAGAATACTGGAGTGGGTTGCCATTTCCTTCTCCAAGGGATCTTTCTGACCCAGGGATTGAACCCACGTCTCCTGCAGTGCAGATGGATTCTTTACCGCTAAGCCACCAGGGCACCCCGTATGATAAGGATGTTTATAATATTAGGTGTAAAAAGCGTGTAGTAATTGCGAGTGATGTTCACTGATATTTCCAGTTCTCCTTCCTAAGCACCTCCTTGGAGTTCGATGTAGCCCGGGCACTTGCCTTGACTAATTAAAAGTGAATGATGTGGGTCACTTCCAGGTGGAAGCCCTTCACAACCAGAGTATGAGTCACCGTATTTTCTCGCTCCCATTACAGCCCCATGAGCCTGAATCCCTGAGTATGGATCCTGTGGAGCAGAGACCCGACTGACTTGGGATGGATGTGTAGCATAAAAAGAAACAAATCTTTGTTTTTCTAAGCCACCGGAGATTGTTTTTTGCTGCAGCATAAGGTAACCTATGCTGACTGATTCGAAGCAGGAGGTAATTTCTGGCAGTATAGATAACTAGATACTCAGAAGCCCTTCCAAGTACAAAAGAACTGGATTTTTTGTTTCTTTGTTGTTGTTGTTGTTTTTCTTTGCTACATGGCTTGCAGAATCTCAGTTTCCCAACCAGAGAATGAACTCAGGCCATGGCAGTGAAAGTGCTGTGCTAATTATTGGACCATCAGGGAATTTCCTGGATCACTTTTTAAATGGACTGTTGGGCTTCTAAGTAGTAAAGTCATTGTCCAGGGACAGCTCTTATCCTCAAATATGAGCTGAAACCAGAACTGGGAACCAAGAGTGCTAAGAAAATAAGAATACTGGGTTATCCTAAGGGCCAGAACCATTGCAGCACAGCATGAACCCTAAAGCATCAGAAGATGGGGAAGCCAAGAGCCTGACACTTCCTCCTTAGGCCAGGACCCTCCAAAAAGGTGAAGTATGTTCTCAGGTTGGTGTTTTCCTTCTGTTCCCAACAGAATCAAATACTCAGTAGGAAAGCCAAGAGTCACCAAGTGTGAGTTTGAATCCAAGATCACCAAGCACAGAAGGAGGCAGACCACCAAGAGAGAGTGAGTCACTGGAAAAAACAAGCATCTAGTTTAGACCCCAAGAAATTTGGATGTATATTTTCATTTATGAACGTGTTTAGAACAATTATTAAGTGCTAGCTTCCCTGGTGGCTCAGACAGTAAAAGCGTCAGCCTACAATGCGGGAGACCCAGGTTCGATCCCTGGGTTGGGAAGATCCCTGGAGAGGGAAATGGCAACCCACTCCAGTATTCTTGCCTGGAAAATCCCATAGATGGAGGAGCCTGGTAGGCTACAGTCCATAAGGTCGGTAAGAGTCGGACACGACTGAGCAACTTCACTTCACTTCTTCAGTTAAGTGCTAGCTCTGTTGTAAAGTTTTTTTTTCCAATTTTAACTTATTTAATTCCCATAACAACACTATGAAGCAAGTACTACTGTTATCCCCATTTTATAAAGGAAAAAACTGAGGCACAGAGAGACTAAGTAATTTATTCCAGGTCAACTTTTCTTAAGTGGTGTGTGTATGCTAAGTCACTTCAGTCGTGTCCAACTCTTTGCGACCGCATAGATTGTAGCCCACCCATCTGTCCATGGGATTCTCCAGGCAAGAATATTGAAGTGGGTGGCCATGCCCTGCTCCAGGTGATCTTTCTGACCCAGGGATCGAACTCATGTCTCTTATGTTGCCTTCGTTGGCAGGTGGGTTCTTTACCACTAGCACCACCTGGGTAGCTTTAGTGGTAGAGCTACAATCTGGATTCAGACAGTTGGTTCTAGAGTCTGCTGTCTTCACCACTACATTCTGTTGACTGTCTAACATAGAATGTCTACATTTGACAAATTTAAAGAAATAAGGAGTGGAAAACCAAAGATAAGAAAACAACAAAAGATGATTTGGAAAAGAATAAAAAAGAGACAAAAATAAAATGGTTGAAAGTAAACATTTAATGAACATGTTAAATATCTGAAGAGATAATTGGTGAATTCAAGAATATTTGAAGAAAACATTCAGAATGTAGCACAGGAAAAAAGGAAATGGAAAATAAAGAGAAATTTAAAGATATGGAAGATAGAATGAGATGTTCTAATAATTTAATAAACTAATAATTAAAATTTTAATTGCAGGTTTGAAAGTAGAGAGTAGAGAGGCTGGATAATATAATAATATCTGAAACAAAGATAGCTGAGAATTTTTCAGAACCGATAGAAAGACCTAGGCTTTCAGAAATACAGTACATCCCTAGAAAGATAAATTAAAAAGGAAATTTATGCCTTAGATGTGTTATAGGGCAACTGGGGAACTCCAGAGACACTAAGAAAATCTTAAAAGCAACCTGCAGAGAAAAGGACTGCAAAGGACTAACAATTAGACTGTCAGGCTTATCAAGAGTTATAGTGGACGCAGGGAGTCTGTGGAATAATTATTCAAAGTGTTGAAGAGAAATAACTATCCATTGCACATCCAGAAAAGCCACATTTCATAATGAGAGTAAAATAAAGTTAGTTTCAGATAAACAAAAACTAGCACACATTTACTGAAGAAACTCACATCCATCTTTCAAGAGTCATCTCAAATGCTGTTTCTTCTATGGCACTCTCAACTTTGAATCCCTGTAGCGTTTTTATTTGAGCCTTTCTCATGATTGTTCCCAAATTCAGACATAGACTGAAATTATACATGCCTTTTCATAATTCTCTCTTGCCCTTGCCACTTCTCTCACCCTGCTCCACTCCCAGAAATGCCCTAGGACCTCTTTGGTATCTAACTCACCTTAACTTTTTGTATAGTTTCTATCATGATGCATGTAGTCAGGGCATGATTAGTATTTATTGAAACCTACTGGTCAGTCTTCTCCCATGTGTTTCATGGACCATCAATTCCAAAAGATCCTCATTTCTAAAGGGGTTTTATAGCCAAACCTTCTCCAGAATGCTGAAATTCACAATTTAATTAGTTTAACCCCACATTTCCCCAAAGTTTTGCCCACAGTACAACTCCTTCCACTCTTTACTCCATGACTATCCCAAGAGACTGGTGTTTCTAGGAATACATTTAGCAAAAATCTGCAGAAGGCAATTACTTGTTTGAGTGTCCAAGGCTTGGAATCAACATCTTGGATCCTGCTTCTACACAGCTAATTGTTTAATTAGTTCTAAGTCATTTATCCTCAGGTTCCTTATTTATGACTCCATTAGCAGGTGACCCCCTCTAACTCTAAAATTCTATGAATTAAAGGGCATTGCCTTTTATAGTCAATTGGTCAGTCATTCTACACATACTAAATTCATACTAAAGCCAGTATGTAAAAGGCTGGGCATGCACTGGTGAACAAGGTTGGCAGTCACTGCTTTCATGGAGTTACATTGAGAATGATTTTTAGAGCTCACTATTAGAACATGGTTTTTGGATTTCCAGAATCAAATGCCTTACAGTTAAAAGCTGGGAATTTACTGCTTCATAAATTATGTACATCAGGCTGTGGAATAAATCTTTAGAATCTTAATGAGGCTTATGATTCTCTTTCACCTAGGAGCTCCATTGTAAGCATCAAAAACTGAACAGGATCACTTAGATGTATCTAGTCTTCAAATCTGCATCTTTAACTTTCCTTTAAAAGGCTTAATCCTCTATAGTTTAAAAGGCAAATTCTAAATGACAGAGCATCAACTGAGCACTGTTGTGTATAGGCACCATTCTAGGCCCTTTACATGTATTATCTCATATAATCCTTACAAGAAACACAAAAACCAAGTACAAATATTATTCCCATTTTATAGAGGTTAAATAACCTGCCCAAAGTTACACAGCTGGTAGAACTAAGCTTTGACCTCAGGCAGTATGGATTGGCAGTCTGTGCTCTGAACCTCAACTCTAAACTCTTACTATTCCTAGTCATCAAATACTGTTCAGTAGGTTTTCTGCTGAAAATTTAAGGGTTAACATTGCTGAAGAGCTGAACAATCATATGGGATTTTTAAACGTCTAACTCCAACCAGGTAGTATACTGAGGAGGTAATGAAAACTTAAATTTTTTTTTTTTTTTTTGCTCAGCACTAATCTTTGTGATTATAAGTGTATCCATGTGCCTGAGAATATTGAGATAATAAGTTAACATAAAACTGGTGGTACAGTTTTAAACCTGACAGCTCTGTGTGTCTGATATGTTTTCTGAAAGTAATTTTAAGATAAGACTCCACTCTCAAACTTAAAATTCATTCTTCAAAGATTGCCAATACCACATAGTATTTATGGTATTGTATCAATTACATAGAGAAAAACTATAGTGCTAGGAGTAGAGGATGGTTTTAATTGTAAAATAGTAAAATAACAAAATACAATCAATGAAACGTGAACCACACAGTGTCAGTGAGAATTCTTGGCATTTAGAAGCCATTTTGCATGGAAATGGGTAAAATATAAACACAGTGCTTTATCTAGGATATGACAAGAAACTTCAAGATTGTAGTGTGCATTAAGATAACATTCCAAACCTATCCTTTCAAGTTTTCAGCCAAGAATTTGTTTTTATAATTTCTTTGGCAAACAGCTAACCTCTACTTGAGAATATCAATTTTCATGCTTATGGTCCCAATCCCATTGCGTGTAACTGTTAACTTGCTGTGTGACCTTGACTAAATCTCTCCCCGCCAACCCAACCCATCCCAAATGGAGGAATGGGATCTCTCAGGCCCCTTTTGGTTTTAAAATCCTGTAGTTCTAGCCTATGGATCATGACATAAACACCATAAAAAGTGCTTGCTCGAAGATTGGATTTTTTTAAATTTGTTTTATTTAAGCATTTTTAAATGAGCAGTCCTATAGCCAGCTGTAAGGAGACTATAAACTTGGGCAGCCAGGGCCTATGGGTGATTTACTCAGGTCTGATGCTGGCTGGCAGAAGCTGTGCTATCTCAAGTCACCAAGCACCTGGTGTAGTTCACAAAAACAGTCCATCCACATGCTTCCTAGACTCCCCCAACACCAATGGGGTCTGAGAGATTCTGGGCAAAAGAACCGCCATGGGCAATGAGACGACCTTGGGCACCCTCCACAGACGGAAGAGGTGTGGCCCTCCTGACCCCCTGCTCAGATCCCTGCCCTGGAGACCCAAGTGCTTACGCCCCCAGCTGCTCCAGGTGTTGGCTGCTGCTCGGCCCTTCAACTGAGACCCTCTCTGGAGATAGCCCTTGGCTGAAGAGAGATGCTCTGCCCAAACCCACACCCCTGTTCCGGGCAGCCTACATCCAAGGACGGCAGATTCCGCCAAAGAGGCAACCTCTTGCCCCACTGAGGTTTAACGCTGGTGGGCCAGGCCTGAGCTGGAGCTTCTGTAGGGTGGCCTTGGCTGCGGCCCCCCGTGCTGCATAATCGTGCAACTGCTCTCTCGGCCAACAGATGTCGCCCCCGAGCACGTCCCTTATACTTCCGGTTACCAAGATCTCTGTCTCAGAACCGGCTCCAGAAATCAGAACCTGCCACAGGGAGGGACATAAAGACGTGAATTGGATGTGCTTAACTGTGGGTCCAGGAGTAGATGCCTTTTCCAGTAAAACGGAATAATAACTACCTCATAGAATTGTTTATTATATGAATACGAAGAAATGAATCCAAAGCATGGCAGTGAATGTCTAATAGCAGCTATTTAGCATTTATTAAAGGTGAGGTGCTGTTTTATGTACTTTACTACATAAAAACTCTATGAGAAAGATAATGTCCCTGATTTACAGATTAGACAATGGAGACATAGAGAAGTTAAATAATTTCTCCAATGTCACGTCTAATAAAGTGAAGAATTCAGACTCAGGCTACTGCAGAAACCACATTCTTATCTAAAAACTCTGCTGCTTCCTACTGAGAAAGGAAAATTGTTCAAATATTTGGATGATGGTAAACAAAAGCCCAATAATGACACCTGGTTCAAGATGTAACTTGAAAACAAAGCAATAATAAAATAAAAATTTTACAAAGGATTTCTGTACTCCTATTATTATTACTATATTGTTTAGCATTATATTATTAATTGTAATTATTAATTATTAAATGTAATTGTTATTACAATTAATTGTTTAATTATAATTAATATAATTCATTTAATATAATTAATTATTAATTGTAATTATATTATCTATTATTGTATTGTTTATATTTCTGTGCTGCTATAATTTATTTTTGCTTCAGATGAGTCATTTTTCATCAGGAGAATGGGTAAAACAAGGTGGTAAAATAAGGCGGGGGACCTATCTGATGTGACAATGCTTGCTCTATAAGATAATATCTTTGTGCTATTTTTTTTTATCTGTTTCTATTTTAATGAAACATGTACTGAGTTTCTAATTTAATGAAATGTGCTAGGTGCAAAGTCAAAGAATAAATGAAGCAATGATATGTTTCGCTGTTAGATGGTAATTTTGTATACTAGTAGGGTTTAGGTTATATCATATTTCCAACAATTTAAAATATCCCCCTCCCTTGGGTCCTTATAATGAATATACATTATCACAGAGGAGATGGGCACTGTGACAAAGGACACTGCTGTGCCCCTCCTGATGCCTCCTTGGCAGTTTACACTCGAATTCACTTCAGACTGGTTGTCTGTTAGCATCTGATGGAAGGCATTTGTTTCACATTTCACTTCTAATCCAGAGGAATTTATACCATAATTTTTATCTTAGAGGATAATGTGTTAACAATGCTTTTTGGATCCCTGTTACACTTCTCAGGTCAGGAAAGTCTCTTTTACTCTTTAAGGCACAAGTCTGTTAAAGCTTTTATGATTTGCAAACAAAGTGTTTTTTCATCTGCTATTAGATAACTAAGGTATAAGAGAGTTCCTTCTACACCAAATAAATTAAACATCTAAGTAATTTATAGCTCCAGGTATGTTTGCCAGACTAGCATAACTGAATAAAGCCAACAGATTAAATGTTCCCTTGGCAATCGGCAAGGGTATGAGATACAGCACCTGGGCTGCCCCATTGGGTCTCATTATTAAATCACAGGCAAGAGCTCAGGATCCCAGGGTCCCGAGTGACGGGTAGGAGCAGACTGAAGGAGAGAGCTTTTGCTCCCCCCAGGTATCATAGCAGTCATTACTTCTGATCCTTGGAAGTGAAACACTCTTAATACAATGGAGATAAAGGAAGGGTAGGGCAGAAGAAGGGAGGAAGACAGACTGACTGCATGTTTCAACGAAGAAAGACTAATTACTTACATAACACCAAGTTGTAAACTCATCAACTTAACAGCATTTATTTGCACCATCTCAGAGCAAAAGTTAAAAAGCGGGAATATTTTGTATACAGGACCACTGTTTATCACTCTCAAGGGTCAGAACAAGAAGTACTTTCAAAAATAGACTGTATTTCCCTCATTCTTCTTTCCAGGTTTTGACTAGCACCCGCCTTTGTATAGAGAAGGAAGGTTTGGTTTCCAGAACTGATGGCAACAGCAGAGAAACATTAGAGCTCAGGATTTAGGGAGTTATGTGTAATATCCAGTCTACTTCTTGGGAAAGTTTTATATGCCAGAAACCAGTCATCTCATCTTTAACAAAGGGAATTTATTAATCAGAATATGGTTTTAAATTTGTACATTGAATGATGGGAGGGTTCAGATGATCGGTGGAAAGATTAGGTGGGAGGCAGTAAATGTATATTTAGTGGAAATCCCACTTCTAGATCCCGTTCATTGCACCTGGTAGACAAACAGGGTCCCATTAAAAATAAATAAATACATCACTTCCCTCTTGAAAGGTCTCGTGGAAATCTAAATGCTTTAAGAAAAATATAGAAGATAGAACTATGCTGATACTTCTTAAATATTGTTTGCACAGCTTCTCTGAAGATGAATGAGATAGAGAAAAAGAAAAGACCAAAACATTCCAGGTATATTGTATACTGAGACCTCCAGTTATTGCTAGACTTCTGGTCCTGTGATAGTCCCTTTGTGAGGGGTGAGAATCAGAGGGTGGGAGGATAAAGATGGTGCGTGCGATGATTTAGAGTGCCTAGCCTCCCTAGTGGCTCAGATGGTAAAGAATCTGCTTGCAATGCAGGAGACATGGGTCCAACCCCTGGTTCAGGAAGATCCCCTGGAGAAAGAAATGGCAACCCACTCCAGTATTCTTGCCTGGAGAATTCCACGGACAGAGGAACCTGGCAGGCTACAGTCTGTGGGGTCACAAAGAGTCAGACATGACATAGCAACTAAACAACTACAACAACCTCCAAAGTATCTAAATTTAAGGTAAAACTATTCTGTTGTATTCATTGCTGAATTCTCACAGAGTACACTAACCTTTTCCTTTCCATTTAGGAAGAAAGGGTGGGAAAGAAGCTTTGCCTAGTGCATGAATATGGCCTTGAAAATGTCCTATTGTTGAACTATTGTTGTCTTGTTGAGTCTGCAGCCAGGAAGGCAGAAATCACTGCGGCAAAGCAGGTGTGAACGTCCCCCCACTTCAGAGGCAGCGCTCTTTGAAGCTGGAAAATCAAGGACACTGGTACCTTCAAGGAAACAAGGATATAATTATCACAACACCCAATTGGCCAGTGGCCTTCCATTCCTCAGGCCTGCCCTACTCCCTTCGCTGGCATCCGCCCAGGTCCTCACAGACTGAGCTCTGTGTCCCAGATCGCTCAGCCGGAGGAGCAGCCCACTCCCGCACCCTTTGAAAGTGTTCTTAATCTCTTTCTACTGCGCTGCGCTTGCTGACATAAATCCGCCAGCCCAGGGGGCCTCCAAGCCCCCCACAGAGGGAGGCCCTTCAGGCCAAGTGGAGTCTGAGCAGCAAAGGCGCAGAATTTATGCTTCCTCTCACCTGTGCGGTCTGTCTGCGGCCCCGACTCTAGGCGATTTTTGAAGGTTTGATTAGAACCTTCCAGCTCCTCGCCAAGTCTGCCATCATCACCTTAGTCACAGAAGCAGACTTCTCAAGGCCATTGGAAGTGAATAACAGGGACTGTCAGCTTCATTATTATATTTGAAATGTTGAAAGCAGAAGCCTAATAAAATAAGTTCAGAAAAACAAAAAGAGCCATAAATTATCATTTGAATGGAGTGGCTAAAGAACTCCTTTACTCAAAATACCTGGGGGCTATTTCTCAATTATAGCAATAATCCAGTATTTGGTTTCCTTCCCTTCACTGTGCAAGAGCCTTGGCTGTGTTCTCTTAGCACAGATTCTTTTCTGCTTTTGTGATCAAGTGTCTAGAATCAAGAGTTACACAACAAACACTCCCTATCCAACTCCTTCATACTCACACACACACACCCCCCCACACACCCATACTCCCCACCCAGCCTTGGCCCTAAAATGTTAAGTCGCTCAGTTGTGTTCAACTCTTTGCAATCCCATGGACTATCGCCCACCAGTCTCCTCTGTCCATGGAATTCTCCAGGCAAGAATACTGGAGTGAGCTGTCATTCCCTTCTCCAGAGGATCTATCCGAACCAGGGATTGAACCCAGGTGTCCTGCACTGCAGGCAGATTCTTTACCATCTGAGCTGACAGGGTCCTTAGGGGTCTACTGAAGTGTACTAATTCTTTTTGATTGCAAGGAATTTATCCTACATTATTAACAATCAATACTCATCGCAAATTTACATTTTATTTATTTTAAGGGTAAAATTTTATTTCCTTCACTTCACAAAGACTACCTATGTTAAACTGATATATTTAATGGAAAAACATTATAATGGAAGCATTATTTTCTGTAAAATCAGAAGCAAACTAGGGATGCCCATATCACTGTTACCTTTACAAAATGTTTTGGATATTCTAGACCAGTGGGTCTCTGCTGGTGGTAATTTTGCTTCCCAGGGGACATTTGACAATGTCTGGAGCCATTTTTAGTTGTCTCAACTTTGGGGAAACTATTGCTGTCTAGTGGGTAGAGGCCAGGGATGCTGGTAAACATTGTACAATGCACAGGACAGCCCCCACAACAGGGAACTCTCCAGCCCAAAATATCAATAGTGCTGAGGTTGCAAAACCTTGTTCTATACAATGCAGCAAAACATAAAACATAAATAAGAGAAATAAAGTTTAGAAAATAACTAATTTTTATTCATTGCAAATTATGTGTATCACCTAGAAAAGCAATTAAAATCAATAAGTACACAGTATTAAAATTCATAAAATGATAAATAACATAGCTGGATAAAATATTTTCCATTATGTGAGAGACTAAGAGTCTTTAAGTTTTCCTATGGGTCTATTTATCTATACTATAAACATTTTCCAAGAACAAAAGGATTAGTTTATAAAAGAATACTCATAAGGTATAAGAAGACTTTTGCATTTCAAAACTATGGAAACAACTAAGACATTTTTAATAATCTAGCCTATAATACTGCAATACAAAACATTATAGGAAACCGAAGTAGACATATCTTCCCAAACCTTAAGTTGGACTTAAGGACTTTTTTAAAAGGTTGTCTAGAACACGAAAAAATGATTTGAGGGCAGTGAATACACACACACACACACAAACACACACACATGCTCCTTTGGTAGATAAAAAGGTTCCCAGTATTCTTAAATGAGGACAGTATTCAAATACATCACAAAAATCAAGATAATCTATAATAATAGATTATTATGATTCAGCAGATCATATGGTAGGTAGATGAAAGTTTCTTGAGGGACAGACCCATATTTTATTGATTTTTCCATCTCCATAATTGTAAATTAATGAAATAAAAAAATAAAAGCAGTGAGAGATGATCTTTGAACTTGCTTGTAAAAAGTCAACTTACAACTCAAGCAGTTGTAATTCAGCATCTAAGAACCCACATCTGAAAGGCTGAATGAATAGTCAGCATTTTAATAGAAGGTTTTGTCTCATGTTCTAACTGTTACATATATATATATATATATATATATATAGTGAGCCAATAGGAATCAACCAGGGATGTTTTACTAATAACAGTAAACTCAAGTTTTAAATGTTGAAGACTTGAAAGAGTCTGTAAATACTACATGATATATCTAAGTCTATCAAATATTTTCCTTGATCTCTCAGCTCATTTTCATAAGCCTTCAAATTTTGAGGAGTAGGGAGGGAGGACACAAACAAAGGAAGGCCGGATGAAAAGTAACAATTGGGAAATAATCAGAAGCCTTCACTTTATCCCTTCCATTCGATCTCATAGCCTCTCCCTAGAATCCTTGGTCCTGAATATATTTAAGAATGTGTATTCCATAGTTCCAAGAGGACAAAAGTCTCACAATCCAGCTTCATATAAATCTCACAATCCAGCTTCATTTGACATGATGTTCATGGTCCAGGAAGTCCCAGACAAGCTCACAAGGGAACGTATTCCAAAAGGTCATTGTCCTTTTTGATAGAAATTTCGAAGCTTAGGGACAAGAAAAATATTAGTTACGGTTCAACTGAAAACTTTCTCTGTGCTAGACATCTTCTTAAAGATGTTTTAAATTTTTCTGGGCTAACGCTTTTTACAGCCCTCATCTTCTGATGAGGAGACAGATGTTATGGAGGGAACATGGGCAGGCCACCCGTGCCTGAACTGGCAGAGCCAGGATGGGAATCCACACCTAAATTAAGTCTAAGTTCCCTCCAGAGGGTGTAGGTGGGCTCAGTAGTTGCTGCACTGAGGCTTAGTTGCTCCAAGACATGTGTGATCTTAGTCCTCCAACCAGTCCCTCAAAACCAGATCCCTGCATTACATGACAGATTCTCAACCACTGGACCACTAGGGAAGTCCCCTGGAGGTTTCTGACATTTTCTGATGTGGACAGATAAACAGGTTCATCTTCCTGATGTGTTGAAAATAGACTGAAATAATCAGGATGAAACAAGGGCGAACAATGATGGGAATATTGTAATAATCAGGAAGGAGATAGTTATAGCCAAGGGGTAGCAATGATAATAATTCATTTAAAAGGGTCTTATTGGCTTGGATATACTTTCAAGGTATAGCAAATAGGATTTCCAAGCAGACTGAGCAGGGATATAAGAAAAAAAATATAAGACAAAAAGCCAGGAGACAATAGGAACCCTGAAGTTTTCTGCTCCAGCAAGTAAAAGAATGGAATTGTCACTAATAGAGATGGATAGACAGGTTCAAAATGGTTGTTACACTTCAAGAAAAGGTAGAGCAACCTGGGCTGCAGGTATAAATTGGTCTCAATGCCCATGCGCTAGCCAATAGCTTAAGAACTTGGAATTTCTACCTGTTTATGGGTGTGGGAGGAGAGCTTTCTAGAAGTTACAAGAATGAAAAACCTAATTAGAAAAATCTCCAAAAAAGTCATGGTTTGAGTTATGATTTTTAAAGTCCTGATCCAAGCTTTTTCTTATAGGCCTTTTCCTAGCCTGCCACCTCAAATTAACTCTGTATGTGCCCAAGTTGGTTCTGGCCATCACTCCCAACTGGAATGGAGGTTTCCACAGTAAACTTTAGAGAAACGGTGGTTCTTTGCTTGTTGACACTCTTTCAGGACCACCAGGAACTCAGGCACTTCTTCCACTCTTCAGTTCATTGGGCTACTGGCTGCCTTGGACCTCTTGGACATTTCAGAGTTTTTCTAGGTTGACAAAAGAGGAAGATGGCAGGTCAACCCAATCATTCAAATAACTCCGCGGTGTGTCAGGAGATTCATCCGTGTCCTTATCACTTGTGTTTTTTTATCTTGGTTATAAGTCAGCCTATGAAAGGGAAGAAGCAATTGATCATTGTAGGAATCAAAGACTGAGCTAGACTCAAGAGCAGATGTCTTTTCTCATGAATGTAGGAAGTTTCCCCTAACATCTTCAGTACTTGTTGCTTGGAAGCTAAATATGAGATTTGGATTCAACATTTATTGATCTCCTACACAGCAGAGATTAAGAGGCCTTCTTTGTGTTACTCTGATTTAATCCTCATAACACTGAGAGGTGGCATTACCTATATTACAGTGGGAAGAGATGAGGCTCAGAGAGGGTGAGCAACCAGCCCAAGGCCACGCTTGGGCCTGGAAGTGACAAGAACTAGCCTTCCCACCCAGGTCTTTAGGGGCTCTTAACTCTGTGCCACATTTTTTGGCTTATAACGTGAGCAAATAGTGAAAGGTTCAAACCCAAACAGATAGTCTCTAAGCACTGCTGCTGCTGCTGCTAAGTCACTTCAGTCGTGTCCGACTCTGTGCGACCCCATAGACAGCAGCCCACCAGGCTCCACCGTCCCTGGGATTCTCCAGGCAAGGCCACTGGAGTGGGTTGCCATTTCCTTCTCCAATGCATGAAGGTGAAAAATCAAAGTGAAGTCGCTCAGTCGTGTCCGACTCTTCGCGACCCCATGGACTGCAGCCTACCAGGCTCCTCCGCCCGTGGGATTTTCCAGGCAAGAGTACTGGAGTGGGGTGCCTTCTCCAAGTCTCTAAGCACAGTGGTAGGCAAAGATGATTTGTCTTCTCTTTAGAAAGGAAATATCCATGTGGGAGAAATTTCACCTTTGAATATGGAAATTACACTCTCGTTTGCAAGAGAAAGTAGAAAAACCCTTTATTCATGCCTAAAAGATGTGATAACAAAAACTGGAATTTTCTTTTTACTATTTGCTCAAAAGAGTATCCAAATTCACAACATAACATAAGATTGTGTGTGTGTGTGTGTATCTATGTGTGAGAAAGAGAGAGGGAGGGAGGAAGGGAGGGAGAAAGAGTAATAAATGCTTACTCTGGGTAGGTACTTTGTTAAGCATTTTCCAGACTTGATTTCTCTTAAACTTTGCATCAGTCCTATGAAGCAAATACTATTATCTGCCCTGTTTTACTGATGAAGAAAATGTCTTTCAGGGTAAGGTTTGTGTACCTACCTGTACTAAACGAAGCTTATGAGACCCAGGATTCCAACCCTAGTGAACATGAGTAACTCCTCATTTTCTTTACAGCCCAATACATACCATTTGAAAACTGTTGAAATGGCTACTCTCAAGTTTCTCTCATGAGCATGTAAATTGGTATTTTCCAGGCTGGCGCTTTTGATTCAATCATAAAAGTAAACATATTCTTTTGGCCCAACAATTTCATTCCTAGGAATTTTCCCCAAGAAAGTAATAAGGTGTCTGTGTGCCAGTATTAATGTGTAAGTTCTGTATGTTGTTATGTATTTATCATTAAATTATTAATATTGTTACTATGTTATTTGATTCAAATGTCTAACAGGAACCAGGCTAGATCCATTATGGCACATCCCAATTAAAATAATATGAAGTCATTAAAAATCAAGATACATTGTGAACACAAGCAAGTACTATCTAAATTGTGCTATATATATATATATACACATATATATATATACATATATATATATGGCAGAGAAGACAATGGCACCCCACTCCAGTACTCTTGCCTGGAAAATCCCATGGATGGAGGAGCCTGGAAGGCTGCAGGCCATGGGGTCGCTGAGGGCCGGACACTACTGAGTGACTTCACTTTCACTTTTCACTTTCATGCATTGGAGGAGGAAATGGCACCCCACTCCAGTGTTCTTGCCTGGAGAATCCCAGAGACGGGGGAGCCTGGTGGGCTGCTGTCTATGGGGTCGCACAGAGTCGGACACAACTGAAGTGACTTAGCACCTTAGCATATATATATGGTATATAATAGGGATTGAACACACACCAAAAGAGATACAGTAAACTTCTGAAAAGACATGCTGCTGCTGCTGCTGCTAAGTCGCTTCAGTCGTGTCCGACTCTGTGCGACCTCATAGACGGCAACCCACCAGGCTCCCCCATCCCTGGGATTCTCCAGGCAAGAACACTGGAGTGGGATGCCATTGCCTTCTCCCTAAAAAGACATGACCTCATTTAATTTGGCTTAAGGCTGGCAAGAGGCTATTTTAGCCAGAAATTCAATGTAGTGTCTTTGTGAGGTTCTGTAAGGATGAATACATCTTCCTACTGCTCAGGGAACAAAGTCCAGACTTCTTAACTTTTGGGCTGTATAGCCCTTAAATGACTGGTCTCTGATCATCTATCATCCATCTTTCTGCTTTTCTCACTATGCTCCATGCACACAGGTCCTTTTTCGTTCTTTGGTTGTACCTGCTCAGTCCTAATCTGATGCAGGGGATTTGCACATGCTGTCCCTTCTGCTTGGAATGATTTTCCCCTTCTTCTCATGGCTGGCTTTTTTCTTCAGGTCTCAGCTTAAACGTCACCTCTTCGGGGAGTCTTTCTTTGACTATGAAGTGTAGAGTCAGCATCTTCTGCTATTGTTCCCCACAGCCTCCTGCTCTTTTCCTTTTTTAGCATGTGTAATAACCTGTCATGGTGTGTTTATGTGTTTTACTTGTTCCATGTCTGCCTTCCCAAAGAAGCTATGCCCCGCGAAGTTAAGAGCCACCTCTGTTTTTTTCACCCCTGTATACCAGATGCCTGCTCAGAGGTTATTCGTGGTAGGCACTCAAAGACTTGCTGAATGAATGAATAAATGAACAAAGTTAACAGTAAGTTATTAGCCTCTGATTCTGTATCTAGCAAAGTGCTGGGAACATTTAGAAACTTATTGGCTAAGAAGACAGGGACAAAGTAACAGGTGGCTGATAATCAATGTGAATCAGTGTAGCACACAGGCTATAGGAAGTCATGCAAGGAAATGCTTCATTTGTTTCTAAACCATTTTCGAAGAATGGCTCATTGGATCTGAACTGTGTCCTGCATCCTAGAAGGAATTTGAACTGGAGAGCAATATCCCTGAGCACAGATCTCCCATTTTCTAAAAGGATCTAGGGCCAGGCACATAGACTGATGCAGAGTCATTGCACCACTTTGCATGGACTCACAGCCTCTTTTGCCTCACACAGTCCCTCAAAATCTGACTTCCTCCTCTATGCAAAGAAAGAGGACTTGCCATCCTGCAGTCTGAGGGACTGTGTCCAAATCTGTCCAAACCCTGAGAGAGTGATTCACAAGTAGAAGTCGTGTCTCCTAAAGAACCACATGAAATATACTAAAATAGTGGAGGGCAGGGGGAAGAGCAATCACTTTGTGTTGAAAGAGAAATTTTTATATGTAAAATTGTGTAGGAGGCTTAAACACAATTATAGGAAAAGCAAAACAGATAATCCTACATATTAACTGAATATTTTTCTCCCTACAGATTCGAAAATAGCAACATGTATCTGATTTTATAAACAGAACACATAAGGCTAGCTTAGGGTCCAACAGTTTCCTATGGAGTGCTGTCTTCAGATATGAAAGTGGGTGTTTGTGGTGGGGGCTGAGATGGCATAATATTTTCCAAGCCCTATTCAAATAGCAACTTCTGTCTGTTACCAAGCTATCAATTTTTCCAACAGTTGATTGCAAATTCACCTCATAAATCAATCTGTACAAGAGGTCAGAAGCCAACCACAGCCAATTAAAACCTCTCAGCAATAATTCATCCAAGATCTGAGTAAGGATTTTTTTTTACAAGTCCTAGGAGGCCCTTGTTTATTCTAATCAGATCAGTAGAGGAAGAACTAAATTGGGTAGGACCCGCATTTTTCTCTTATCCTGGGACACAAACTCAGATGTTTTTATAAGGAAAGGAAGAGGAAGAGGAGAATGATATGAGGAAAGAGTGGGCTGAAGAATTTAGAACTCTTTCTCCACATAAAGTAGTGTTCCCAGGGCTCTCCCCAAGGCTTGATCTGCTTCTGGTTTCCCCTACTTGACCTGGGGAGTTTCTATTCCAACCTCTTTGGGGTCTGAGTCCTGTCAGTAATGCGTCCGACAAATAAATACAGCTAACTACATTTAGTGAGGGGCTGTGATACATCAGACCCTGTGGAGGACTGAAGGAAATGCAGTATACTTGCTGCTTTTTAGGAAACTTCAGACCAAAGAGGATTAACCAGGTGTGAGAAAGTGCTGGAAAAAGTAGGAGGCTATATGTGCTCGTGTGTGTGTGCTAAGTCGCTTCCCTTGTCTCTGACTCTGCAACCCCATGGACTGTAGCCCACCAGGCTCCTCTGTCCATGAGATTCTCCAGGCAAGAATACTGGAGTGGGTAGCCATTCCCTTCTCCAGGGCATCTTCCCGACCCAGGGATCGAACACAGGTCTCCTGCATTGCAGGCAGATTCTTTACCATCTGACCTGACAGGGAAACCCAGATGAAAGGAGAGCTTTGCCAAGCACTAACGTGCTCTCGGCAACCCACTCCAGTGTTCTTGCCTGGAGAATCCCAGGGACGGCGGAGCCTGGTGGGTTGCCGTCTATGGGGTTGCACAGAGTCGGACACGACTGAAGCGATTTAGCAGCAGCAGCAGCAGCATGCTTTCTGGCCCCTGACGCCTGCTCAGTGTTGGCTATATGTAACTAAGAACAATACCGGACTCTAGGCCCTGCCATAGTGCTCCCTGCTTATCAGCTCACTTTGGTTTCAAGATGCTCCCTCCAGTTCCAGGTCTAACCAGACTCTTGATTGATCACCCGGGGGGTCTGCAATGACATCTACTGGTGGTTAGGCCTGAGGAAGTTCAGGCTCCCACAGTCCTGTTTCCCACAGCCTACTTGGCCTCCTCCCTGGGGTAGGACAGCCCATGGAGCAGCCCCTGCTGTGTCTGAGGGGCTCAGTGAGGCTCAAAACTCTCCCGCCTGATTAGCAAGCCTCTCATTTAATCCCCACTTCAGCCAGCCTCAGATGCACAAGCAAACCTTCCAGCTCCTTTTTATAATAGAATGCTTTATTTTCTAATTATAAATATAAACATAAAAGCTTATTATAACAATTTGAACAGATGTGAAGGGTATAAGAGAAAAATTAATAGTCTCCCTACCTCCACCCCCTTATCTCTCTCCTTGCTACCCCCATCCTAAGGTAACAAGTGGAAATTATTCTGTGAATATCCTCCCATGACTTGTAAATATCATAAAAATACTTTTGAAGTGTTTATACAAACACATGCAATCATATAGTTTTATGATTAAGTATTACATCTGCAATATTGCTTTCTTTTCCCATACTGTCCAAAATATTTTGGACATCTTTACCTCCCCGGTGGCTCAAATGGTAAAGAATCTGCCTGCAACGCAGGATCCCTGGGTCTGGAAGATCCCCTGGAAGAAGGCATGGCTACCCACTCCAATATTCTTGCCTGGAGAATTCCACGGACAGAGGAGCCTGGCAGGCCACAATCCATGGGGTCACAAAAAGTTGGACATGACTGAGTGACTAATACCTAGAAACTCTAGACAGCCCTGTGAGTTCTTTAACCACAAGTTCTGCAGGACATTCCAAAAGTAAATAGAAATATCAGCTTTGTCTTCCTGGTGACCTCTTAGGTTTCAACCTCTTCTGTCCAAGGCTTTAAGTTCCAAAAACCTGTGAGATGGGGGAAGTAAATCAAAGAGTCATAACTTTTATTTCTCTGTAAAACCAGAGTATTTGTGGCTATTTATGGTCCATTTCCCTGTCCTTGAGTTTCTCTTGTGGCTCAGCTGGTAAAGAATCTGCCTGCAATGTGGGAGACCTGGGTTCAATCCCTGGGTTGGGAAGATCCTCTGGAAAAGGGAAAGGCTACCCACTCCAGTATTCTGGCCCAGAGAAATCCATGGACTATCTCTGAGAGTCACTCTAGTAGCAAGTTTCAAAGTCATTTCTGGACTTCCCTGGTGGCTCAGACGGTAAAGCGTCTGTCTACAATGTGGAAGACCGGGGTTCGATCCCTGGATTGGGAAGATCCCCTGGAGAAGGAAATGGCATCCACTCCAGGACTATTGCCTGGAAAATCCCATGCACAGAGGAGCCTGGTAGGCTACAGTCCATAGGGTCGCAAAGAGTCGGACACAACTGAGCGACTTCACTATAGCCCTGTCCTCAGATATTCCCTTTGTCTTCAACTTTTTTGTAGATTTGGAGACATGTGCAAAGAAAAGCGAACAGCAAAAGACACTATCTCCCTCTCAGAGATCTCTGCAACTACCAACACATGGTCCTACCTGAGAATGAGGAAACGAGTGTGCAGATAAGTTTTGCCCACTCTGTGGTTACCCTGATCCAGCCCTCAAACTCATCAGCCAGGAGCGCAGGGCCCTTCAGAAAAACACATCACAACAAACAGGGTGTGACTGAGACATTCAGCTGTTGAAACAGCTGGCATTTTAATGAAACTGTCTGGGCAAGTCCAAGAGTAGTTAGGAGTCACCTTTCTCATCAAGTCCTAGGCAGTTTCTGAGAAAATGAGCATCAAGCCAAATCCCGCCCCATACCCAGGACTTCAGAGAGACACAGAAGGGAAGAGGAGACATTCACGGTGGTCGTCTTCCCTTCCTCTGAATTCATCCCCAGCAATCCTGGCAGGAAAAAACCATCTAAAGGGATGAGACTGCTCTTAGGATGACTGACTCAGGTTCTCTCTCTCAACTCTTAGGGACAAGAGACCAACACATCTCATATCCACCCTGCGTTGGGGCAAGAGCATAGATAAAGAGACACAGCTGAGTGAATCAAGATAAGAGCTGAGAAAAAAGTAATGTATCTTGGGAGAGAAAAAGGTGCTCTGACATCAAGCTTAAGCCCCTAAATCCTGCCCAGCACTAACAAGGATAAGGAAGCTTCCTCTAGCTAGAAAGAGGCAGCCCTCGCAGAGTTACTTATCACTGGCCCCCATGTTTATTATTGTCTGAGAGATAGAGAAAGTGACCATGTTTACGGCAGGTTAAAGGAAAATTGGAACATGGGGTTTGTGAGACTCCTGGAGCTGATGGAGACTAGAAAGAAAACATCGCACAGCGTGGAGACCCACTCTGGTAGACACACGTGCACACTCCCCAAGCATGCTCTGAGTATGTTTACCACTGGACTGTGAGCTAACTGAAAACAGGGCTGATGGTTTATTCCATGTGCATCTTCTCCCAAGTACCCTTTCATGGGAAACGAGCTTCATGAAGCAGGAGCTCAGTAAATATCTGTGAAATGAACTCTATCAGAGAATAGAATCTTCTCTGATTGTCAGTGAAAACAACCTAATCTTCAGCTAACACTGTTCAGAGTCTGAATAACACTAATCAGGGACAAGACCAGCCAGGACACAAGAAAGAGTCAAGCAGAAATTAAAGAAGATGCTGTTTCCAACCTTGACAATAGATTGAGTAGATCAGTTTTCACAAAAGAGATGACTCTGTTAAAATATATATATATATATATATATATATATTTTTTTTTTTTACTTTCCCACTTACACTCTTTTAACGTGATGATGAAATCTCTACTCTTTTTTCATTTTTGACATGAGGCTTAAGATATGAGTAAATATACCCCAGCACAGTGCCTGGTATATACAAATACCCCCACCTATCCCCCACCCCAGGGCTGGTTTCCTTCTCCTTTTCCCTACCCTGTGGACTTTAATGCATGGAAGTTGGAGTAAACTGATGCAGATTCTTTCTGAGAGCTCAATTTGGCAGGAGGAGGAGGGATGAGGGCCCAGGAAGAGCATTAGTGAGGAGCTGGGGAAATGGTTCTGTTTTGGTGAATTTGCCTGCAAAAAAGTACACATATGAATGGCTGCAACTTCAAAGCCACTTGATGCTTTTAAGCCAGGATGAACATATTCAAGAAAAGTCTAGCTGATAGGGATCTAATTAGACTATCCTCAGAAAACCTATTCTACAGTATGTATTGTAATTTGTTATATCTAGTTCCTCATCTCCCCACTCTAAAAAAAGAAAACACACCTACAGACTTTATGAAGAATCTTATGTTGACTTTCTTTGAACGTGACCTAGAAAAACAAATGACAATAGAAAACGTCCCACAAATGCTGATAACAAAAAGAAATAAAACTTTTGCCCAGTCCTCCAACCCCCCACTTTTTGAATAATGAAATTTAAATTATTTGGTAATTTAAATTATTTGTGGTCTGTTATGACATTTACTTAGAGGAAGCATGCAGATTCATAATGTTAAATAATTAAATGTGTTCTTTTGTTTGAAAGTTTTTTAAATTCTACAATGAGACACAGAAAACAGAAAGAAGACATCTGAGATTCTGTAGAAATTTAATCTATATATATACATGGATTAAAAAATGGTATTGCAGGTAACTGCTTTCTGGCTAACTTAAACTCTGATATGATTGTTACTCAGTTTTTGAGACGTCGTTAACAAATTTGGCACGTCTCAAATTCGTGTATGACTCCTTAGAAGTGTTTGATTGAAAAGCTACAGAATTAAATCATAAAAGCCAAAGTGAGACTCTTAAGCCATTTCCCCCTCTGATTTAGCTTGATTCCGTTAATATTTTTTTCTTATAAATTTTTCTTTCCCAGCCATGTTTTTCCAATACCATCATTTTAGTTTCAAATACTATCGTAACTGTGCTTTCAGAACATCAACATTTTGCACTGATGTTATAAATTAATTCTTTTATTCAGCAAATGTTGATTGAACGGCCAGTATGGTACCAAGAAAGGAGTTTTAAAAGATGAATAGCATCTCTGAGTCTACCTTTTCCTATAGCTGTGTTTTTAAAACCGTAGTAATATTTCAGGTATCTTTTTTTATATGCCCTAAAAAATAAAACAAAAACTAACCAGGATATAGAGGGAAAAGTAGATTGCAAATACTACAAATGAGTTGTGTAACTACACTATACGAAGGAGGATGAAAAGAGCTGAGTTAAGTAACCATGGAAAACAGTATCTTAACTGAATATTGTCAGGCCAAAGACAAAGAGAACTACCTGTAAATATTGTCTTCTATTTAGTAAAGATGTCTTATTAAAAGTTTACTGAGACAAATAAATAAATAGGTTATAGATAATCACGGCCTGATTTCTCACTGTTAGTGAAAGCCGTTGCAAATAAAGAAAAGGAAAAGGTTAACATTAACCCTGTGGTGTTGAATTGAAATCCAAGCTATCAGTATAAACTGATAATTTTATATCAATGTTGGTGGCTCAGTCGGTAAAGAATCTCCCTGCAGTGCAAGAGACTGGGGTTTGATCCCTGGGTGGGAAAGATCTCCTGGAGAAGGGAATGGCTACCCACTACAGTATTCTTGTCTGGAGAATTCCATGGACAGAGGAGCCTAGCAGGCTACAGTCCATGGGGTCACAAAGAGTCAGACACCACTGAGCTACTAACATTTACTTTTTTTCATATATGTATATATATATACAAATCAAAACCTGATGAAAGATACATACAGAAATATAGGTGGGTATAGATGGTACTGATGAGTATATATGAATGGTTTATAGTTACATAATTTCCTAGTTGACTGTGAGAGGACCTAGAAATGATGGTACCCAGTCTCAACATTCACATCCAGTGCCTAGATCTTGGTTTCTAAACATCAGTTCAGTTCAATTCAGTCACTCAGTCGTGTCCGACTCTGTGACCCCATGAACTGCAGCACGCCAGGCCTCCCTGTCCATCACCAACTCCCAGAGTTCACTCAACTCCATCCAGCCATCTCATCCTCCATCGTCCCCTTCTCCTCCTGCCCTCAATTCCTCCCAGCGTCTGAGTCTTTTGTAATGAGTCAACTCTTTGCATCAGGTGGCCAAAGTATTGGAGTTTCAGCTTCAATATCAGTCCTCCCAAAGAACACCCAGGACTGATCTCCTTTAGGATGGACTGGTTGGATCTCCTTGCAGTCCAAGGGACTCTCAAGAGTCTTCTCCAACACCACAGTTCAAAAGCATCAATTCTTCGGCGTTCAGCTTTCTTCACAGTCCAACTCTCACATCCATACATGACCACAGGAAAAACCATAGCCTTGACTAGATGGACCTTTGTTGGCAAAGTAAGGTCTCTGCTTTTGAATATGCTATCTAGGTTGGTCATAATTTTCCTTCCAAGGAGTAAGCATCTTTTAATTTCATGGCTGCAGTCACCATCTTCAGTGATTTTGGAACCCCAAAAAATAAAGTCTGCCACTGTTTCCCCATCTATTTCCCATGAAGTGATGGGACCAGATGCCATGATCTTCGTTTTCTGAATGTTGAGCTTTAAGCCAACTTTTTCACTTTCCTCTTTCACTTTCATCAAGAGGCTCTTTAGTTCTTCTTCACTTTCTGCCATAAGGGTGGTGTCATCTGCATATCTGAGGTTATTGATATTTCTCCTGGCAATCTTGATTCCAGCTTGTGCTTCCTCCAGCCAGCGTTTCTCATGATGTACTCTGCATACAAGTTAAATAAGCAGGGTGACAATATACAGCCTTGATGTACTCCTTTTCCTATTTGAAACCAGTCTGTTGTTCCATGTCCAGTTCTAACTGTTGCTTCCTGGCCTGCATATAGGTTTCTCAAGAGGCAGGTCAGGTGGTCAGGTATTCCCATCTCTTTCAGACTTTTCCACAGTTTATTGTGATCCACACACTCAAAGGCTTTGGCATAGTCAATAAAGCAGAAATAGATGTTTTTCTGGAACTCTCTTGCTTTTTCCACAATCCAGCGGATGTTGGCAATTTGATCTCTAAACATCATCCTCCAGTAAGAGGAACCAAGGCTCCTTGGAGAAGTGGCTGGGCGAGGGCAGGGAAAATACAAATGGGAAAAAATGCAAGGTCCCAAAATATGTCCCTCAAGATGGTAATTCTTCAGTGGAGAAATTCTTCAGATACTACGTTAACCAAATGATCAAAGTTAAAATTACCACTTATAAAAATATACTGACATCATGGTCCCCTTGATTTGAGAAGGACATCACATAATTTCTAGTGTTCTGGTAAAAAATTCATAACCTTGCTCTCATCGTGACAAAACATCAGACATCCAAATTTAGAGATATTCTACAAAATAACGGTTATCCTTCAAAAGTGTTAAGGTTATAAAAGATTTAGAAAGCCTATCATACTCTCTTACAGACTTAAGGAGGCTAAGAATTAACAACCAGGTGCAATGTAAGATGCTGGAAGAGATGCTGAAACAGAAAAAGAACACTAGGGAGGGAAACTGGTGAAATTCAAATTGTATCAATGTTAATTTCCTGGGTTTGATGATTACCCTGTGAGTCTGTAAGATGTTAACATTTGAGGAAACTAGGAACACGCTGCACTCTTCATGCAACTTGTTGGATAAGCTTAAAACTAGTCAAAAACAAAAGTTTTTAAAAAGATGTAAGAATATTTTTGCCCTCAAAGAGAACTTAGTGGGAAATAATAGTGGAGGAGACTGGGGGTTAGGACTCTGCCTACATAGTGCAAAGCTGCTTCTGACAGCTCCAAGCTCTGTTTACCCATATGCTTACCACGTTCTAACATATTATGTAGCTTACTTCTTTGTTACATTTAGTGTTTATTGCATGCTCCCTTTCTAGAAGACAGATTCTCTGAGGGAGGGTCTTTGTTTACTGGTTTATCTTGAGATCCCAGAAGAGTGTCTGCACAATGGAAGCAGTCAACATATATGTGTTTGATAAATAAATGATACATATTTGCAAAAGAATAAGTGCAAGACAGCCTAATGTATAAAAGATGTAGCAAACTCAGATGCTTCAAGGCTTGGCCCAGTAACTTAAATACATGAAGGGGTGACTTTTGTTTACTGGTGTATCTCATATGACTCACATAGTTCCTGGAACACAGAATACAATAAATATTTGCTAAAAGAATTAATATGAGACATTTTTTATTAGTAGGATGCAAATTATACATCTGAAATTTTAGTAGTATTTTGATTATGTGCTGTGCTTAGTCGCTCAGTTGTGTACGACTCTGCGACCCCATGGACTATAGCCCACCAGGCTCCTCTGTACATGGGGATTATCCAGGCAAGAATACTGGAGCGGGTTGCTATGCCCTCCTCCAGGGAATCTTCCCAGCCCAGGGATCGAACCCAGGTCTCCCCCACTGCAGGAGAATTTTTTACCAGCTGAGCCACCAGGGAAGCCCAGGAATACTAGAATAGGTAGCCTCTTTCTCCAGGGGATCTTCCTGACCCAGAAATCAAACTGGGGTCTCCTGAATTGCAGGCAGATTCTTTACCAGCTGAACTACCAGGAAGCCCTTTGATTATGTAAATATCACTATAATGAATTATACAAAATTTAAGGAAGATTAAATTTACTGGTCAATGCAAAGATATTCTGAATAATACTTTTTTATCTGCTCCATGCTAAGAATGTCACTTCCTCTATGATCTAAAAAAGAAAAGTTTGTTGAAGGGAAAAGATATTTCTCAAAAATGCTGTAGTGATAGTATCATATGTTGTTGGTGGCAATGGTAATGGCTGTAAGTTTCTAGAAAGCATTCAGAACTATAAATCAGGAGTCTAAAAAAATGTGCTTAAGTTTTCACATAGCAATTCCTCTTCTGGAACCTCTCTTCCAAATTGAACCATGTAGACATAGTCATCACAGAGTCATCACAAATTTTATACAATTGAAAGGGTAACCAAAAAAAGAGGAACCAAAAGGTCAGGGGCGGCAGCTGAGAGGAGCTACCCCACGTCAGAGGTAAGGAGCAGCGGCTGCACTTTGCTGGAGCAACCATGAAGAGATACCCCACGTCCAAGGTAAGAGGAACCTAAGTAAGACTGTAGGCACTGAGAGAGGGCATCAGAGGGCAGACAGACTGAAACCACAATCACAGACAACAGGCCAATCTGATCACACGGACCACAGCCTTGTCTAACTCAGTGAAACTAAGCCATGCCGTGTGGGGCCACCCAAGATGGATGGGTCATGGTGGAGAGGTCTAACAGAATGTGGTCCACCAGAGAAGGGAATGGCAAACCACTTCAGTATTCTTGCCTTGAGAACCCCATGAAAAGGTAAAATGATAGGATACTGAAAAGGAACTCCACAGGTCAGTAGGGGCCCAATATGCTACTAGAGATGAGTGGAGAAATAACTCCAGAAAGAATGAAGAGATGGAGCCAAAGCAAAAACAACACCCAGTTGTTGATGTGGCTGGTGATAGAAGCAAGGTCTGATGCTGTAAAGAGCAATATTGCATAGGAACCTGGAATGTTGGGTTCATGAATCAAGGCAAATTGGAAGTGGTTAAAAGGAGATGGCAAGAGTGAACGTCAACATTGTAGGATTCAGCAAACTAAGATGGACTGGAATGGGTGAATTTAACTCAGATGACCATTATATCTACTACTGTGGGCAGGAATCCCTTAGAAGAAATGGAGTAGCCATCATAGTCAACAAAAGAGTCCAAAATGCAGTACTTGGATTCAATCTCAAAAACGACAGAATGATCTCTGTTCGTTTCCAAGGCAAACCATTCAATATCATAGTAATCCAAGTCTATGCCCCAACCAGTAATGCTGAAGAAGCTGAAGTTGAACAGTTCCATGAAGACCTACAAGACCTTCTAAAACTAACACCCAAAAAAGATGTCCTTTTCATTATTGGGGACTGGAATGCAAAAGTAGGAAGTCAAGAAACACCCGGAGTAACACGCAAATTTGGCCTTGGAGTACAGAATGAAGCAGGGCAAAGGCTAATAGAGTTCTGCCAGGAGAATGCATTGGTCACAGAAAACACCCTCTTCCAACATCACAAGAGAAGACTCTACACATGGACATCACCAGATGGTCGACGCCAAAATCAGATTGATTATATTCTTTGCAGCCAAAGATGGAGAAGCTCTATACAGTCAGCAAAAACAAGACTGGGAGCTGACTGTGGCTCAGATCATGAACTCCTTATTGCCAGATTCATGTTTAAATTGAAGAAAGTGGAGAAAATCACTAGACCATTCAGGTATGCCTAAATCAAATCCCTTATGACTATACAGTGGAAGTGAGAAATAGATTTAAGGGACTAAATCTGATAGATAGAGTGCCTGATGAACTATGGATGGAGGTTTGTGACATTGTACAGGAGACAGGAATCAAGACCATTAACAAGAAAAAGAAATGCAAGAAAGAAAAATAGCTGTCTGAGGAGGCCTTACAAATAGCTCTGGAAAGAAGGGAAGCGAAAAGCAAAGGAGAAAAGGAAAGATATACCCATTTGAATGCAGAGTTCCAAATAATAGCAAGGAAAGATAAGAAAGCCTTCCTCAGTGATCAATGCAAAGAAATGCAGGAAAACAGTAGAATGGGAAAGACTAGAGATCTCTTCAAGAAAATTAGAGATACCAAGGGAACATTTTATGCAAAGATGGGCTCAATAAAGGACAGAATTGGTAGGGAACTAACAAAAGCAGAAGATATTAAGAAGAGGTGGCAAGAATACACAGAAGAACTGTACAAAAAAGATCTTCATGACCCAGATAATCACAATGGTGTGATCATTCACCTAGAGCCAGACATCCTGGAATGTGAAGTCAAGTGGGCCTTAGGAAGCATCACTATGAACAAAGCTAGTGGAGGTGATGGAATTCCAGTTGAGCCATTTCAAATCCTGAAAGATGATGCTGTGAAAGTGTTGCACTCAATATGCCAGCAAATTTGGAAAACTCAGCAGTGGCCACAGGACTGAAAAGGTCAGTTTTCATTCCAATCCCAAAGAAAGGCAATGCCAAAGAATACTCAAACTACCACACAATTGCACTCATCTCACATGCTAGTAAAGTAATGCTCAAAATTCTCCAAGCCAGGCTTCAGCAATACATGAACCGTGAACTTCCAGATGTTCAAGCTGGTTTTAGAAATGGCAGAGGAACCAGAGATCAAATTGCCAACATCCGCTGGATCATCAAAAAAGCAAAAGAGTTCCAGAAAAACATCTATTTCTGCTTTATTGACTTTTTATATGCCAAAGCCTTTGACTGTGTGGATCACAATAAACTGCTGAAAATTCTGAAAGAGATGGGAATACCACCTGACCTGCCTCTTGAGAAACCTATATGCAGGTCAGGAAGCAACAGTTAGAACTGGACATGGAACAACAGACTGGTTCCAAATAGGAAAAGGAGTACATCAAGGCTGTATATTGTCACCCTGCTTATTTAACTTGTATGCAGAGTACATCATGAGAAACTCTGGCTGGAGGAAGCACAAGCTGGAATTAAGATTGCCGGGAGAAATATCAATAACCTCAGATATGCAGATGACACCACCCTTATGGCAGAAAGTGAAGAGGAACTAAAATGCCTCTTGATGAAAGTGAAAGAGGAAAGTGAAAAAGTTGGCTTAAAGCTCAACATTCAGAAAACGAAGATCATGGCATCCGGTCCCATCACTTCATGGGAAATAGATGGTGAAACAGTGGAAACAGTGGCTGACTTTATTTTTCTGGGATCCAAAATCACTGCAGATGGTGACTGCAGCCATAAAATTAAAAGATGCTTACTCCTTGGAAGGAAAATTATGACCAACGTAGATTGCATATTCAAAAGCAGAGACCTTACTTTGTCAACAAAGGTCCGTCATGTCAAGGCTATGGTTTTTCCAGTGGTCATGTATGGATGTGAGAGTTGGACTATAAAGACAGCCGAGCACCGAAGAATTGATGCTTTTGAACTGTGGTGTTGGAGAAGACTCTTGAGAGTCCCTTGCACTGCAAGGAGATCCAACCAGTCCATCCTAAAGGAGATCAGTCCTGGGTGTTTATTGGAAGGACTGATGTTGAAGCTGAAACTCCAATACTTTGGCCAACTGATGTGAAGAGCTGACTCATTTGAAAAGACTCTGATGCTGGGAAAGATTGAGGGCAGGAGGAGAAGGGGACGGCAGAGGATAAGATGGTTGATGGCATCGCCGACTCAATGGACATGGGTTTGGGTGGACTCCCTGAGTTGGTGATGGACAGGGAGGCCTGGAGTGCTGTGGTTAATGGGGTCGCAAAGAGTTGGACATGCCTGAGTGACTGAACTAAACTGAACCAAAAAAAGAATATCAACAAGGTGAAAATGGGTAAGTACATAATAATATATCACTTTTAGGACCATCAGAAAGTGCTTATGCTAGAATGTTAAGTGAAAAAGAGGAGGATACAAAGCTGTATGCTACTGCTGCTGCTGCTAAGTCGCTTCAGTCGTGTCCGACTCTGTGCGACCCCATAGACGGACGCCCACCAGGCTCCTCCATCCCTGGGATTCTCCAGGCAAGAACACTGGTGTGGGTTGCCATTTCTTTCTCCAATGCATGCATGCATGCTAAGTTGCTTCAGTGTTGTCCGACTCTATGCAACCCCATGGACAGTAGCCCACCAGGCTCCTCTGTCCACAGGATTCTCCAGGAAAGAATACTGGAGTGGATTCCCAAAAAAGCTATATAGGTGGTATTATCACAATAATAAAAAATATTACTGAAAAAATGAAAATTTGCATGGTCCTAAAAGTGATTTCTCTGCTTCTTTATACTTTGCTTTTCATTCTGACCACAGTTAATGTATACTATACTTTCAAAAGCAGAAAAGATGCCTATGATAAAATATAAAAACATTTGATTGATTAATCTTAAAAATGCTATGAAATAGAGAAAAAGTCAAATGCCAAAATGAAATTTGTATAAAAACTTACAGTGTTACCAGAATAAATGCTAAATGGACCCAAGATCTACATGTATCAATAAAAAATAAAGCCAGAGCATTACCAAAAAGAAATTCCTTTATAATCTGCAGTGAAGAAAGCCTAACTATGTCTCAAAGGCTGAAAGTAATAAAAGGAAAAATAATAAATTTAAATGCATTAAAAACTTTTTATTGAGTAACAAAATAACACTGTAGGAAAACTACATCAGTAATAACAACAAAAGACAAAGATGGTGGTGGGGATATTTGCAACTTTTATTTATAACAAGGACTAATTCTCTAAATATAAAGGGCTCTTAAGAAAAAGAGAAAAACTTAATAAAAATGGGCATAAAACATGACTATACTATTTTATAGGAAAAGATAAACAGATAACTCTTTAAGTACACAATAAAATGCTCAAGTTCTTTCATAATAAGAGAACTGTGAACTAACACTGCCCTGAGACACCATTGCTTACCTATTCAGTTCAGTCACTCAGTCGTGTCCGACTCTTTGCGACCCCATGAATCGCAGCACGCCAGGCCTCCCTGTCCATCACCAACTCCCGGAGTTCACTCAGACTCACGCCTATTGAGCCAGTGATGCCATCCAGCCATCTCATCCTCTGTCGTCCCCTTCTCCTCCTGCCCCCAATTCCTCCCAGCATCAGAGTCTTTTCCAATGAGTCAACTCTTCACATGAGGTGGCCAAAGTACTGGAGTTTCAGCTTTAGCATCATTCCTTCCAAAGAAATCCCAGGGCTGAGTTCCTTCAGAATGGACTGGTTGGATCTCCTTGCAGTCCAAGGGACTCTCAAGAGTCTTCTCCAACACCACAGTTCAAAACATCAATTCTTCCGCGCTCAGCCTTCTTCACAGTCCAACTCTCACATCCATAGCTGGCAGAAATCCTAAAGCTTGATAACACTGTGAGGCTGTGTGGGAACAAGTTTCTCACACAGGTTTGGTAGGATGCAAAATGCTATGTTCCTATGGAGGAGAATTTGGCCATATCCATTAAAATTATACATGAATTTACCCTTTGGCAAGCAATATTGTAAGAGTCTGCTCTGAAAACAAGCCTCCACAAATCTGAAAGAACATATGCATGAAAGAATATAGTTATTCACTGCAGCATTATCTCATGGCAAAAGATCAGAGATGGCCCACATGTCCATTAAAAGGGAGCTGTCGGGATCATCCACATAATGGAAAGTTTTGCAGCCATAAAAGAGAACGATGAACCAATACAGAGATCTCTCCAGGATATATTGTTAAATGAAACACAATGAAGATACAGAACTGCATTATAGGAATAGTAATTTCTACCTTTTATGTAAGAAAGAAGGAAGACTATTAAGATATTTGTATTTGCTTATTTTTCTAAAATAGAACTACAGGAAGGACAAACTGCAGTAGGATTGAAACATTTACTTATGAAGGAGAGGGGTTGAGGAGGGGAGTGAGACTTCTATAAGGATATAAAAAGGAAAGGACATTTTTTGTATCACCTGGACTTTTGAACACTGTAAATGCTTATTATATTCTAAAAAAATTCTTATATCAAATGGAAAGAAACAAGCCCTCAAATTTAATCAAAACAGGAATAAATGATCTTAACTGTGCATCAAATTGATACATAACCATACAGATAAAAGAATTTTTAAGGTAACTTCTGAGTGTAGTATTCTTTAATGGGCTTCCCTGGTGGCTCAGCAGTAGAGAATCCACCTGCAGTGAGGAGACCACCTGCAATATAGGAAATGCATGTTCCATCCCTGGGTCAGGGAGGTCCCCTAGAGAAGGGAATGGCAACCCACTCCAGTATTCTTGCCTGGAGAATTCCACGGACAGAGGAGCCTGGTGGGCTACAGTCCATGGGGTCGCAGGAGTTGGACATGACCTGGAGACTAAACCACCACCCACCATTCTTTAATGGGATATATTGTAAGGACAAAAAGAATTGTATGTAAGTCTTATACTTTACTCAGGTGTACAGACAGAAAGAGAAAAATATCAAGCAAGTGTGGCAATATTGACATTTGTTGAATGTATATGGAGTGTGTATTGTTCATTGTACTACTTTTTTCTGCTTTCCTGTGTTTGAAACTTTCCTACATGAAAGGTGTATAACATTTGTTAACACTGGCATGACTATTAGAAGATCTGGGCTTCTGGACTTACCAGTGCCACTTATTTATTTTGTGAACTAAAGGAGTCATTTCACTTTCTTTTTTTTTATTGAAATATAATTGACTTACAATATTATATTAGCTTCAGGAGCACCACATAGAGATTAGGTATTTTTAGACATTATGAAATGATCACCATGATAAGTCTAGTTACCATCTGTCACCATACAAAGTTATTACAATACTATTGACTATATTCCCTCTGCTGCACTTTATATTCCCGGGACTTATTTATTTTATAACTACGAGTTTGGACCTCTTAATTCCCTTACATATGTCACTCATCTCCCCATTGAGCCTCCTCTTTGACAACCACCAGTTTGTTCTCTATGAGTCTGCTTCTGTTTTGTGTTCACTCACTTGTTTTGTTTTTTAGAGTCCATATTTCACTTTCTTTTTCAGGAAAGTGAAGCTTTGGAACTCAGGGCTGCCTTGAGTCTCTTTCAGCTCTCTAGGTGTGATTGTATTACCCGCAAGTCAATCTCTTACAACACTGAAAAACCTAGCCCCAGCATGATAAGAAGGGACAGCAGAAAGAAGTTACTGGTTTCTAAGAATGTTTCTTCAAAAATTGTTCTACTGAGCACTTCACCAAATGCCTGGTCATTTAAGATCTTTGGTCTATTTCTTGTAATAGGTCCTCTCCTGCCAAACACAGACTGGAGTTGAAAATTTTGGTACTGTTTTATATCCACCATTAATGTGGGAAGAAAAAAACTCCTAGAAATGTGTTCTTTGTAGGAGTTGCTCCCAAATTTTCATAAGCAAATGAAAACCAAACAACAAATATTAGAGTTGAAAGTTATCTCATTAGAATGAAAATGTTTAGCACACAGATATTCCTTAATATCCTAACTAAATATAATCTTTTTATTAGTTGAACTTTTATTCTCTGGTAAGTCAGCTCAGACAGATGTGTGTGTGTGTGTGTGTGTGTGTGTGTACACATATAAAATATATAAAATTTAAAGCAAATGACTATAGACTTTAAAAATTTCAATAGAGACTGTATAAGCCCAAAAGCAACACCACATCTATAGAAATAATCTGCCTAATTGTCCTTTTACTGGGATATAATTACATTTTATTGCAATCATTCATGGGCTCAAGCTGTGTGTGTGTGTGTGCACACGCACAAACGCACACACACAGACAGTAGGAAGAATGTTCTCGTCGGGAGCAGCTATGTTGTTCCCAGAACGCTCCTTCCTCCTTTCTTCTTTCCTTCAGTGCACGTAGACCTGGGTCCTACCACATGCCAGGCACTGAACCAGGTCCTGGGAAAACGGTATAGAGCAGTACTTGAGTTGAAAGCCCGGTTCAGGTTAGCCTGAGAGCTGCTCTTAGGAAAGTTCTGCCTCCAGTTACTCCTGAGAACATTGGACATATGGGCTGTGGACAGTGGCAGAGGCTGCAGTGATGCGGGAAAGGTGAGACTCATGGCAAATGTGTGAGGACAGACATCCAGGGTCTCAAAAAGTGTCGGGCCAGGGCTTGTGCTTTCGGGAAGCATCACAAAGTCCAGCTAGAGGTGGTGGTTCTCCTCCTCCACCCTCATCATTGGACTCATCATTGCATTCTCATCACTCTGAGACTCGTTTCCTATTTAATAAAATAGAATGAGGATTTAATAACATAAGATGGAGTAATGTGTCTGGGACTGGCATGCAACTTATGCCAAAGTGAGGGACAGAATCAGTGCTTTTCTGGAAATGTTTAGACTAACCCCAATAAGCCTTTATTTCATTTATTCTTTATCACCCTCTATGAGACAGCTGTTATCAAATCACCTCCATTTTACAAATAAAGTAAGATTCAGAGAGTTGGGAGGCTTGTTTAGGATCATATGAATAGCTAGTGGGTGTGGATCAGGAATTCAAACCCAAGACTGTCTAAGCCCAAATTTTATGTTCTTGATTCTTAATGCCATGATGCTTGTGGGAAAGGGAAAGTCTGGAAAAGGTGCTTTGTTCCTTGACCCAAAGGAATGAGTTGATCTGTAAAGCTCTCATTTTTAATCCATTACTGTTTCATATTTCTTAACATGATTTCTACATACCAGGAGTTGAAAACTATTCCTACGGTAAATTTTTGGAGTCCCCACCACCCCTTTTGGCTTATACCTACCCTGCTTTCCTCATCTACATCACCCACGTCTCCCCTTTGACAACTGAACTTATGGGCTCTACACAAACCTTTTCTATTTCTTACATTTATTCTTGCAAAAAGACTTGATGTGTCCACACAGAGACTTGTACACAAATGTTCATAGCAGCTTTATTAAAATAGAAAACACTGGGGAAAAAAAAAACAAATTTTGGTACATGCATATAATAAAATACTGTTTCGCAATAAAAAGAGCAAGCTACGGACATACATAGAAATATGGACAGATTTTTTTTTTAATATTTTGATGAATGAAAGAAGCTAGACACAAAAGAGTACATACTCTGTGATTCCATGTATATGAGATCCTAATCTATAGTGGCAGAAAATAGATCAGTGGTTGCCTGGGCCTGAAAAGTGGAGTGGGTGAGGGGTGTGGACTATGAGGGACACAGGGAGACTTGGAGGTGATGGAAACGTGCTTTATCTTGATCGCACTGGTGGTTACACAGCCGTGTACATTTGTCAAAACTCATTAGGTTACACACCTAAAATAGATCTACTTAATAATATGTAAATTATACTTTTAAAAGTTGAATTTTTTGTAAAGCACCCTTGTGTCTATTTTTTTAAAAATTCTCCTTGCTCCATAACTGTGTGGGCAATTTGTGGCTATGATGCTGTAAAGATGTCCTAAGGAGCCTGAGTCTTTGACTTGCCACTTCCTACAAACAGATCTTTCTGGGAAAGATGAGTTGGGTCTGTTTGGAAGTCAGCACTGTTTTTCCATCACCAAGGGGATTGCTGCGGAACGCCGCCCCCAAAGTTCATTATCTCAGCATTTAATGTTTTGTTTTTGTTTTTTCAAAATACAGAAAAGTAATTAGAAGACATGATGGGCAATAACCTCTGTGCCAAATTACCTTGTTTTAATTTGATGATGCGTTTGAATTGTTCAAGCTCAAATAATTAATTTAAAAACTGCCAGTCTTGTGATAGGATTTTTTTTTTTTATTTTGGAATGTGCATGCCAAGTATTATAAGGAATGTTTTTCAGGGTAAAATCTTAACCCCCTAAGACACACAATGACCACCGGACCACTGATCTGCTTCAAATATTCGAAAGCTAATAAGCCACAAATTCACAGGGGGGAATTATTGCCTTGCCAGCCACCAGCAGTCTAGGTTTGACTGTTTCTTTAGTGACATTTATAAAACCCCATTCCTTTCATCAGATCATAAGAAGACAGAATCAGGTTTCAGATTCACTCGGGGTTGATAATTGAGCTCATTCCTGAAAGGCCTGAGAGCACTAAAGCACTGAGGTGAAACCATGGAAATTAGTGATTTGAATAGGAGAATCGTGAACTTCAGTAAAGAAAACATTCCCCATCAGGGCGTTCAGGGAACAAGCTTTGCTGACGCCTAGTAAGATTAATGAAGGCAAAATGAGGGAAAACACCGTGAATCTTGTTTTCTATGGGAGATAAGAAGGGTAAGGGGAAGAGAACAGAAAACCATCAACCTCATTTGCACCCTGAGCTCTGTCATGAGGGGCCCACATGGAGGGGCCTTCTCGCTGAGGAAAAGTTGGCCCGCAGCCTTGGGAACAATTGGCCTCCCTAAATGACACCGGAGCAGAATTCCAGGCCATCTTTTGTAAATGTTTGTTCTCCGCAAGGGCAAGGCGAACTTCCTAAGTGGGTAAGCTGGCTGAAGATCTGAGCAAGCTTAGAAAAGAAAGCCAGGCCTGCCCTTGAACTCCGGGAGCCTCGCACAGCAGCTCACATATGCTCCACCCTGGCGTGGGGCCCGGAAGTAGAGCCCCAGAGCTCCAGAGAGTTTGGGGGCATCCAAAGCCAGGCCTCGCATCTCCTTCCAAGGAGGCGTTTCATTGAGGGCAAGTAGGGGGCGACCCTGTTTAAATTGGTTTTTTGCTGATACAGCCTTACACCATGGCCTCCCAGCCCCTGAAAGGGTGGCTTGAGTTTTAGTTGTATCTATAGGATGGTTGAAAACCTCTGGGGTATTTCGTGGAAGATGGATCTGTGAGCCACACAGAACCCGTTAGACATCCAGACTATTCATTCATCTTTTACACCTGGCACCTGCCTGGCTGTGGAGTGAATGTAGGATATGTAGTGGGTACATGCTGTTGCTCAGCCCTGTCTGACTCTTTGTGACATCATGGTTTGTAGGCTTCTCTGTCCATGGGACTTTTCAGGCAAGAATCCTGGTATGCATTTCCATTTCCTCCTCCAGGGGATCTTCCTGACCCAGGGATCAAACCCACGTCTGTTGTGTCTCCTGCTTTGGCAGGCGCAAAGCCTGTCATCTAATTTTAGCGTTTACTTTTCTTCCACCATCACCTTTTCCTCTAGAAGGTGTTCCCTGAACTTCAATTTTACTGTTCCTGCTCCTCAGTTGCCTTCGTCTCTTCCTACTCTCCCCTCGTTCATGTCACCTGGGCCACCCTGGCCTTCAGGGAGTCCATAAACCCAGTAGGCACACCCTGCCTGAGGAACGGCCTTCTCCCAGATATGGGTGCATTCTCTTGACAAAACTCTGTTAGCCTTTCCCCTGCTTCGTTTTGTACTCCAAGGCCAAATTCACCTGTTATTCTTGGGTATTTCTTGACTTCCTACTTTTGCATTCCAGTCCCCTATAATGAAAAGGATATCTTTTGGGGGTGTTAGTTCTAGAAGGTCTTGTAGGTCTTCATAGAACTGTTCAACTTCAGCTTCTTCAGCATTACTGGTTAGGGCATAGACTTGGATTACTATGATATTGAATGGTTTGCCTTGGAAACGAACAGAGATCATTCTGTCATTTTTGAGACTGCATCCAAGTACTGCATTTCAGACTCTTTTGTTGACTATGATGGCTACTCCATTTCTTCGAAGGGATTCTTGCCCACAGTAGTAGATACAATGGTCATCTGAGTTAAATTCACCCGTTCCAGTCCATTTTAGTTCACTGATTCCTAAAGTGTCGATGTTCACTCTTGCCATTTCCTGTCTGACCACTTCCAACTTGCCTTGATTCATGGACCTAACATTCCAGGTTCCTATGCAATATCGTTCTTTACAGCATCGGACTTTACTTCCATCACTGGTCACAGCCACAATTGGATGTTGTTTTTGCTTTGACTCCATCTCTTCATTCTTTCTGGAGTTATTTTTTCACTCTTCTCCAGAAGCATATTGGGCACCTACTGACCTGGGGAGTTCATCTTTCAGTGTCCTATCTTTTTGCCTTTTCATACTGTTCATGGGATTCTCAAGGCAAGAATACTGAAGTGGTTTGCCATTCCCTTCTCCAGGGGACCACGTTTTGTCAGAACTCTCCACTATGACCCATCCATGTTGGGTGGCCCTACACAGCATGGCTCATAGTTTCATGAACAAAGCTAGTGGAGGTGATGGAATTCCAGTTGAGCTATTTCAAATCCTAAAAGATGATGCTGTGAAAGTGCTGCACTCAATATGCCAACAAATTTGGAAAACTCAGCAGTGGCCACAGGACTGGAAATGTCAATTTTCATTCCAATCTCAAAGAAAGGCAATGACAAAGAATGTTCAAAGTACTACACAATCGCACTCATCTCACATTCTAGCAAAGTAGTGCTTAAAATTCTCCAAGCCAGGCTTCAACAGTATGTGAACCATGAACTTCCAGAAGTTCAAGCTGGATTTAGAAAAGGCAGAAGAACCAGAGATCAAACTGCCAACATCCATTGGATCATCAAAAAAGCAAGAGAGTTCCAGAAAAACATCTACTTCTTCTTTATTGACTACGCCAAATCCTTTGTGTGGATCACAACAAAGGAAAATTCTTCCAGAGATGGAAATACCAGACCACCTTACTTGCCTTCAGAGAAATCTGTATGAAGGTCAAGAAGCAACAGTTAGACCTGGACATGGAACAACAGACTGGTTCCAAATTGGGAAAGGAGTATGTCAAGGCTGTATATTGTCACCCTGTTTATTTAACTTATATGCAGAGTACATCATGAGAAACGCTGGGCTGGAAGAAGCACAAGCTGGAATCAAGATTGCCAGGAGAAATATCAATAACCTCAGATATGCAGATGACACCACCCTTATGGCAGAAAGTGAAGAAGAACTAAAGAGCCTCTTGATGAAAGTGAAGGAGGAGAGTAAAAAAGTTGGCTTAAAACTCAACATTCATAAAACTAAGATCATAGCATCTGGTCCGATCACTTCATGGCAAATAGATGGCGAAACAATGGAAATAGTGAGAGACTTTATTTTTGGGGGCTCCAAAATCATTGCAGACAGCGATTGCAGCCATGAAATTAAAAGACACTTGCTCCTTGGAAGAAAAGCTATGACCAACCTAGACCACGTATTAAAAAGCAGAGACATTACTTTGCCAACAAAGGTCCATCTAGTCAAAGTATGGTTTTTCCAGTGGTCATGTATGGATGTGGGAGTTGGACTATAAAGAAAGCTGAGCACCGAAGAATCAATGCTTTTGAGCTGTGGTGTTGGAGAAGACTCTTGAGAGTCCCTTGGACTGCAAGGAGATCCAACCAGTCCATCCTAAAGGAAATCAGTCCTGAATATTCATTGGAAGGACTGATGCTGAGGCTGAAACTCCAATACTTTGGCCACCTAATGCAAAGAACTGACTCATTGGAAAAGACCCTGATGATGGGAATGATTAAAGAAGGGGACGACAGAGGATGAGATGGTTGGATGGCATCACTGACTCTATGGACATGAGTTTGAGTAAGCTCTGGGAGTTGGTGATGGATGGGGAAGCCTAACGTACTGCAGTCCGTGGGGTTGCAAAGAGTAGGACATGACTGAGTGACTGAACTGAAGTGACTGAGACTTGAGTGGCTGCACTTTGTGATAAGAATCGTGAAATTATATGTCTTTTATGGAGTCAGTGAGAACTGATTAAAGGATCTCTCTTCATTTATTCAGAGCCTTTTCAAGAGTTATCCCTTTGTCCTAAATTCCAGATCTCTTGTCTTGGTTTCTAGTGTCGAATGCCCACGTGATTTATCAATACCTTTTGAAATCATGAAACTGACCTTTTGCCAGTTCTCATGGTGGATGTAAGAATGGCTTTCTTAATAAGGCATCTGGGGAGATGCTTTAATATCACTATCCTTAGTTAATACTTTCATGTTCTCACCGTTTTAAGAACTCATTGCATATATTTGACTTTTATTACTCCATACATCCAAACCTGCCAGTGTTTCTGATATGCTAACAGTGCCCCTGATTCTTTGAAAATAGAGGAAAGGGGGCCAAAGGCCAAATCATGTGGCTATGCAGGCAGACTCCGGAAGCTGGGACCAGCCCTCAGATGACACCCAGCAAGAAAATGGAGATCCCAGCAAGGATTCTATTCTACCAACAACCTAAATAAGCAAGGACCTGGTGGCTCAAGAGTAAAGACTCGGCTTGCCATGCAAGAGACACAGGTTTGATCCCTGGGTCGGGAAGATCCCTTGGAGGAGGGAATGGCAACCCACTCCTGCATACTTGCCTGGGAAACCCCATGAACAGAGGAGCCTGGCGGGCTACAGTCCATGCAGTCACAAAGAGTCAGATAGGACTGAAGTGACTGGGCTCAGTACTCCAGAGGGGAACCCAGTCCTGCCACAATTTGATGTCAGCCCAGTGAGACACACATCAGACTTCTGACATGTATTACATGTACATAAGTTTAAGTAGAACTTTAGAACTCTAAGTTAATACATTTGCATCATTTGAGCTGCTAAAAAAAAAAGCCCATGATTTTATTGATTCTACATCCTCAACAGATAAAGAAGCATTAAAATATTCCAAGGTTGACCACATTCTGTTTCATAGTACATTATTATAATTATTCAGTTTTATTATTGTTGTTAATCCCTTACTATGCTAAAATCATAAATTAAGATTTATCATAAATAGATATACATAGGAAAAAATGGTATATATAGTATTCAGTACTATCTGCAGTTTCTGACATCTACTGGGGTGTTGGAATGTATTCCTTTTGGACAAGGAGAGACTACCATATTATTGGGCTTCCCAGATGATGCTGGTGGTAAAGAACCTGCCTGCCAATGCAGGTAGACTTAAGAGGTGCGGGTTTGATCCCTGAGTCAGGAAGATCCTCTGGAGGAGGGCAAGGAACCCACTCCAGTAGTCATGCCTGGAGAATCCAAAGGACAGAGGAGCCTGATGGTCTAGGGTTTCAGAGTCGGACATGACTGAAGTGACTTAGCAGCAGCAGCATATTATTATTTTTTGAACCACAAACATGTGTTATGTGTGAGGCAATATGCTAAGCATTATGGCAGGCATACTCAAAAATTCTGAAACATGATGTCCGTGTGCCTTTATAGATCAGCTTGAATCATGATCAGATAAAATCCTGGCTCTTCCTCATGGAAGAAGCTTGGGGGCAGAATTTTCAAACAATGGGCATCACACGTCAATATCTGAGCTGTTGGCTGGAGTCCTGATTCTGCTGGAACAGGCTGTCCTGGGGACAGGCAAACCATGGATCAAGACCTTTTAAATAGAACTTCCACATTTCAGAATTTCCCTCTTCTTTTTGTAGCAGGATGTCAAAAGCATTCTGATAAATCTCAAGATATCACAAGTGTGAGACAGAAAGATTTTTAACTACTTTGTGTCCACAGACCTTATCCTAAAATGGATTTGTCAATTTTACCAATGATCACAAATTCAATGAAAAAAAAGCCTTATAAATCTGTTTCAGTACACCACGCATGCTGATATCATGCTCAGCATCTGTGCTAAACAAAGCATTCGTTCATTGGTTTGTTTATTTTTTCACATACTCATTTAACAAATGTTTACTGAGTACATACACTGTTCCTAGTATAGTGTATGTACTCTTTATATCACTATGGATGATATAAAGATGAATAAGATACTACCTCTGACCTTAAAGCACTTGGAGGTAAGAAGAGAAGGTGAAACATGCATTTAAAGAACTACAGATGTAAAATGTGATAAATCATCCAAACTAATTAAAGTGCAGGGAACAGAGATCTGGCTAGAGAAAAGGGCTTCACAGAAAAGTAAGCTGGGTCCTTGAAAAAAGTGGTAGGAAACAAGTGTGAAAATGGGAATGGGGTTAAGGATTGGGAACTAACAGAAATCAAGGCAAAGATGCAGAAAAATGCAAGACCTGCCTGTAGAAAAGTGAATAGTTCCATTTGACAGGAGCAGAATGTGTATCAAAAAGAAGGAAGCGACAGTTTCTCAAAAAACTATAACCACCATGCATGGATAGTCGCTCAGTTATGTCTGACTCTTTGTGACCCCATGGACTGTAGCCTGCCAGGCTCCTTTGTCCATAGAATTTCCCAGGCAAGAATGCTGGAGTGGGTTGTCATTTCTTCCTCCAGGGGATCTTCCTGACCCAGAGATTGAACCTGCGTCTCTTGCATCTCCTGCATTGGCAAGCAGATTCTTTACTACTGAGCCACCTGGGAAGCCCAAAACTACCACACGACCCAGCAGTTCCATTCTTTATCTGAAAAAAAAAAAAAAAACCTCACTAATTCTAAAGGATATATACACCCCATGTTTATAGCAGCATTATTTACAGTTGCAAAGATACAGAAGCAAAATAAGTTTCCATCAACAGATGAATGGATGAAGAAGTGGTGTAAATATATGCATTAATATACACAACAGAATACTACTCAGTCATAAAAAAGAATGAAACCTTGCTATTAACAGCAACATTGCTGGACTTCGAGGGCATTATGTTAAGTGAAATAAATTAGAGAAAGACAAATACTGCATGATATTATTGATCCATGGAATTTAAAAACTAAAATAAACTGCTGCTGCTGCTGCTAAGTTGCTTCAGTCGTGTCCGACTCTGTGCGACCCCATAGACGGCAGCCCACCAGGCTCCCCCGTCCCTGGGATTCTCCAGGCAAGAACACTGGAGTGGGTTGCCATTGCCTTCTCCAATGCATGAAAGTTTAAAGTGAAAGGGAAGTCGCTCAGTCGTGTCTGACTCTGTGTGACCCCATGGACTGTAGCCTACCAGGCTCCTCCATCCATGGGATTTTCCAGGCAAGAGTACTAGAGCAGGTTGCTATTTCCTTCTCCTAGTGAATATAACAAAAAATTAACAGGCTCACAGATATAGAGAACAAACTAGTTATTATCACTGGGGAAAGAAAAGAGGGAGAAACAAGACAGAGATAGAAGATTAAAAGATACAAACTATTATGTATAAAATAAGCTATAGGAATATACTATAGAGCACACAGAATACAGTCAATATTTTATAATAACTGTAAATGGAACATAACCTTTAAAGATTGTGTATACCTGTGGCGGATTCATTTTGATATTTGGCAAAACTAATACAGTTATGTAAAGTTTAAAAATAAAATAAAATTAAAAAAAAAAAGATTGTGAATCACTATGTGGTACACCTGTAACTTATATAATATTGTACAGGAACTATATCTCAATAAAAACAAGAGAAGGGAATGGAGACTCATGATACCCAACTAGGGAAGTTGGAGTTACGTTCACAGGTGAGGTGACCACATAATTTATCATCCAGATCATTATTTGAGAGTAAAAGGTGCATAAAAATAAAGTGTTATATATATATTTTTAACATATTTCTTTGTTGATCAATACATTTTTTATTAATAAAGTATAATCGGATATTCATGAGTTTCCACTCTATTCTTTTGAACACCCACTCTGCTCCTGTCAAATGGAACTATTTTTTCACATGCTTGCTGGCCATTCATATGTTTCCTTTAGTTAAATTTCTGTTCACATCTTTTAAATTGGGTTTTTGTCTAATTATTGAGTTGTAAACACTCATTATATGTGTTAGATACAAGTTTCTGGCAAGGTATTTGTATTGTGAATATTGTCTGCTAGTCAGCGGTTTACGTTTACTTTTAACGGTGGCTTAAGAAGAAGAGAAGTTTTTAATTTTAACAAAATCGAATTTATCAAATTTTCGTATGATTTGTTCTTTGCATGTGTGTCCTCTCTAAGAAATCTTTACTTTCCCAAAGTCACAAAGAATTTCTTCTATATTTTCTTCTAAAGATTTAATGGCTTAACTTTGACTTTTGGGTTATGGTGTTTCCTGGTTTCCCTGTAGCTCAGCCTGTAAAGAACCTGCCTGCAATGTGGGAGACCTGGATTCAATCCCTGGCTTGGGAATATCCCCTGGAGAAGGGAATGGCCATCCAATCCGGTATTCTTGCCTGGAGAATTCCATGGTACAGAGGAACCCGGCAGGCTAAAGTCTGTGGGGTCTCAAAGAGTCAGAAACGACTGAGGGACTTTCACCTCACTATGATGTTTCCGCTATGATGATGAATAATTTTTTACGTATTGTTTGAGGTAAGGGATGAGGTTCATTTCTTCCATAAGAATATCCAGCTCAAACATTTCCATTTGCCAGGGCTGTGGGGAGGTGGGATGACCTAATCTCTTTTAGATTGGGTCGACAGCTTTGGTGATCAACTTTCTTGAATGAAAACTCAGTAATTTTTATAAAACTAACCCACCTCCCTCAGTAATTTTTATAAAACTAACCCACCTCCCTCCTTCCTTCCTTCTCATTGTTGCTGTCATGAATGCCGCATGCTGTACCACCCAGATGCCCCCTGCAGGACCGCGGCAAGGTTCCCCGGCTGCTGGGAATGTTGGCTGTTGGCAGCTCACAGTTGGTTCCAGCTCCAGGAATTGCCCTTCACTGAAACTTGCTGCCTATCCAATGTCATGTTCTTGCCCCAGGGGCAGTTTCCATCCTATAATTTGTCACTGGTAAGGGGGGGTGGGAGATGTTGGTGAAAAATAAAGACCTGGCCTCATGTCAAGCAACCCTGACAGGCTTTCCCAGCTCCAGGACTCTCATGGGATCGGCTGAGGCCGATATATTCAGTGGAATATTGCTAGGCCATAAATTATGAAATCTTGCCATTTGTGATCTAGAAACTATTATGCTAAGTGAAATGTCAGAAAGACAGTTACCACATGATCTCATTTAAGTGTGAAATCTAAAACAAACCAACAAAACAAAAACAGATTCATAGATACAGAGAACAAACAGGGGGTTTTCAGAATGGAGGAGAGGTGGGGGGAAATGGATGAACCGGATTAAGAGGTGCAAGCCTCCAGTTATATAATAAATAAATGACAGAGACGTAATGTACAGTGTAAGGAGTAGGTCAATAATATCACAATAACTTTGTATGGAGACAGAGTGTTACCAGACTCAGCTTGGCGATCATTTCATAATACACACAGATGTTAAATTACTATGTAGAACACCTGAAACTGCAAAATAGACATCAACTATATTTCAATTTGAAAAAAGTGGAAGTCTGTCAGAAACATCCCAGCTTTTCATTCCACTGTTAAGAAAAGTATGCCATCAGAACGTGAAACGCCTGGTACAAATACTAGGCAGCAGGCTGGGAAAACAGGCGTAAACTCAGAGTGTTCAAGGCAAACCAACACTATCGGCCACCCGAATTTATAATGGAATGCTATTGAAGCTGTGTACTCAAGAATATTATTTCACACCCTGTAACCTTGAATGGATGCAGGATTGCCCTTTGGCAATGCCAGTAGAACCAAAAACAGCTAAAAAGAGAAACTAAAATCCTCTACTCTGTTAAACACCCTTAGGAGATGTCACGGAATTTAGTAATCACCCAATAGCCTGGCCTTGATAAATATTCTGTGGGTAGAGCTGTCCATCCATACAGGATGTAAGATAACTAAGGTTTTAAAGATGAATAGCAACAAATGCAAACTGTGAAGAGTCAACGGCCAACTTCCAGAGTTTCCAGTGTTTGCAAATGTGTACATTTTCTCTAGGCAACTTGAGGATGATGGCACCCATGGCCACTGTGAGCAGATTCAGAGGGTCAGATGTCTAAAACAACTATTTCAGACAAGGGAGATTTAATTGGACAGTTTAAATGTGCCTGGTTGCATCCTATTTATGTAGCAAAAGAGTGAATACTTCAAAATGCCACACAAACAGAGTCTGGCTTATCAACACAGGTTCTGGAAGGATTTGAATTGGTTATTTAAAAATCAGAGGCTTCTGGGAATTTCCTTGTGGTCCAGTGGTCAGGATTTGGCACTTTCACTGCCAGAGCCTGGGTTTAATCCCTGCTCAGGCAGGGAACTAAGATCCTGAAAGCCCCAAGGTGTGACTCAAAAAAAAAAAAAAAAAAGTTAAAAATTAAAAAATAAAATGAGAGGCTTTTGTAACAACTGCAGACATATGTAACTTGTACTCTTAGAGGGTTGGGGAATAATATCATTTCCCAGTTAAATAAAATTTAGAAAGATATCAACTAAATCTCTTAATATTAGATACAGATTTCTATGTTTGTGTAAGAACTTTATACACTTTTAATTTTTATAGCAACCCCATAGCAGTGTGACAATTAAATTAATACAGGCAAAACACTTAAAACAGTGCCTGACACCTAGTAGAAACTTATTAAATTTGAGTTGCTGATATTAATTTTATTTTTAAGAGAAATAGAAACAGGAGAAATGTCAGAAGTGGACATAGTTTACTGGAAAATTTCAAGCAACTGTTAACATTTGTTTGGGACTTCTTTCCCCATTTATTATTGATTTCCTCAGCAAAGCATTTATTGAGTACCTAGTAATTGTAAGTATTCTGATTATTTGAGGCTGGTTGTCATGCAATCAGTATAACTTATCCATCAACATATGATCAATACAATTCTATTCTTGCATCTAATTTAATTTTTTAACCAGTCTTAACTGAAAGAAATAAACCATACAATAAACATGTACAAAGAAAATAGCTTTAAAAATAGTCTGCAGATTGAATGAATTCATTCTTCTGTTCAATTTCCAGATGATAATTGCCCTTCAGAAATACCAGCAGGACACAAGATGCTGCAAAGTCAGGGAAATGCGGACATTAACAGAATAGCCGGGTCACTTATGATGTTATTAAAAAAAAAACAAAAACAACACACTCACATAACCTAAAGCCAAATAGACCATAAAACAATTAATTTCTTTCCACATAGAAAGACCAAATGCATCTCCCTTAAGAGTGAAGATTGTTTATGCCAGTTCAGTCCCTCAGTCATGTCTGACTCTTTGCGACCCTATGGACTGCGGCACACCAGGCTTCCCTGTCCATCATCAACTCCTGGAGCTCACTCAAATTCATGTCTATCGAGTCGGTGATGCCATCCAACCATCTCGGCTTCTGTTGTCCCCTTCTCCTCTTGCCTTCAATCTTTTGAAGAATCATCGGGTTCTTTTCCGATGGATCAGTTCTTCGCATCAGGTGGCCAAAGTATTTATGCCAGATAGGTTGTATTTTATATATTTTCCATAAGTTGAATGATTATATTTGGAAGCTCCTAGGATTTGATAAAAATGTATTTTAAGCATGTGGAAATATTTAGCAAAAAAAAAAGTATCAACAAAGGAGTTTTGAAATCAATTTTTTTAAAAATATATTTCCCAAATCTTTCTGAACATAGAGGGTTAAATAAGATACAGCTTGGTGAAAAAGCAACTGATATAATTAAGAGTCATTCAGTAAGTTTTGCTAAAAACTTTGGGTTTATGCTCTAGGAATTGAGAAGACAAATTACTCCACTAACTGAAGCACAAATCCTTTTACAAAATTAAGGGAGCATATAATAGAGTTGTTAAACAAAAGAAAGTTTTAAATAATTTTTATGCTAGATAATTGTTATTTTAAACAGTCATTTTGAAGGGCTCAAAGAGTCAATATGACATTGCCTTAATAACACTTTGATTCTGTTTGTGATTGAGATTTTGCAATGCTTACGTGTAAAAAAAAAATTGGAATAGAATTGATGCAGAAATGTTATCTCATTTGGGTAATAAGTAAGGATGTGAGAGCTGGACTGTGAAGAAAGCTGAGCGCCGAAGAATTGATGCTTTTGAACTGTGGTGTTGGAGAAGACTCTTGAGAGTCCCTTGGACTGCAAGGAGATCCAACCAGTCCATCCTAAAGGAGATCAGTCCTGGGTGTTCTTTGGAAGTACTGATGCTAAAGCTGAAACTCCAGTACTTGGGCCACCCCATGCGAAGAGTTGACTCATTGGAAAAGACTCTGATGCTGGGAGGGATTGGGGGCAGGAGGAGAAGGGGATGACAGAGGATGAGATGGCTGGATGGCATCACCGACTGGATGGACATGAGTTTGAGTGAACTCTGGGAGTTGGTGATAGACAGGGAGGCCTGGCGTGCTGCAATTCATGGGGTCACAAAGAGTTGGACAGGACTGAGCGACTGAACTGAACTGATCCGTGGATATACAAATCCATTTTATGAAGGCCTGTCTCATTAATCATTTACTTCTGGGGTTAATAATTATTTATCAAAACTTGTAATATATTTTATAATCTTTTGCTTTATTGTGTGCTGCCATGTGCTATGTAATTGTAATGAAAACTCAATCCAGAAGGAAAAAATGTAACAAAATTTTGTGATCATGGGACTTTTTAAATTTCAATTTATTTACATATTTATGTGGCAAAGAGCTATGAAAGACTGATCAATGAAAGATTTTCAAGATTAAAATAATTTACATGAAGGTGAGAAGTAGAATGAAAATATAAATACAAAGGGAAAGCGAAATGATACAAAATTTCAAACTATTAAAGAGTGGTTCCATCTTTAAGAGGGTGATGAAAAGTATCAAATCACTGAAGTATTTAAAATATTTAAAGTCCAGTTTTGTTTTAAAATGTCAGTGTTTCCAGTAAACTAGAAATTAACTCATTTGCAACTTTCTAAACTTATGATAACACTTTCTGATGGTCAACATAAATTGTGCAAGGACATGCAGTTTTTTAAGTGAATTCGTACTTATTGAGAGCAAAAGAATTGCAAGATCTCTGCTGTGGGAAATAAAATCCATGCTGAATCCAAAAGGATGCAAAATAGCTATCCAGAGGAAATGGACTGGGAGCTGGTGGCAACCTCTGTAGGGCATAAGGCAAGGCTGGGAGACTAGAGAGGGAAGACAACTTATTTAAGGAAAAATATTTTAGGACAGCTAGAGTGGAGCCCCATGCAGGCAGCTGAAGCCATGGGAGTAGTCAGATCTCCCAGGTGAAAATTTAGAATAAGCAGAGCAACAGAATCTAAGGATGGAGCCTAGGGAGCAGAGAAGGTGGAGAGGACCCCCTGAAGATAGCAAGAAGGTATCATCCAAGAAGAGGGAAGAGAATGGGGAGGGAATGTCATGAAGACCAACAGGGAGCTTCAAGAAAGGGAATTAACAACAGCGTCCATTGAATTTAAAGGGAAGAAGGATTACTGATGAATGTGTTGATCAAGAGTCTCTGGGTGGGAAGCCTAGGTAAGCAATTTAAGCAATGAAAGCAGTCTTGTAAAAAGTCAGTGTGCAAAGTTGATTCAGTCATGTCTGACTCTTTGCGACCCTACGGACTGTAGCCCACCAGGCTCCTCTGTCCATAAGATTATCCAAGAAAGAATACTAGAGTGAGTTGCCATGCCCTCCTCCTCGGATCTGCCCAACCAAGGGATGGAACTGATGTCTCTTATGTCTCCTACATTGGCAGGGGTATTCTTTACCACTGAGCCACCTGGGAAGCTGGTAAAATGTCAGAGGAAGAGTTGAATCAAGGCAACTGCAGGAATTTGTGCTGGAGCGTCTGGAGTCCTCTGTTCCCAGCACACTCCCATTTACTAGCTCAGCTCCAATTACTTCAAGCCTCTGGATTTCTTTTCAAGTTTCAAAGTTCTGGGAGACTGGCCCAGGTCATGTGTATATGTGCTCAGTCATTCAGTTGCGTCCAGCTCTTTTCAACCTCCATGAACTGTAGCCTGCCAGGCTCCTCTGTCCATGGGATATTCCCAGCAGGAATACTGGAATCGGTTGCCCCTCCTCCAGGGGATCTTCCCAACCCCGGGATTGAACCCATGTCTCCTTCACTGTCAGCTGGATCCTTTATCACTGAGGCTCCTGAGAAGCCCATCAGGTCATGAATCTATTCTTAAATGATCAGCTGTTGTTGTGGGGTTTGATAACCTCGTGTAGAATGGCAGTGTGGACCTGTTTCCGAGCACTGGGGCTGAGTTAGAGAAGGGAGCATCACTGTTGGCTGGGACCCCTCCTGCCAAACTGCCACAGACCACCTTACCAATAGAAGTGATGGGAGCAGAAGTCAGACTGTAGTGCCCAAGGAATGAAGGTGAAGTGAAAAAATGGTGTTTAAGGACTTGGCCATGATAGAACTGAGGGTGAGAGAGGGTGGTAATCAGAGGGAGTGACTGGATTAAGAAAAGGTATCAACTTTGTCCACCAATGGAAATTCTATATACATCCAGTGTTCCCCTCTCCCACACACATAAGAATCTGGTATCAAAATTCACCTTTTTAATGGTTCCTCAGTGTGCCTCAAATATAAAGCAGTTGATGCATGGGGGTTGGGGGAATAGTGATGCGGGGGAAAGAACATGAACTTTAGATAGAGCAGACATGGGTTGGAGCCCTGGGCCATGTCTCTGAGTAGGTGTATGACTTTGGGCAAGTTGCTTAGTTTCTCTAAGTAAAAAGAACTGTTCAGTTCAGTTCAGTCGCTCAGTCGTGTCTGACTCTTTGCGACCCCATGAATCGCAGCACGCCAGGCCTCCCTGTCCATCACCAACTCCTGGAGTTCACTCAGACTCAGGTCCATTGAGTCAGTGATGCCATCCAGCCATCTCATCCTCTGTCTTCCCCTTCTCCTCCTGCCCCCAATCCCTCCCAGCATCAGAGTCTTTTCCAATGAATCAACTCTTCGCATGAGGTGGCCAAAGTACTGGAGTTTCAGCTTTAAAATCATTCCCTCCAAAGAAATTCCAGGGCTGAGCTCCTTCGGAATGGACTGGTTGGATCTCCTTGCAGTCCAAGGGACTCTCAAGAGTCTTTTCCAACACCACAGTTCAAAAACATCAATTCTTCGGCACTCAGCCTTCTTCACAGTCTAACTCTCACATCCATACATGACCACAGGAAAAACCATAGCCTTGACTAGACGAACCTTTGTTGGCAAAGTAATGTCTCTGCTTTTCCTGCTGCTACTGCTATCTAGGTTGGTCATAACTTTCCTTCCAAGGAGTAAGCATCTTTTAATTTCATGGCTGCAGTCACCATCTGCAGTGATTTTGGAGCCCAGAAAAATAAAGTCTGACACTGTTTCCACTGTTTCCCCATCTATTTCCCATGAAGTGATGGGACCGGATGCCATGATCTTCATTTTCTGAATGTTGAGCTTTAAGCCAACTTTTTCACTCTCCTCTTTCACCTTCATCAAGAGGCTTTTTAGTTCCTCTTCACTTTCTGCCATAAGGATGGTGTCATCTGCATATCTGAGGTTATTGATATTTCTCCCGGCAATCTTGATTCCAGCTTGTGCTTCTTCCAGTCCAGCGTTCTCATGATGTACTCTGCATATAAGTTAAATAAACAGGGTAACAATGTACAGCCTTGACGTACTCCTTTTCCTATTTGGAACCAGTCTGTTGTTCCATGTCCAGTTCTAACTGTTGCTTCCTGACCTGCATACAGATTTCTCAAGAGGCAGGTCAGGTGGTCTGGTATTTCCATCTCTTTCAGAATTGTCCACAGTTTATTGTGATCCACACAGTCAAATGCTTTGGCATAGTCATTAAAGCAGAAATAGATGTTTTTCTGGAACTGTCTTGCTGAGAAGTGATCAAATCACAGAATGTATACAACTATTTTATAAACTGTAAAAAATGAACAAATCCTACTGTGTAACATCCACAACAGACACACAAATTAGAATTGGTCACGTACACCACCATCATTCAGTCTTCAGAAATTTACCTGCACTTGTTAGTCTAATAATATTTTTGTTTTGGAAAGCATAGAGCTTTGGAGGTAGAAAAGTCTATAGCAATCATCGAACCAAACTCTTGCATTTTGTTAAAAAGGAGATGCTCAGAGAAGTTTAGTGATTCATCCAAAGTCACACAGCTAGTAAGAGACAGGATGACTTCACTCAAGTTTTTCTGACCCCTAATCCCGTACTCACTTCACTTTAGTATGCTACTTCTTGGATTTGATTTATATGTTGAAGTGTAACGTACTATTTCTGCTGTCTCTATGTGCCTTTTTTCAAAAAGTCTTTCCACTATAGTAAAGTCTACTTCTTTGGAAAAAGAGAGAGGTCTATACTGCATAGTCTCAAACGGGAAGAGAAATTTCCATTAGGTCACGGAATCCTTGCCTTCCAGCCTTGAGGATAAAGAAATCGCACTGGTATAGTTGAAGAGAATGGCTACTCGGGGCCTACAGCAGTCTCAGAACATGTAGCCTTCTTGGGAGCATAGGTCTGAATCTTGGCAGGGTCAACATGAGAGCTTAACCTTTTAAGACAGATAAATTGAGTTCTTGGAATGCCCCTGTTTAGTGGGCTCATAGGGGTCTTTCGGATGAGCCCCTTGCTAAGTGAAGCTCCGTCTGCTTTGCATCAACTTCACACAATCTCGAGATTATCTCAGACTGGATCTCCATGAAGCCAAAGCCAGCAATGGGAAATTCAGTCTATCAACTCTTTATTTGGCATGAGAGAAATTGCTGTATTATCCATTGCAGCATTATTTATCTTAGTGAAGTTTGGAGATTGCCTACACATCCCCAAATTAGGAAAGTTTAAATGAATTATGATCCATTTTTACGAAGAAAGACTACATATCCAATGAAAATTATGCTTTCTTAGAACCTAAGCATCTTATTTAGCTAAATTTTTTAGTGATTTAATTTATATTTTTGACAAAATGTTGACACAGTATTGACTCAGTCTGGTTGACAGCATGTATGAAGCACTTCATAATGTTTCTATCTACCCATCATATTATCTGGCCCATCCTGTAACCTCTCTCCTGTGACTACTACAGAAAACTCTGGGGCTCATGAGGATAGGGGTGTAGTTACATAACTCTAGAAGTGGGGTTTTAATCCTCTATAGTATACCGAAAGATAGGAAAACTCTCAAAAAGTTAGAAGTAGTCTATAAATTGAGTTGCTCTATCTCTGTTAAATACTTTTTTGTCTAATTATTTCATTAAATATTTTTTCTACTAATCAAATACTTTTTTAATATAACACTTTTTTCAGTGTCTAATTCTGACATTTGTAATGTCATTGTTAATTTGTAACAATGATACAAATTAAACTCAGGGAGGCTAAAATAAAAAGACTGTAATAAGAAGTTTTAGAAAGTATGTGGAGATATTGGGACCCTCATACCTTGCTTAGAGGAATGCAGAAATGGTGTGACCATTTTGGAAAACAGTTTGGCAGCTCCTCACAATGTTAAAGATTGAGTTATCATATCATCCAGAAATTCCATTTCTGGTTATATACCTAAAAGAAATTAAAACACATGTTCACACAGAAACTTGCATACAAAGGCTAATGGCAGCATGAGCCACCATAGCCAAAAAAAGTGGAAATAACCCAAATTTCTGTCAACTGATGAATGCGTAGACAAAATGTAGCATATCCATAAAATGAAATAGTATTTGCCCACGAAAAGGAATGAAATACTAATACATGCTACAGTGTGAATGAAACTTGAAGATGTTATACTAAGTGAAAGAAGCCAGTCACAAACAACCACATATTGTATGATTCCATTTATATGAAACATCCAGAATAGGCAAATTTATAGAAACAAAAAGTAGACTCGTGGTTGCCTAAGGCCGGGGTGTTTGGAAGAAAATAGGGATTGACTGCTCGTGGGTACAGTTTCCCTTTGGAAAGATGAACTGTTGTGAAACTGATTGCTGAGAGGATTGCACAACCTTGTGACCATACAAAAACCATGGAACTGCACATCTTACATGGATGAATTGTATGGCATGTGAATTACATCTCAATAAAGCTGCTAAAAAATTACCCAGATACCAAAGGGCTTGTCTCCATTTTCAAAGTTTCTTATATTGGGAAAAGAAGAATTTGTTTCTTCTCTGAACTCGAAAGATTTGAAGTCCCTAAAATCAACATTTCAAATGAATATGAAAAAGCCAATAACAAATTGAGAAAACACACCTACATGCATTTTCAAGACACCATCAAACGGTAAAATACAAGCCAAAGCTAAACACAAACCAAAGCTTTCTGTTTTATACCTCTCCCATAAAAAATAATGTAAAGTATCACAGAAGTCAGTGGAAAACAATAATTTTCATGGTATTTAGTGGTACCAGCTCTGTGATTTCCTTAACCAATTGATCCTAATCTGCCTATCAGAAGTGGAGGCAAGTTTGATATATCTTTTGCTTTTGCCAAAGGGAGGAAGCCATTCCCACATCATAATCACATCCTTCTAGCAATCAAAAACGTGTGTTCAAGCCATGGTGGTCCTGCAAAAAACATAAACTCATAAAGGGGTTCTTGATTCATTGTCATCATTCATTCTGTTCACTGGAATAACCAGAGTTTTGCCAAGCTATACTATGACTGATAGCTTTTTCATAAAAAGGTATTTTACAAAATATTGAAATGTAGCCTATTTCTACCTGATAAATGCCTGGACCTGTAAACTTTGAACCCTCTTTGGCCTTTGTTGCTTGTGACCTTGTTTAAATGATTAATGTTCTTTTAACAACTGCAGGATGCAGAAGGCAGCATGCGCTTACTATGTGCAGATTCTTTATTCAAGGCAAAATGAGGTTGTTCAAATATAAAACTGATGATAATGTTTACTCTACTACCCAGAGAGCTGTATCATTTTTAATTTCAGGTACTCTATGAAAGGGCAAGTATGTGCTTTTGAGACACATATTTTTTTCTCTTTCTTTTTTGTTTTTTTAACACATTTATAGGAGACTTAGAAAATGCAAAACAGAATTATACATAGTTCCACTACATATTACAACTATTTTTTAAGTAGATAAATTAAGATTTTAGTTGGTTTTTCAACATCGAACTCTCAAAAATTAATAATATGAATATACAGAAAAGTAGAAGGATATAGCAGACCTGAAAATTACCATGAATCAATTCAACATAATTAAGAGGTATATGATTTTCACACAATAGTAGGATGAAAATTCTATTCAGGTTCCCATAGAACATAAACTAGGAGACACTGAAACATATCGGGGACAAAACAAGGTACAAAAATTTCATAGACTGAAGGTATTGAAATCATACACAGTTGAGACACATAGTTTCCTATTTTAAAAAGTTACAAAGGAGCCCTCAGTTTTTTAATTTCAAAAAAGTACATTAACACAATTTATTTATCATCTCTAAACTAAAAACAAACGAATGAATAATAGGATTATTTTATCACACATTTAGAGTTATTGTTTTATCAGTGTTTAGTAGCATTTTGTACCACTTTGCTGTGATCATTAGTTGGTGAGTTATATCATTATTGAGTTATGTGAAGTCTCAAACCTCCCAACTCTATCTTCTGTTAATATCCATCACTTAAATATTAAAGATCTGCATTTGCCAGAAGTCAGCAGAATTGCTTTCAGGGTCTAGATGAAAAATGGACTGCAAATTTCTTAATTAACATCACTCTAGAAATAGTGAAGACATACCAAATTTTCCTCATTGATTTTACATCAGAGTTGAAAACAAAATAAAATGTTCTGCTGGCCCACAGAGTGTCTTATGAGCCCAGGAAATAAACAAAATTAGAAATCTTTAGCAACTTGCTCAACATACACCATTACTTCCAGTAATGATGCAACTCTGAAAACAAATGTCTTTGACAAAACATTGATACATTTCCTTACGACTATGTAAAGGAAGATTCTCCTTGTTTAGGGATGAGGGAAGCAGCTGACAGAGGGTGAACCAAAAGTATTAGGGAGAACAGCTTTGTTTTAAAGAGCTCATCTACAATGAAATCAGTGGATTATTACATCAGAACTGCAAACAAGGCATTTCCTATCTCATTTAGGATCCACATCGCCATAGGCAAGGTTTTTGTTTAGCAATTTACATAAAATATTACTAGAGCAGAGTTTTTTTTTTTTTCTTAATGGCTTCAAGGTTAAAGTTGAAAATACCAACTTGAGGTTGTGCAGAGATGTGGCCATATTGAATGTCATTCCAAATATTCCAGTAAATCATTTCATTATCCATAATAATAATCTTCACTGGCTTTACAAATAATTGCTTTGCTAACTTAAAGGAAGTCTGATTTTAATTTGCTATCTACATCTACATTCTCATATTCTTTTTATAGATTTTTTAAACAAGTTATCAGTAGGATCTTCCTTCACTCAAACATAAGTGAAAGTTTTATCTATCTTGAGATATCACTAAAATAATTTATTGCTGGGGAAACAAAACCTTTTGTCTCAAAATATATTTCTTCCCGACAGCTGTGGTATTTCAGGGAAAGCACCAAAGCTATGATGATCTGGACTGCAATCAACCATTCTTAATAGGAAATTTTACAGACTTTTAATAAGATATCCTCAAATAATTTATGAGGAGAGGTTTTGAAGTGAAGAGGCATTGTTTGGCAATATGTTCTTCCTCTAATCTCAGGAAATTTAAATAAAAGAGTACTCATTTCCTCTGAACTCAGCAGTTCTCCTTAAAAAGAAAGAAAAAAAGAAAGATTAAGAAAAACACCTGCTACAACAGTCGCAAAACAAAGCTTACTTGCTTCAAACAAAATTGTGCTAAAACAAACAAACAAACACTTCAGTATTATTACAGACTTCTCTTGTAGACTCCCAGGTTAGGAATTTCCACCAACAAAACCACAAGCCCAGGACTGTTTGAAAATCATCGGCGAACTGTCCCCTGTCTACTAAATGTATAGAATCATGCCTAGGTCACTCTGCTCCCTGGGAGCAGTGATTCCCGATCTGGCCTGTATCCTGACCCCCACCTCCAGCTGTTCATTGGTTTTGATGTTATCTTGATGCTACTCTGAATTCTTCCTGTTAAAGTTTCTACATTCATCTTCTTTGATTTCCCACCATTTTGTTGTGGGTTTTGTTCGGTTGATTGGTGTTGGTTTATAATGTTATCTTCCCACTTAAAACAGAAACTTTAAACCTTTCTTTACCCATCATCATAGTCATAATTTCATCATCTTCAGATATACTGACATTCATTCCATTTCGTTCCTACGTGGGGAAAGAAATGGACGACATCCGAGTCTCTCATGCTTTAATGGATGTACATGTAAATTACTTGGGTGTCTCATTTAAAAGGTAGCTTTGACTTAGTGGTTCAGATGTGAGGCTAGAAATTCTACATCTCTAACGAGCTCCTAGGTGATACTCTACGCTACTAGCCTTTGAACCACATTGAGTAGCAAGGAGTAGATCTCTTCCAAGTTTAAATGCCATATCCTAGGAGTTTCAATGAGGTTCCTGTGGGGTCTCTTAAAACTCCATGAAATGACCCAAAATCCTTTTCAGAAAACTTAAAAAAATTTGACAGCCACATGTACTGCCCTTCTTCAAGAAATGCAACCAGGAGAATTAAAAACAACAACAAACATTAGCTGACTAAAACATGCATGATGTTGAACACAATCTTTGTCTTGGGTCAAGAGAAAATTATTTTATTCATTTTCACACTAGCTCTTTCTCTCTTTTTTTTCTACCAATAACCTTGACCCCTCTCCCACACAGATTCAGTTGAGTAGCTTCTGTACTTACATAAATTTTGCTTTCATTCATCAACCATCATCCAGAAACCCACAGCTGTACTGTTAAAAGAGAAGAAAAAAAGATACTCAGCTATGCCTCTGATAAGATGTACACAAATTTACTTAAAGCACAGTTGTGTTCTCAAAGAAGAATGGGAGGAAATGTGGATTAATCATGTATGTTCCCAAGATATCTTGAGGCCTTAGCCACTAATCCAGGAGAATTCTTTCTCCAATACCAACTCATTCCTTTATCATTCAGACTGAATATACAGCTAGCGATGGATAATTCTTAAACCTTCAGTCAAGATATAAACGGAAAATTTCTCCAAACTTAAAAAATAATCATATAACTTATAATCTACTATTGTGGGCTCCGTTTTATGAATTCTTTTTTCTTTTGAGTAAAAGATATACTAATTTAGAAACGTGGAAAACTGATATCCCAGTTTTCTCTTCCTGTTTTCTTGTATTTTCAAGAGTAGAGATCAAAAGGGATGACCTCAGTTTTCCACTTCACTTCATAGATGAATACCTAGCTTAATGGAGGAAAAAATTGCAAGAACCTTTATGTTAGACTGGAAAAACATAAGTGGAAAGAATTTTTAAATCTTTCAAGAAATTAACTTTTTGTAAAATTTCTAAATGCTTTTGCATACTATAAACCTTAGATCATATTGTTTGAACTAATCACAGACCAAAACAACCAAGGTCAGACATAAATTCAAAGGACTTCAGCAACAAGAGCAAAGAAAACAAACAAAAAGATGGAGAATGGGGCAGGGCAAGGGAAGGAAGAGCAAGTTAGAACTGAAATAGTTGTCTCTTTCTGGGAAAGCTGCTCTTTGGAGAACATTTAGTCACGAAGGAAGAATATCTGTTTAGCTAGTATAGTCAATCCAAGGGATCAACAGTATAGCTGATAGGTGTGCATGTGTATTCAGTCGCTCAGTCATGTCCAACCCTTTGTGACGTTTAGCCCTCCAGTCTCCTCTGTCCATGGGATTCTCCAGGCAAGAATATTGGAATGGGTTGCCATATCCTCCTCCAGGGGATCTTCCTGACCTAGGGATCAAACCTGGGTCTCATGTCTCCTGAAACTGCACAGTAGATTCTTTACCACTGGGCCACATCCACTGTTAATTATATGACAATAGATTGTGGCTTGCACTAACAATGATATACTGGTAACATATTGTAAGGTTCTCTGCTCAGTGGGTAAAGGATCCACCTGCAATGCAGGAGACATCGGAGACATGGGTTCGATCCCTGGGCCGGGAAGATTCCTTGGAGAAGGAAATGGCAACCCACTCCAGTATTCTTGCCTGGAAAATCCCATGGACAGAAGAGCCTGGCAGTCTACAGTTCACGGGGTCACAGAGCTGGACACGACTGAGCAACTAAGCATGCCATAACACAAAGTTTTTCAGAGTTTTACTGACATACTTAAAAGCTTGGTCATGTTTGACTCTTTGCGACCCTGTGGACTGTAGCCTGCCAGAGAGTTTTATTGAATTCCCCTGAAAATAGATAATGAATGGTTTACAAAGTCCTTTGATAACTATGAATTAAACATTACACGGGGGCACAAATCATCGTTAGGAACAGTAGTCATGGTTTGTTTCGTGGTTTGGGGGCCAGATATTATTTTAGATTCTTTACTCACTATTTCTAAACTGCTATCCATGGCTTTGTAAGTAGGTTATTAAAGTTTTATTATTATTAACTAGTAAAATAAATCAAAATCCAAGGAAGATTTTTTTGAACGAGAGTGATGTAAAATGATATATAAAACTTTGTACACCACTGCGTATCTCACACTTTTAGTTGTTCACTATCCAGATTGCTCTTCTCTGCTCTGACAGCAGCTGAGATTTGCATGCAGTTAAAAAAAAATTGGGCCAGAATCAAAAAAATCAAGGGCAGGCCACAAGCTGGCTCATCAGAGAGTGGAATCCTCACACATCTGAAGGGTCCATCTTAAGTCCCTGATTCTCATGGGTGATATATTCCTGAACAACCTCTTCTACTCTTTTATTTGTAGGTCAACTAAATACTGTAAAAACACTTGGGGAGTGACTGCTAATGGGGAACGGGTATTCTTTTTGGGAGTGATGAAATTGTTCTGGAATTATATAAGGGTAATGGTTGCACAGGCCTTCGGAAAAAATATCTACTGAATTGCACATTTTAAAAGGATAAATTTCATGGTAGGTACCTTATAGCTTGACAAAAACACAAACATACTGTTAACCATACAGGAGCCTTATAGGAAAATTTGGGAAAGGACTATTATTAACAATTGAAACCCTTAAGAAACACTTTAATCAGTAAGTGAAGTTGTTACATACAAGATATTGTAGAGCATCATCTAATTTATACTTTCTACCATTGTGTTGACAGTACCAGCCACAGTGAGGTATCAAATTCTGCACTCGGGCAAATGAATAGTGAGTTAATCTTTGCCACTTCTCCCCACTTACCATCACCACACCAGCCACACTCCCTAAACCGCTCGTTAAAATGTCATGGAAGGAATGTGACCCAACCCCTTCAGTCTGGCTCTAACAAGACTATCATCGCTACCAAATCAATATGTAAACTCACACACTCCATTTGGTCAACTGTCCAAAGTCATCTTTATTTTGAAATTCATTTGAAGCCACAGCACCAAAAAATCCACCAAACCAAAAATTGCTGCTCATGGTTATTACACTTTTCTTCTTTGTCTTTTCTCCAGTTAAATGGTTTATCCCTTATTAAGGCTCACATTATGTTTTTTTAAAATAGAGTTTCTATTTGACTCTTTATTGCAAAAAGCGCCCCCCACAAATGCCTGCCAATATCTATAATTTAGAGAGCATGTCAGTGGAACTGAAGTAAGGAGATAATACATACAAGCTATCTTTTAAATTCGAAGCATATATTGCTAAAGAAAAGTTCTTGAATTAAGTCACTAAATCCCAAGGTTGTAGCTATCATTCTGTAACTCCCCACCATATCCTTCCAAAACAACAAAACATGTTACAAGATTTTTGTCACTGGAAATCAATATATGAAGCTTTTGCCTGCAGAAATAGCAGGGCTGTGGGGCTGCTAAACTCACTAAGAGAGTAGATCAAAGTCATACATCCGAGCAGCAAAGAGAATGCCAGCAAGCACCTTGCAGACCTGGATGTAAAGATGCTGACGTAGTGAAGTCACCTGGCAGCGGTCCCTCTCCTGGCCAGCCCAGGCCCCTGCTGGTCCCAATTGCCCTCTCGATGCCTGAAGCCCTCTAATGTGTCTCTCCACTCTAGCTGTCACCTCTGGCCTCTGCGCCCAAATTAATCCTCCCTTATCTCTCCATCAAAACTCCCATTTCCTCCCTGATCTCTGCCCATAAATGTTAAAAAGTGATACGAAATATTTACAAGATGATACTTTGACAACTGCACAGCTCTACAGATATGGCCTTTGTTAGCGTAACTAATATATTAATACTCAACGTGGTTTATTTACATATGTAAAGAGGCTGTTTGTGGTGATATGTTGGCCAAGGAAGGAATCTGTAATGGTAGAACGGCAAATGGGAGGAATGTTCTGGGAGTTAGAGGTTTTCCTTGCATTTATACATCCATCCAACACATCACATCATGACGCTGCCTATCTACTCTGTGATATTGTTAAACATACACGGCTTTGGAATTTCCTTAGTTTATAGTTAGAGGCTGAACTTTGCATCTTTAATGCTAAATTGCTGGGCTTCCCTGGTGGCTCAGTGATAAAGAATTCTGCCAATGCAGGAGACGCGGGTTCGGTCCCTGACCCTGGAAGATCCCACATGCTGCTGAGCATCGTAGCCTGTGAGCCACAGCTACTGAACGTGTGCCCTAGAGCCTGGGAGCTGCAAATACTGAAGCCAGGTGCCCTAAAACCAGTGCTCCACAGCAAGAAAGCCACCGCAGTGAGAAGCCTGTGCACCGCAACTAGAGAGTAGCCCCCGCTCACCACAACTAGGGAAAACCTGTGAGCAGCAATGAACACCCGGCACAGCCAAAAATAAAATTAGTTCTGAAAATGCTTAATTGCTTATTACTCTATGTATACTAGCCATATGGCTGAGAATATGTGGATCACTTCACTTCAGTGAGTTTCTATGTTTATCAAATGCTTACTATTACACTGGGGTGTTCATTGTCCCACGGTCCTTTCCACTCTGGCCCTTTAAGTTGCCTAACCCACTACACATCACACCCCCTAGCTCTTCCTGTAAGGAAAGCACAAACAGCAGAAGCCTCCACACCCCTACTTCAGTATACACCACTCCCCAGCCGAAGCTCCAATACTCTGGCCACTTGATGCAAAGAGCCGGCTCATTGGAAAAGACCCTGATGCTGGGAAAGATTGAGGGCAAGAGGAGAAGGGGCAGGCAGAGGGTGAGATGGCTATATAGCACCACCGACTCAATGGACATGAATCTGAACAAACTCTAGGAGACAGTGAAGGACAGGGAGGCCTGGTGTGCTGCAGTCCATGGGATCGCAGAGTCAGACATGACTTAACGACTGAACAATAGCTTCTGTTTGCACATCCCACTACTGGCTTTTCGAACTTAGGATTTTCACAAGATTCTAAACTCCACTCTCTCTCCTAGTTCTGGTCTCCCCGTTAGCTTCAAATGAGAAGTTCCACTCACACAGCTTGGAACAACCCACCCAGTCTCCCTGCAAAGAGGTGGTAGAATTCACATAGGAAGAACCTTACCTTCAAAACTCTATGTTGTTATATGAGATAAAAATTTGTTATATAATGGCTTACTTAGATTCAATTTTGCTGGGACTACCTAAGAAATAATTCTTTTCTTCTGTAAGACTATTAATTTAAGAAACCTCATATGATACCAGTAATGTGACATATTCTTGCATGTCTCTTAAAAGGAAGGTATATTCCATGGTGTGGGATTTTATGCTTCAAGGTGCAATAGTTAAGATGCCGCATAGACACATGAGTTTGCAACCCCTGAGATAGTGGGAAGATTCCGAGCATCCTATGAAAGACTTAAAGAGGACGCAGCTTATCCCTTCAGCTGCTGAGCTCTTCCCCAAACTTTCAAACTCACTTTACCCCTATTTCTTTCAAAGCTTCCAAACAGCCTTCCCATTTTCCCAGAGAAAAGTACTTGGATAATGTGTAACTTTACATAGTATCCTTTGCATTTGCAGAGCAGAGTCTAGAAAAGACTTTAGTGGAAAGCAATGGATCTTTAATGACAACATTCTAGGCACTGTGAGGCATACTCCTGGCCACAAGCCTTTACATCACTAGTCTACCTATTCATAAGACAGGTCACGGGCATGTTCTTTGTATTAAGGCTTGAGAAGCATCTCCACAAGAGATTATTTTTGTCTTAACATGGACACAGTAATAGTGAAACGTACTGGCTAGTCAGCCTTTAGTGTTGAAAACTACTCATTAAATTTATTGGTTCTTTGATGTCCAATTCGTAGCAAACTCTCACGGTTATTTTGCCAAAGGAAGTCAAAGTTATCAAGTTGTGTTTTTTAATGGGGATTGATACACTTTTATGAAAGGGACTTTGCGGAATTTTAAAAGAACATTCATTTCCCTTCTTCCTAAGTACAGTAACCTTGCCATGGCCCCTCGAGGCTGCTCAACACCAGTGTGAATTTGCTGCTCCCTCATGAATTTTACAACCCATCCAACAAAGCATTCTGACTTTTTCACCTAAATATCAAAAACTTTCAGTTAGCCAAGAGAAGAAAACATCATTATCTAAAGCCTTTCTCACACTCGGTTCTATGGAAACCACTGACCATATATAGGAAAAATAGCAAGCAGCTGAGACTTAGATGGGAGCATTCATCTTTCCTTTGTGATAAAAATTTCGGCTGGTGACTCGGGACCTCACTCCACGCTTCATTGGCAGAAATGCTCTCTTTCTGCTTGAAAGCGTGGACACTTCAGAAGTGCCTCCCCTTGCAGGATGAGTAAAAACAATATCATTTTCCCTGATAGCTGCGGAATTGAAGTGAAGGATTATTTATTTAAACTTTTGAAGCATGAAGCCAAATGCAGCCAGTATGTACCGCGTCTGTCTTAGAAACCATAAGTCAGGGGGGAGAGTTTACGAAGCATTCGATCAGCGGGCTGGTTCCCACTTTCTCCTGTAAACCACACAGACTGCAAGGTCGAAGCGCCAGTCTCTGAACTCCTATTAAAGAAGCAATCGTTTTCAGCTCCTTATTTCCTACGACGACTGCACAATCCCATTACCTCTTCTTTCCCCACAAAAATATGTTTCCAATTATTCCACGGTTGATGGTTGATGAAAAGCTCTTTTATTACTTGCTAACAGTCATTGTTATGACTAAGAGCAGTGGGTCTGAGAGCCTTGGCTGTCCCTCCTTCCATCCTGCTGCCGGCCCCAGGTAACCCGTCACATCAGCATCTCACAGCTGCTGTGAGTTTCACACAGTCCTTACAACCTGGCGATGGCTACCTGGAGTCAGACCTCCTGCAGATCACCTCCAATGCTGCTTGAGCCCAGGTTCAAGTTGTTAAGACAGAGGTGGAAAGTGAAGTTTAACTACCCTGTTAACTAGTGCTTTTACTTTCTTTCTTCTTAGCATGAGCCCTTCACCAGACCCCTGAGGCCCTCCAAGGTAGCGGTTGCCAAAGTCTTTGGCACCAGGGACCAGTATCATGGAAGACTGCTTTTCCATGGGAGTGGGGGGATGGTTTTGGGGTGATTCAAGCACATTACACTTATCATGCACTCTGTTCCGATTATCATTACATCAGCTCCATCTCAGATCATCAGGCATTATCAGATCCCAGAGGTTGGGGATCCCTGCTCTAAGGCACAACTTTTCTGCTTCCTGCTTTGTTTTTACGATATCATTAGTCATACCTGAGAGCGAATGAGTTTATCAGATCGTTCCTGAGAACATGGGGAGGGGAGCATAGGAAGCCTTGACCAGAGCAGAAGGTCAGGGACACGAAGGAGAACAAAGCAGGGAACAAGCCTGAGAAAGACGGAGCAACTCCTCTAGCCTGGCCGAACAGGCCTGGGGATAAGTGAGGCAGACTGGCCTTCGAAAGATCCACAGAGACACCTACTGGGTGCAGACCAGACAGGTGACCCTGGGGTTCTTATGGGACAGCATCGCCCTGACCCTGGAAGGGATCTAAGAGCAATAGTCTTTTCCAGACAAGACTTTGAGGCCCAAGGTACAGACAAGAGCAGAAAAGCAAAAAAAAACTCCAAAATATATTGCCCAAGTAAGTGTTAGTCATTCAGTTGTGTCCGACTCTTTGTAACCCCATGGACTGTAGCCCACCAGGCTCCTCTGTCCATGGAATTCTCCAGGCAAGAACACTGGAGTGGGTTGCCATTTCCTTCTCCAATGCATGAAAGTGAAAAGTGAAAGTGAAGTCCCTCAGTCGTGTCGACTCTTCACGACCCCATGGACTGCAGGCTACCAGGCTCCTCTGTCCATGGGATTTCCCAGGCAAGAGTACTGGAGTGGGGTGCCATCGCCTTCTCCTGTCTGAGCCACTAAGGAAGCCCATATATTACCCAAGTACCTCTCATTTTAGGGTAAGTTTTTATATTGGTTTTCTACTGTTGCTTTTAATTTATGTTTTTATGTGTGTGTGCTCAGTTGTGTCTGACTCTTTGTGATCCCATGGATTGTAGCCCACCAGTCTCCTCTGTCCTAAATTACCACAAATTTAAAGGCTTAAAACACAGAAATTTATTCTCTTACAATTCTGGAAGACGTAAGTCCAAAATAAGTTTTGTGGGGTTAAAATCAGTGTCGGCAGGGCCAATTCTTTCTGGAGGCTCCATTAGAGACTCTATTAACTGACTCTTCCAGCTTTTGATGGCTGCTGGCATTACTGGACTTATGTTCACATCTCTTCCTTCTCTGCTTCTCTTGCCGTATCACCTTCTCCTCTTCTGCCTCCCTCTTTTAAGGACACTTGGGATTACGTTTAGGGTCCACTTGATGAAAGTGAAAGAGGAGAGTGAAAAAATTGGCTTAAAGCTCAACATTCAGAAAACTAAGATCATGGCATTTGGTCCCATCACTTCATGGGAAATAGAAGGGGAAACAGTGGAAACAGTGTCAAACTTTATTTGGGGGGGCTCCAAAATCACTGCAGATGGTGATTGCAGCCATGAAATTAAAAGACGCTTACTCCTTGGAAGGAAAGTTATGACCAACCTAAATAGCATATTAAAAAGTAGAGACATTACTTTGCCAAAAAAGGTCCATCTAGCCAAGGCTATGGTTTTTCCAGTGGTCATATGGATGTGAGAGTTGAACTGTGAAGAAAGCTGAGCTCCAAAGAATTGATATTTTTGAACTGTGGTGTTGGAGAAGACTGTTGAGAGTCCGTTGGACTGCAAGGAGATCCAACCAGTCCATTCTAAAGGAGTTCAGTCCTAGGTGTTCTTTGGAAGGAATGATGCTAAAGCTGAAACTCCAGTACTTTGGCCACCTCATGCGAAGAGTTGACTCATTGGAAAAGACTCTGATGCTGGGAGGGATTGGGGGCAGGAGGAGAAGGGGACGACAGAGGATGAGATGGCTGGATGGCATCACCAACTCAATGGATGTGAGTCTGAGTGAACTCTAGGAGTTGGTGACAGGGAGGCCTGGCGTGCTGCGATTCATGGGGTCACGAAGAGTCGGACACGACTGAGCGACTAAACTGAACTGAACTGAACTGGGTAATCTAGGATAACTTCTGCATCTCAAGATCTTTAATCACAGAGTTTCTTTTGTCATATCAGGTAATATCTTCAGGTGGGGCAGTAATGCACATTCAGCCTATCATAGGCACCAAGTGTGAATTAATTATATTATTACTTCCTTCTAGACAGTATGCTTTCTTTCTAAACTTGGATGCTCAAAGAACACAGTGCTTTATCTAAGTAGTAATTCTCCATGGGGGGGAAAAATATTCTTGTGAGCCCCTCTAAATGACTGGTGCTCTAAATATTGAAAAGTTTTGGCATTTGGATCTAGAATTTTTAAAATTCAAACAAGTCCTAGGACCTCTAGTCCTCAGACTGTGGTTTCTTAATACCATTTCCCTCTAAATGACCCATAACTCCTTGGATAAATAGCTGATTCCAGGTTTAAGGTAGGATATCTACAATATGAGCCTGAAACATCTCTCTGTGAAAGTTAGAAAGTCTTTAAAGGCTCCTGAGGGCTTTTAAAAGCAGTCAAGAGACAACTTGCAAAAGACCCCACTGGCCAATAATAATAATGGGTTGAAATACATAAAGTATATATAAGTCCATGAGTTTGAAATGATTCCTTGACAGTTTTAAAGGATGGTGGGGCATCAACTTATTATTTTAAAATGTGATAAATAAAGAGAAAGACTCAAACAAATATTTGTCTTTTTTTTATATATATGAACTATATCCCAGGGTAATCAAAGAGTTGATCAGAGGAATTTTCTCTTTATAGAATTATTTCAGCTGATAAACACTGAAGAAATCAGAAAGATCAAGGTAATCCCTAATGAATCAGTGAACTGTGCAACCCCTAATGAATTAATGAATTTAGGCAATGATGATCCATGGCTGCTAATATCACAAAAATGAAATAACCAGGTTCACATACCTGTTGATAGAAGTATACATCTATAAACCACTACTTCTAAAACATCCTGTTAAAATGAAACTAATCAGAACCTTAGAGTTTAATAATAATCAAGTCACAGGAAATACAGGGAAAAAGGGAACATGCTAAAAAATACTTGCTTAGACCCAATTTATAAAATCCACAAGCGAGGTACCCTTCAGAACCAAAATCACAAGGAAAAAAAAAAAGACATGCAGGGGGACCTGTAAATTAAAAGAGATTTAATTGACATAACAATCAATCACAAGTTGCACCTTTACTCAAGCAAACTACAAAAATCTAACAAAACAATCAGGGAAACTTGAACTCTGTCTAGATAGGTGGTAATGTTAAAGAATTGTCGTTAATTTTTAAGGTGTGGTAAGTTTAAAAAAAGAATTTTTATTGTTTAGAGCTACAATGATGTGGTGTTTGGGTAGTTAGAATTTGCTTCGTATTAGTCTGGAATGGAGTACGGACAAGTGGATGAAACAAGATTGGCCACAAACGACTAACTTTTGAAACTGGATGACAAGCCATCATACTATTCTCTCCATTTTTGCCTATGTTTGAATTTTTCATATTTGTCTTTTGGTTAAGGTAAAATCTTGCCGCTCTTGGCTTAAACCTAACAACAACAATAATAGCAATACTGCTAAACACAGATTATTCAGGGTGTTTTATTTTAAGCTGAACGCAGTGAAAGGTCTTTGGCTGCAGTATATTAGGAGTCTACAATTCCCCATAGACTTGTTAGTAAGGAACAGAAGTTTCAAGTTCAGGCACTGGGGCACTAGCTAGCTATTTTGTGCACCTTGCATTCTACATGAATTTTACTTGAATGTCCCACTGTGTTTTGTTATATATTAGGGCTAGACAGAAGACTTAAACATGCTATAAATCCTACTAAGTTCATAGATTGCTCTTATTAACTGTTCTCAAATATCTTGATAATATTTGAGGCAGTAAATCTCAGATTGGTTTCTGCTCTATTGTACCCTGGCACTGGAGAGAAAATTACAAGTGAAATTCAGCCCATCTCCTAATGCAGACTTTTCTAGGAAGAAAAGCTATAGATATGCTAAGTCGCTTCAGTTGTGTCTGTCTCTTTGTGACCCTATGGACTATAACCCACCAAGCTCCTCTGTCCATGGGATTCTCCAGGCAAGAATACTGGAGTGGGTTGCCATGCCCTCCTCCAGGGGATCTTCCTGACCCAGGGATCGAACCTGGGTCTCCAGCATTGCAGGCAGACACTTTTACTGTCTGAGCCACCAGGGAAGCCCTATTAGGCTGTAAGGATGTTTCAACTAAAGAATTAGCTCTCTCTCAGTAGCAACATCCTTGTCTTAGCTATCGAGACTCAATACTTCGGAGTTATCATTGATGCGTCCCATGTGCTCTTTGAAGTAAATATTTCTGAGTGTTGCTGCACGCCTATGTGCCAGGCACTGTGCTTGGCACTGAAGATACAGAGGAAATCCTGTCCACGAGGAAATCAGCCTGGTGGACGGGAGAGGTGTGTGAATGAAAATACCTAGCAAATGCTCTGATGCAAGTTCCTAAGTTCTCCAGTTTTTGTATGTTCCCTCTCCCTCTGATTCTCCATGGACATTGCCTGAACTACCATCCTGTGTGTCTACAGATGGTATGATCCCTTTCCAACAGACTAGCATTCAGTGCTTAAGAGCAGACTTGAGTCTCCACTAATTCCTAGATATCTTTGATATCTTTGAGGTGTTTAACTTCTCTCTGCCTCTGTTTCCTCATCTATAAACTGAGGATGATAAGGTTGTTGCTGGAATTAAAGGAATTAGTATCTGTGGAGGTCTCAGAATACTATGTACCTGATGTATTAAGGATCTTATCCATGCAAGTGTCTTAAGTGTCTTACTCATTTCTTCAGACTGTTATGTTCCCATAAGTCTATGGCACTTCTAGCTGTTATAGTTGCTTCCTTTAATTCTGCAAGTCACTGCTGATAAATATTCTAGTGTTTATGAAAGCATCGCTAGAACCTAGAGTTCATTAATGATACCCCTTTCCAGGAAGTCACTTATAGGACATCTCTTTGCTCAGGCCTCAGCCTACTACTGTTGGCTTACAAGAGTCAGCTCATAAACCTTAAGACAGAAGTTCTCAATGGCTTGTCCTCAGGCTTCACCCAAGTCAAGCATCCCCAAATCTCTCCCTTGTCCCTGAAAGCAAAAGCCCTGTTTAAATAATAATTTTTACAGAGACACTCCTTGATTGCAGCCAAACTGTTTTTTATGTTGCTATGAAAAAAACAATTTGGAAACTAATCCTGAACTGCTCTATCCCAAAGCAGGATTTGCTTTTTTTTTTTTTTTTTGCATAACTCAAAAGGCACATTATAAGTAGCTTTTCTTACAATTAAAAGAGCCATCCTCCCTTAAAGAAGAATTCTAAAGTCACTCCTAAAATAACTGACATTAGTTACATTAATTTCATTTGGTTTAAAGTTATCTGGGGGCTCCTGCTACATATGTATAAAATATTATAAGCACAGAGAATAAATCCTGCATGAAAATCCAAGAAGGCATCCCAGAAGCATAACATATAAGCTTTACATCATCTTTATTTCAATATTCTCCCCAAATGTCTAATAGGGGTAATGACTGTAGAGACTCAGAAGAAATATGACAAAACATAAGCAACAAGTATCTCAGGGTGAAGGACTTTTGGTAATTATTTCCTTCTTTATATTTTGTGTACTTCCTGACCTGCTGCGAGGCTTCCCAGGTGCCGCTAGTGGTAAAGAATCTGCCTGCCAATACAAGAGAGGCGAGAGACAAGGGTTTGATCCCTGAGTCAGGAAAATACCCTGGAGAAGGAAATGGCAACCTACTCCAATATTCTTGCCCAGAAAATCTCATGGACAGAGGAGCCTGGTGGGCTATAACTTGCCTCAATGCACGTATTACATTTAGAATAAGAGGACAAAATGGTATTTTAAAATAGCTCATATCTATTTTTTTTTTCTTTCCATGCTCACTTCCCCACTTTCTCCATGTTCCATCACTTTTATCCTGACACCTCCCTGCTTGAGACCTACCAGTAAACTCCTATTGTTCTTCTCCTGGAGCCTTAAGAACTCTGCCTGACTTTCAAGCATCTTCATAATTCATCCTGCCCCACCTATCAAACCACACTTCCACTGCACACTCTCAGCACCTAAGGACAATTATCCTAAATTTCAAGGAAAGTAACTGCCTTTTCCTAGTTTTGGAGGGCTCTCAGGAAAATACCTAACAATGGCTGCTTTTGGGGAGTAGTTGGTAAGAGGCAGAGCTAAATACAAAGATGCTGATATACTGCACTTCCTTCTAGGAATTGCCATTATCTATCTACAAAAGTCATGATTGTTACTATTAATAGCTGCATTTCATTGGTGAGGTTAAATAATTTGCCACACGCCATACAGCTCGAAGAAATCAGAGCCTAGATTAGGACCCAGATCAACTGGATGCCAAAGCCATAATCTTTCCATTTTAGCAGACTCTTGGCAAGGGAAATAGTCATATTTTATATTCACTATCATTTGCATTCATTGATAGATCAACACTGAAATTAAAAAATTGTAACTGAACTAATTCACTTTTATAGCTCTTTTAGCTTATGCCTCATAATTTAGTACAATTTATACTATAATGTGGGCTTCCTGGGTGGCACTAGTGGTAAAGAACCCACCTGCCAATGTGTAAGAAATGTAAGAAACGGAGGAGCCTGGTGGGCTGCAGTCCATGGGGTGGCAAAGAGTCGGACACGACTGAGCGACGTCACTTTGACTTCCCAGGCTCCTCCGTCCATGGGATTTTCCAGGCAAGGGTATTGGAGTGGGTTGCCATTGCCTTCTCCAATAGCTAGCCTAGTCTAACTTAAAAGTGCTCAGCACACTTATATTAGCTTACATGGGATTCTCCAGACAAGAATACTGGAGTGGGTTGTCATTTCCTCCTCCAGGGGATCTTCTGGACCCAGAAATCAAACCAGTGTCTCTTGCGTCTCCTGCATCGGCAGGCGGGTTCTTCACCACTGGTGCCACCTCGCCCTTGTGTTTACCCCCACTGCCACTGGCCAGCATCACAAGAGAATATTGTACCATATATTGTTAGCCTAGGAAAAGACTGAAATTCAAAAGTTAATTTATGGTTTCCACTACTGTATATAATTTTCACACCATTGTAAGTGGGTCAAACCGCTGTAAGTCAGGGACTGTCTGTATTGAGTAATTGTGGTTTGTCATTGAAATTGTTGTAATTCATTAAATATTGTATTATTTTCTTGTGTTTCCCCTCAGACTCCCTGAATAAATCTGTTCTTTATGTCAAAAAAAAAAAAAAGAAATGTAAGAAACATGGGTTCAATCCCTGAGTTGGGAAGATTCCTTGGAGGCAGTCCACTCCAGTATTCTTACTTGGAGGATCCCATGGACAGAGGAGCCTGGTGGGCTATGGTTCATAGGGTCACAAAGAGCTGGACACAACTGAAGCAACTTAGTATCCATGCACATACTATAGTGTATTTTTACCAACTGCTTCTTGTGTGTAAATCTTGTCTCCTTTGTCAGGTTATTGGTTTAATAAGGTGATGACCACATGCTAAGCACATACTTAGAACTATCTATGCTGCTGCTGCTACTGCTGCTAAGTCGCTTCAGTCGTGTCCGACTCTGTGTGACCCCATAGAAGGCAGCCCACCAGGCCCTGCCATCCCTGGGATTCTCCAGGCAAGAACACTGGAGTGGGTTGCCATTTCCTTCTCCAATGCAGGAAAGGGAAAAGTGAAAGTGAAGTCGCTCAGTCGTGTCCGGCTCTTAGAGACCCCATGGACTGCAGCCCACCAGGCTCCTCCGTCCATGGGATTCTCCAGGCAAGAGTACTGGAGTGGGGTGCCATATAGCACATTCTAAGTACGCACTAAAAACTCACATAAGAAGAACTCCATTTCCGTTGAATGCTTGCTTTATCAAAGTAGTATCTTAAAGGTTATGTGATTCCCAACCAAAAACCTTGATAAAAGGATAATTTACCAATTCAGAGAAGTTAATATGTCTCTTATTAAGCTTAATTATTATATCATTGTTTATCAATATCCTCAAAACATCATGGATTCTGCCTCTCTTACAAAGATACACACCTTATCATCTCGACAAAAGAAAATACAGATGGACAAAACATTGTCAGTGGAATGTATTTATGAACAGCATGTGCTAGCAGGAGATAGAAAGGTATAATTCAAAGGAGGAGATTTACATTCACGAAGGAGCCTACAGAAACAATTTCATATGCCAAGAATCTGTTTTTATCCCAAACATACCTCAGAATGGAAAAGCACTAGGTAGATGGACCCAAGATGTTTCTGTAATGAGGCTTATTTGTGTTTGTTACCAAGTAAATGTATGGATGCGAGATTTGGACTGTGAAGAAAGCTGAGCACCGAAGAATTGACGCTTTTGAACTGTGGTGTTGGAGAAGACTCTTTAAGAGTCCCTTGGACTGCAGGGAGATCCAATCAGTCCATCCTAAAGAAAATCAGCCCTGGGTGTTCTTTGGAAGGAACGATGCTAAAGCTGAAACTCCAGTACTTTGGCCACCTCATGCGAAGTGGTGACTCATTGGAAAAGACTCTGATGCTGGGACGGATTGGGGGCAGGAGGAGAAGGGGATGACAGAGGATGAGGTGGCTGGATGGCATCACCAACTCAATGGATGTGAGTCTGAGTGAACTCCGGGAGATGGTGATAGACAGGGAGGCCTGGTGTGCTTCGATTCATGGAGTCGCAAAGAGCCAGACATGACTGAGCGACTGAACTGAACTGAACTCATAATTTTGAAAATGTCATAATTTGTTTTTATTGCTTTTAGAAAGATGATCTGTATGATGCAACCGATTATGAAATGCAATTTTCTACCTGGTGAAATGTTTCCCTAGTTCTTCTGACCATTCTGTCTCATAAGAGAGAGGGGACTATTTTGTTATTTATCAAATCACCATCTTCATTAGAGTAAATTCATGACTTTCTTTTCGCAAAGGAAGTCTCTCTTGACTCCTTCCATCTCTGCCCTCCTCCAGCATTTTCCTTTTGCATTGGATCATATTTTAACATACTTGTTTTCATTTGCTAGAGGTACCAACTCTCTCCAGTTAGACTATAAACTCCCCAGGGTTGGTTTAGTTTATTTTCTATAAAACCCCCTTAGCTCTTTGTACAGCAGAGAGCCAAAATAGGCATTTAATAAATTAAAGTATTATTGGGTTTTATTTCAGGAAGACAGAAATGGGGTCGTCCCTCTGCTTCGCTCCTTGATTCTTTGGGCCTCTCTGAAACCACATTCCCAAACACAGCACAGCTGAAATAACAATAGCACCAGCTTGCATTTTTACAGTACCATCCACTTTTCAAAGCGTTTTTACATCTCTTATCTCATTTATTTCTCACCAGAATCCTACGAGGTAAGTAGAACAGATATGCCTCGTCTCACTTGATAGATGGTAAAATAGAGGAAGGGAAAGGTTAAGTGACTTGCCCAGTCTCTCACCACTCTGGTCCATCTGCCAGAATTATCTTCCTAAAAATAAATATAAACATGACATTCCCCTGCATAAAATCATCAACAGGACTCCGGCTGTCTACAGGGTAAAGTGCAAACTCTTCAGCAGGGCATACAAGTCCCTTCACATCCTGGCCCCATGCTCCTCACCAACTTCATCTTCCACTGCTTCAGCCCAGCACTGCACCCTCCCCCAGCCACACTGAACTTCCGCCATCACATCAGCAATTCTCAAGGCCGTGAGCCTTTGGACACATGGGTTCCTCTTCCTGGACTGCTCTTTAGGGTTTAAACCTCTCATTACCACCTTCCAGCCTGAGAAATTCCCGTTCAGTCCCCTATATGTAGGTCAAATGAAACCTTTACATTCTTGCTTCTGGATTCTGCTGGGTGAGGGGCTTCCCTGGTGGCTCAGATGGTAAAGAATTGGCCTGCAATGCAGGAGATCTGGGTTGGATCCCTGGGTTTGGAAAATCCCTTAGAGAAGGGACTAGCTACCCACCCACTCCAGGGTTCTTGCCAGGAGAACTCCATGGACAGAGGAGTCTGGTGGGTTATAGTCCATGGGGGTCACAAAGAGTCGGACACGACTGAGCAACTAACGCTTCCACTTTACACAGCCGGCTGAGCTGGCCACTCCTTTATCAACCAGCCCCTGCCTGTTGCTCCCCCTTACCCTGATCAATATTTTTCTGTTTTTTTCTGTGAAACTTATCACCTTCCAACATAATATATGATTTGCTTATTTATTAACTCTTCCCATCTGTCTCTCTCTGACGCAATGTAAGCCCTACAAGGGCATGGACCTTTGCTGGTTTTGTTCACTGGTGTGTCTCAGGTACCCAGAATGGAGTCTGATACATAATCAATGCACAGGAAATTCAGAAAGCATTAATTAAGCAAATTTGATTCTGGCGCTGAGACTGCAGAGATGAGATACCATCCCTCTGGTCTAGGAGAGGGGGCGGGAACTAAAGCACCGTGATGGGAGCAGCATGCCGCTTGCACAGATAGTGGTATGTGCTGGGGGAGATGAGAGCACAGATAAGGAGCAGCCAGTGAGGCGGGGCCCGGCTGAATGTAGATGGAAAGAGCAGACAGGAAAGGCTTAGTCTTCATCCAGAGGGCAATATGTAAAGAGAGCCTTGACAGCCGTGCACAAGTTCACTGAGTTCAGACAGAGGTGGGGAGAATCTTTGCATTTGAGAAATTACAAGGAATTTTTATAGCTTAATATTAGGGTATATATAGGGATGGAATATAACTCCAGAGAAGTAAAATCTGTTTATATGTGTACAGAAGATGGAAATGGAGCTCCTGAGTATAAAGGAGCATGGCTGTAATTGGGTTGTTTTTACGTCCAAAACAACTATGCTTCAGAACACCCTTTCCCTGTCATGAAAAACTACCAGAAATAATTAATTCTGATGTTAATAGTTTAGAGAGGAAAACAGTCTGGAGTCAGGGCATTAGACCTTGATCTCCTGAGACTTTAGAAGAAAATCCTAGAGAATCTGTCTTGAAATATTAATCCTGCTCATTCATGGAGCTTCTGGATCAGCAGAAATTTGATATGTTTTCCTTCATTAAGCTCTTTATTTTGTCCTTTTATAGTTTGAAAAGAACTTTCATAGCTAGAGATATATCTAGTTAGAGATGAATTGTGGTACTTGGCTTCATTTCAAGAGACTATTATTTTTATTCTTTGAGCAGTTCAGTGTTGTTAAGTCATCTGATGAGTATCAAGCACTGCTCTACACCCTTGCTCCAAAGACTAGTTAGGAACCCAGGGCCATGACTGTTGAGGCTCCTAGACTATTGGGATAGACAGACATGAATACAGTGTAATGTTGCAGGGATCGAATATAGATGTACACACAGGAGACAGATGGCAGACAAAGAAGGGGGTGATTCATTCCTCCAAGGAGACGGAAAGAGGGAAGTGTGCACACCACACGAGGTTTCTCAGGAGACGTGATGCTTGATCAGAGTCTTGAAAGTTAGTGTGTGGTCACCAGTGGACAGTGAACTTTCAAGGTAAAGCGAGAAGCACAAGCACAGGCTTGAGGCTATGAAACAGGCTGGTGAGTAAGAAAGTACAAATAGTTCAACCTGACTGGACCTAGGGTGTGCATGTGGGCATGCTCTGTGTGTGTCTGTGTACGTGTGTGTGTGTGTATGTGTGTGTGTGTGTAGGTTCTGAGGTACATAGCCCTTTATATGCTATGGTAAGGGTAGGGATTTAATCCAATCAGCCATTGTGATTTAAAGAGCACTTGTCTCAGACTGCTTTAGAAGGTCCTCATTAAAATTCCTTGGTGGTCCTGTGGTTAGGATCTTTTATTGTGTCAGGATCCGGGGACCTTCCCCGGTCGGTGAACTAAGATCCAGCAGGCTGTGTGTTGCAGGAAAAAAAAAAAAATTGCAGATCCCTGGGCAGGAATGCGGAGAAGCCAATGGCACCCCACTCTAGTTAGTACTCTTGCTTAGAAAATCCCATGGATGGAGGAGCCTGGTAGGCCGCAGTCCATGGGGTCGCTAAGAGTCGGACACGACTGAGTGACTTCACTTTCACTTTTCACTTTCATGCACTGGAGAAGGAAATGGCAACCCACTCCAGTGTTCTTGCCTGGAGAATCCCAGGGACAGGGGAGCCTGGTGGGCTGCCGTCTATAGGGTCGCACAGAGTCGGACATGACTGAAGTGACTTAGCAGCAGCAGCAGCAGGGCAGAAATGACTCAGAATCCTAAGAAGAACAGTGAGTGAGCTCAGAAAGATCAACAGTCTGCAAAGCTCTCTAGGTGATTTCTAAGTTTGAGGACTTCCATTATAGGCAATGGGGAACCATTCAAAGCTTTAAATAGAGGCCGACAATCAGATTTGCTTTTACAAAGACTTTTAAAGTAGTTGTACTGTGTGAGATTCTAAACTCAGGGGCTTTCATTGACTAGGCTTGTAAAATAAATGACTGAACCATTCCAGAATGGTTAGGGTGTGGTGGTGGTTTAGTCGATAAGTCATATCCAACTCTTCGGACCCCATGGACTGTAGCCTGCCAGGCTCCTCTGTCCACAGGATTCTCCAGGCAAGAATACTGGAGTGGGTTACCATTTCCTTTTCCAGGGTATCTTCCCAACTCAGGAACTGAACCCAGGTCTCCAGCAGTGCAGGCAGATTCTTTACTGATTGAGCGAGCTGCAAGGGAAGCCCCAGGGTATGGTGGGGACTGAGGCAAACCAAAGAGCACCAACCTTGGCTAAGCGAGTGGTCACTGTGTAGCCTCAACCAGTTGGTGACAAGTAGGAATTTGGGGCTTCCCTGGTAACTCACATGGTAAAGAATCTGCCTGCCATGCAAGAGACAGGAGTTTGATCCCTGGGTCAAGAAGATTCCCTGGAGAAAGGAATGGCTGCCCACTCCAGTAAATTTTGCCTAGAGAACTCCATGGACAGAGGAGCCTGGTGGGCTTCAGTCCACAGGGTTGCAAAGAGTCAGACACGACTGAGTGACTAACACTAGGAATATTAACCCAGTGCTGTTGACTGTTACCTTTTTCACAATAAATTTTTCATCTGTATTTTACTGTAAAATCTCCCAGTATTTAAATAGTAGTTATTAAGAAGGTTCTTGGTTACAAAGAACAGAAGCAGATTCTGGATGATAAAGCAGAAAATACATTTATTAAAAAGATGTTTAACATAGTAAAGCCACTCTAGAAATTATTTGGGAAACATACGTATACCTTGTGTTCCAACAACCTCATTCCTAGACACACACCTAACTAAAAGGTATGTTTCCCAAAAGACATATAGTAGGATATTTACAGGAGCACTATGAATCTTACAAGAGTGGAAACATCCCAAATGCCTATTCACAATAGAAAGGATAATATAGGGTAATACATTTACACTACGGAATACTGTGGACAGTGAGAAGGAACCATTTACCACCACATGCAGCGAATGGATACGTCTCACAGAGTTGAGCAAAAGAAGTCAGAAACCAAAGAGTTCATATTATGTGATTCTATTTATATTTAACACAAAGAGGCAAAACCAATCCATGCTATTTGAAATCTGAATAGTATTTACCACTATTGTGTTGTGATTGTCAGGAATGTTGTGATTGGAGGGGCACACAACAGGGTATTTTGAGGTTCTCATTTTATTCTCTTTTGGTTCTGGTATTTTTGTATGTGAAGATTTATTGAGCAACATATTTATGACATGAGCAGAAATGTCCATAGCATGTTTATTTTTAAACACCTACTCAAGTACATGACAAAATCATTTTCAATGATAGTTATGAAAAAAAACTATATAACTGGGACCATAAAAAATGTAGACAGTGAAATCATTTTTTAGTTAAATTTTATGAACATGTATACACCTATGCTGCTACTGCTAAGTCACTTTAGTTGTGTCCGACTCTGTGCGACCCCATAGATGGCAGCCCACCAGGCTCCCCCGTCCCTGAGATTCTCCAGGCAAGAACACTGGAGTGGGTTGCCATTTTCTTCTCCAATGCATGAAAGTGAAAAGTGAAAGTGAAGTCGCTCAGTCGTGTCCGACTCCTAGCGACCCTGGACTGCAGCCTACCAGGCTCCTCCACCCATGGGATTTTCCAGGCAAGAGTGCTGGAGTGGGGTGCCATTATACACCTATACACACACATATATATATGTATATAAGTTTTTAAATAATTAACAATCTAAAAAGAAGAAATTTTGATTTTAAAGATATCGTTCAAATTCAGGAAAATATATTACGTATGAAGTAAAATTCACACTTACCATACAAAATATTACGTCTTTCAGTTTTCTCTCCGTTTAACTGTTTTATATATTGAACACAGATAAAAACTTCAAGCACTCACATAGATTGATATACTTGAAGTGATTCAAGTTCTATTTCTTTGTCTTTAAAAGCACTGTACCAAACCATATAATGAAGATGCTATTTCTTTCCCCATCTGCCTCTTCTGTACATTATTTTTTTTTAAAAAAACAGCTCTGTTGATATAATTCCCATACCACACACTTCACCCATTTAAAACATATAATTCTATGGTTTTTATTATATTCACAGAGTTGTACAACCAGTACCTAAATCAATTTGGGAACATTTTCATCTCACTCCATAACAAACCTCTTACCCTTTAGTTACCATTCTTCATTCTTCCTGCTCCCGCAATACACACACACACCACCAATGGAATCATATAACATGTGTTGTTTCTGGCCTCTTTCGCTTAGCATAATATTTTCAAGTTTCTTTCATGTGGTATCATTCGTTTTTATTGCCAAATGATATACCATTGTATAAATATACCGTATTTTGTTTATCCATTCATCAATTGATAGATATTTGCTTATTATGAACGTTTTTGGCTATTATGAATAATGCTGCTATGAACATTTGTGTATATGTTTTTGCATGGACATACATTTTCAGTTCTTTTAGATACATGCCTAGGAGAGGAAATTCTGCATCATATGATCACTCTATGTTTAGCCTTTTAAGAAATTGCCAGACTTTCCCAGAGTGGCTGTACCATTTTACATTCTCATCATCAGTGTATGAGGGTTCCAAATTCTCCACATCCTCATCAACACTTGTTACTGTCTGAATTTTTTATCATAGCTATTCTATGGATTTGAAAGCATATCTTATTTTTGTCTCAATTTGCATTTCCCCAATGGCTAATGAATGCTCTTTATCTGACCTGGATAATGGTTGCATGTGTATGCTCACTGTGATAATTCAGCAAAGTATCCAGTTATGATTGGCACATTTTTCTGAACATGTTACACTTCAATACAAATGTTTATTTTGAAAGTACATATTCCATATCAGGTAAAGACCTCTTACATTCTATTTTGGAAATAAAATCATCACCAATCCACAAAATAAAAGAGGCAAGAGCAACAACTTGCAAGTGAGACAGACTTGAATAGAAATCCATATTGACTGATGCTCTATGTCTCATGCTGGCAAAGCTGCCTAACTCCTCCGAGCCTCTGTTCAATAAAACTTTAAAAATAATACCTCACAGGATTGTGGTTAGTGTGGCTTATATAGAAGCTAAAAATAAATTTTTTTCCAAAAATGTAAAAATTATCAGCTCATAAAACTACTCTGGCATTCTCATGGTTTGCAGATGATATGCCTCTTGATGACTATGTTAAGATTTTCCTTATAGTATAAACATGTCTTTCTGAAGTTATTTTAAAAACATAAATCATGAATGTGTCTTCTTTGGCTTCAACAGATTTATGAATGCTTCAGTTATTGACTATGTCATGTGAAATGAAGAAGTTATCCTTATGAATTTGGGAAAGTTAATTGAGAAGATTAATGTTTTCTAATGGTCTCTGGCCCTGTATTAGTTCCACTGCTGAATCTACAGCTCACATACAATACATTTCAGTAAGCCACCAGTTAACTGGCTTAAACATTAGTTGTTTCACCTACAAAGTCACTATAATCACATGTTGCATCACTAGTATAAAATTTAATTATTAGTTATAAATCTCTGAGATCTTAAGATGGTAGTTGGTTTGTAAATTCAGTGCTATATCACAATAGCCCTAAGAGAGATTCCACCATAAATACACATTACAAAAATGTGCTAACCTACACTTAACAAACTTTTTATTTACAAAATTATGACTTTAGATTTCAAACTTTTTTCTCTGTGTCAATCAGGATTAGACTCAGTTGAATATGAGAGAAATCCAATATAATGGTAGATTAAACAAGATGGAGGTTTATTTTTCTCTTATGTAAGACAAGTCTAGATGGTTCATCTAGACTTGTAAAGACTCTGCCTGCCATGCTGGAGACTTGGGTTTGATCCCTGTCAGGAAGATCCCCTGGAGAAGGGAATGGCAACCCACTCCAGTATTCTTCCTGGAGACTCCTATGGACAGAAGAGCCTGGAGGGCTACAGTCCAGGGGGTTGCAAAGAGTCAGAGATGACTGACCAACTAACACTTTCACTTTCAAGACAAGGCTTTTCCAGCTTTCCTGTCTATTATCACAGCTTCTACCTTTAAGATCACATCTTGGTTTTAGTTTGGTTACTGAAACTCCCACCATCAAGTACATGTGTTTTTAGGCCACAAGAAACAGAAAAGGCCAAGGACAGAAGAGTCAGCTTCCAGACTGAGGCTGCTCCTTTTATAGCATTTTTCCAGAAGCTCCTCCCCAGATTTTCATTTACGTCTCATTGGCTACCCCAGCCATAAGGCTGATAAATTTAGTTGCAAGAAAGGGGGCATTGCCACAACCTACATTACAGGGAGGATTTGCAATTAAGGTATACATTACAGGGAGGATTTGCAACTAAGGAATAAGAGGATGGATAGCAGGCTGACAAGTAGCAGTCTCTGTAACACCATTTTCCCTCACTCTTTTCCATGTCTTTCTAGAATGCTGTAGTCATCTATTTTTCATTCAAAATTAAAATTTAAAGCAAAGACCAGAGATTTATTATATGCTAATTTAGTTAACTTTTATGATATCATTTACTAATATAACACATATTTATTGCACTTTCTTTGTATCAGCCACTTCCATAAGTGAAGGAATGGAATAATGAGAACATTTCCACCTTCTCAGTGTTCAGAGAATATTGATTCAGTAAAAGAATAATGATTAATTATTATATATAATGCTGATTTTAAGTAAGTTGTCCTTTAAAATATAGCATTGCTATTTAGGTAATTAACTACATGTACTATTTTAGCATAAAAATATACTTTTATTTATCAGATGAATAATTCCATAGTTTTGAGATACTTGATATAAACTTGAAGACAAATTTTGGGTATCAATATCACACAAAGCATTCTTCTTACAAAATATGTAATTTTGTTCCAATGATAAAATTTCTTGTGAATATATTAATATGGTCCTTTCAAATAAGATAAATTAGAAATATAGTTAAACCTAAGTTTTCCATAATTTTTAATTAGAAAAAACAAGGAGATATTATTAGAGCAAAAGCAGACAAATTAAGAAACAAAGAAAAACTATAAATATTTGGTTGTATTTTTCAGATAAAAAAATCAGCTAGAGAATATTCCCTTTTAGAAGATAGGAGACCTGTTCAATTCACTTTCTGAAAATTTTGAGGTATACTTTCAAGAAACTCTATTAAAGAATATGACACAATAATAATAGGTTGCTATTGTGGCAGCATAAATGACAACTCATTTTATTGCCTTTAACACACCAGTTGACCTGTATATTAGTTTTGGCCATAGGATCAAGCTGAAATTGGTCTGCTCAAATTTCAGCTGGATCCAAATTTCTTCAATTGGTGCTAAACTTTTTTATCCGAAACTTTAGAATATATGAAACATGCCTTTTATAGAAAAATAGACAATATTTCTTATACCACTTGTCTAAGTTAAAGAGACTTGTCTCCCTTAAAAAGGGAAAAAAAAAGCCCACAGAACATTTATTTTAACAAAATAAAGCTAAAATTTTTGATGCATTTAAAAACTAATTCGATCTGAGATACTATTTTTAAATATTAGTCCTCATCTAGGCAACAGCAATCTACAGTGCTGCTACTCTAGTGTGCATTTTCTAGAGGTTATATAAGTGGAATCATACAGTATGTCTGGCTTCTTTCACACAATAAATTATTTTGATTCATCTGTATTGTTGCATGTATTGATTTTTCATCATTTTTATTGCAGAGCAGTGTTCCATGAATATATAACAACTTATTTATACACTTATTTGTGTTTTGGGGGGTTTTTTTGGCCATGCTATGCTACTTGTGGGATCTCAGTTCCCCCACCAGGGGTTGAACTCAAGCCATGGCAGTGCAAGTGCTGAATCCTAACCACTGGACTGCCAGAAAACTCCATCCATTCACCTGTTGATGAACATTTGGGTTGTTTCTTATTTGGGACTATTAAAAATGAAGCTGCTGCCTTTTTGGAAAATAGCTCCTCAAAAAAATTAACATAAAGTTACCATATAACCTAGCAATTCTACTCCCAGGAAAAAGAAATATAAACACATGTTCCTGCAAAATCTTGTGCGTGTATGTTGCTAAAAACATTGTTCATGGTAGCCAAAAAGTGAAAGCAACCTAAATGTGCTCCCACTGATAAACGGATAAACAAAATATGGTATATACATAACAATGAATATTATTAAGCAATAAAAAGGAATGAAGGATTAATACATGCTACTACCTTGAAAACATGCTAAATGAAAAAAGACACAGGCCACATATTGTTATGCTTCCACTTATATGGAATGTCCAAAATAGACACATTCCTTGTACCTGCTTCAAGTCCCTTTGCTGTCTTCTGCATAAAAAGGTTTCCGGTAGATTTATTCATTGATACTTTCCTCATTTCCTTCAGTTCTCATTAATACTTGATCCATTTTCTTTGCTCACTCTATCTTAAAAGGCATGCACACACCACTCCTTTCTCTGCTTTTCTCGTAGTAGTGCCAGTTAACTGTTACGTGACTATTGAATAATAGCTAAGACATCCAAAGTTCACCGTGTTTTAATTGCTTTATTTATTACTTAGTTCTCACAATATCACCATGAGGTAAGTACTTGATTTTATTTTTCCAACTGGAAGATGAAACGCCGCGGTTAAGCAATTACCCCAAATCACAAATCCATCAGACTGTACAGCAGGGATTCCACCCAAAGAACTCGATTCGGCAGCCTGTGCTGTTAAACAGGATGCCATCCAGGAGAGCATTTCTAATATACTTCGTACTGTTGTGTTCTGTGTGCCTCCACTGAATGTAAGCTGCCGGTGCGGGAGTTTACCTTGAAAACTTCTGCTATCCCCCGGGCAGAGTGCACTGCCTGCTAGTTAGTCCCTCAATAAAGGTTTAAAAGTGGATTAAATTATAAGTCGAAAAAAAATTGCCTTAAAACTTCAAAATGCTAGGTAGGCTCGGCGAGCCACAAACGCAGCAGCAACTCGAAGCACAGCCCGCAACTCAACTACAGAAGTTAGAGGCGGCTGGAGGCAGTCCAGGAAGGAGGCCCCTTGCGCGTGCCCCGGCTCCCCATTGCCCCGCCCCCAGCCAGAATGCGTGCTGGGATTGGTCTCCGTGGTTCCGCCCCTGTCGATGACCCCGCCCCGCAAGACCCGCGGTGGGTGACCCGGAAGCAGTTGTGAGGCGCCGCCGCGCTGCCCAGCTCCCTTTTCCGGTCGGCGTGGTTTGGGAGCGCAGCGTCCACGGTGCCCGGGCCTTCACCATGAGTGTCCCGGCGTTCATCGACATCAGCGAGGAAGATCAGGTGTGTTCCCGGACCGCGGATGCCTCCAGGGTGGGAGGTGGGGGTAGACTCAGGGATGTGAGGAGCCGAGTCGGGGTTGAGCCCGGGCCAGGCGGGCGGAACGCTGCCCCGCGGAGCCAACACCGGAGTCGAGAGCCGCGGTTGTGTTCTCCGCACCCGGGAGTGGGCAGGCCGAGAGGCAGGGGCGCACGTTCCGAGCCTGGAGTTGCACCAGCCCGCCCGCCGGCGCTCCCAGCGCTGGGTCCCAGGCTCGACAGCCTACTTCCTGGTTGGCGTCGGGACTCTTCCAGCCTGTAGTCACTTCTGTCTGTCGACACAGTACTTTTGACTCATTGAGACGGGTATCTGCTTCCGTCCCCGAAATGCAGCCACATCCGGAGTGGGAGGTGGCGAATCTTCAGAAGGCATAAGCAGTTCAGGGGAAAATTTGGTACTAAAGATCAAGATGGCTTTACTACTTTGTGACCGTTGTAGACTGTATTTTATACTCTTACTTGAGCAAGAGTGAGAGTTCTGAAAGCATAACATCAGTCCCACTCCCAAACTTTTGAGGCATACACCTGTTGAACGGTCTTAATATTTTTAAGTTTCTGTTTGCTTTTTGGTATGTATGCATGGGTAATGCTTCTCATTTTAAACGGAGAAGTCTCAAGTTCAGCTAAACTCGAAGTGAGTTTCTCGTTAATTTTGCAGAACTGAAAACTATTCTCCGAAGTTTTAAGTGTTGTCATTCTGTAGTTTTCTGCTACTCTACTAACATGGAAATTTTGGTTTCGATAGAAGAGAAAACATTACTAGTCTAAGATAACTTTCAGACCTGAAGAGCAGAGTAAGGGAAAGAAAAATGGGGGGAAAAAAGCTAGGGAAGGAGTTGAGCATTATTAGAAAAGACATGTATGGAAAAAAAGCCTATCTGATGAGGAATCAGATCATGTTAATCAACAATAGGCTATTAGGTTATTGGGGAAAAAGAAGTTACTTGGTTTTTGGTTTTGTTTTAAATGGAAAAGGGTTGTTGATGCGGGACGTTTTGCCATTGATTATATTTAAGTGTCTTTTCTAGTTAGGTTATGCTACTGTTCTTGTTTCACCCTAGCCATTCCTTTTGGGTAAATAGATGATTGCTTCAGGAATTTAACTTCCATCAAGTTCTCCGATTAGAATAACCACCTGTGGCCAGTAGGGATGCCAGCAGCAAAGTGTTGATTGAATAGTTTGCTTTGTGCATGCAAAGCAGAAAGTAAATAAATGCCTTTGGTGGTGGGGGGGCGGGGGGGACACGACACTCCACTATGTCTCCTTCATAGAGAAATATATAGTGATAGTTTAGTGCTCTCTGAAATGGTGAGATTTGTTTTATGAAATCTTGTTTATACCAACTCTTGTGAAGTTTCTGTGTTATCTGAAAAGATTGCGCCGTCAGATCTTCAGGTTTCATATACTTAGGTGGCCAGACATAGCTGTGGGTTAGAAATGTGATGCCTGTACATGTGCTAGTGGTGTCCCTGCGTCTCCATTTCCGTTCTGTATTATCTTAAACACCATTTACATTCATGTATAGCTGCCATAAATCCAAGTCCTCAAAAGAATAAGTTATTAAATATTATGTGTGCGTTAGAGTAGAAAATGCCTAAATACTTGATGTGGTACTATAGTTATGTGTTCATAGGTCCAACAGTGCTTTCTGATCCAGGTATGCATAGATGCAATTTGATAAACATTATATTAAGGGCGACATTCAAAGGCATTTCTTATTTTTATGTCTCTCACAGTGCTTATCTCACATAGGTCCTCAAACATTTACTTAACAAATGATTACTCCCTTACCAGGGTAATGTCTGTAACTTTTTAAATTATCCATGTTACACAGACCTGAGAGCAATAAAACTTCACTTCTTTAAAACAGATCACTTATTCCCTTTCCCCACTTGCCCCCCAGAAAAGCTTGGACTATGTTAGAAAGGCTTTTGATGTATACTGAAAATCCATCAGGATATATAGGTCATGTGAGAGAAATTCTGAAGGTGATAAGTGTGGGGGTCATAATGGGGGTTTGTGTAGCTACTTGTTTGAACTGAAGTGAAGTTGCTCTGTCATGTCCGACTCTTTGCGATCCCATGGGCTATAGCCTACCAGGCTCCTCCGTCCATGGGATTCTCCAGGCAAGAATACTGGAGTGGGTTGCCATTGCCTTCTCCAGGAGATCCTCCCAACCCAGGGATTGAACCCGGGTCTCCCGCATTGTAGGCAGACGCTTTACCGTCTGAGCCCTTTGAGACTGATGGTGGATGAGCTGGGGAGAGAAACTTTAACATAATTTTAAGTCATCATTAAATGTGATATTCACATTTTATTTATTATTTTTTTAAGAAACAGGACAGAATGCTGTTAGAGCTTGCCTTTTGTAATTTATAGTTCATCTAATAGATACAGAGCAATCTTATTTGATTCAACAGGCTGCTGAGCTTCGCGCTTATTTGAAGTCTAAAGGAGCTGAAATTTCAGAAGAGAACTCAGAAGGCGGACTTCATATAGATTTAGCTCAGATTATTGAAGCCTGTGATGTATGTCTGAAGGAAGATGATAAAGGTTTGTTTTTAAATTTTTTGTATTATTACTAATCATAGACCTACTTTTAAAACTTTGTGGTGAATTGTATTTGTTTTGTTTTAGACCTTAGAACTTTAAAAGCACCATTGTTTTTAATCTTTGCACACACTTTCAATTTATTCTCATCTGTTAAACCTGTGAAGTAAGCCTATTTTGAGAAAACATCTTTTTCACATCTGTTTTTTGAGTGTTATTGCACACAGTAAATACTGTTAATTTCAGAATGAACTAAAGAAGAAATATGAATTTCTTCATAAGGTTTACAGTATCAAATGGGAGGCAGTTTCAGGTAATTGAAAAGCTAGTTATTTGACTAATTCTCTATTTATTGAAATAAAATGGGAAATTTTGAAAATTAGGAGTCCTAAAAACTCTGGTTAAGGTTTGAGATTAAACTTGGCATATAATTAGTATCTTGCCAGTAAAAACTGAAACTATACTGTATGGACATGTAAATCAATCTTCTGCTTTACTGCTTGAAAACCAGATCCTGGGTAGTAACTTCTTTATTTAATAAAATGTGGAAGTTGTTTTCTGAATGATAATGGTACAGCAGAGCTGATTATTTTAAATTCATGTGTTCTCTGTTTTTTAGTTTTTTAAGTTTTATGTTCAGTGGTCTTGGGTATATTAAAAGTCTGGAAATACATATTTAACTCGATACATTAAATATTGTAGTATCACTGTTGTGTCATCCATACACTTGCAGATGTTGAAAGTGTGATGAACAGCGTGGTATCCCTCCTGTTGATCCTGGAACCAGATAAGCAAGAAGCTCTGATTGAAAGCCTATGTGAGAAACTGGTCAAATTTCGGGAAGGTGAACGTCCGTCTCTGAGACTGCAGCTGTAAGTTAAGAACTGAAAGAGGCTCAGTTTTTCTATGGGGTTTTTATGTTACTGTCGTTTATTTGTAAACAGAATTCTAGAACTTGACTCTCAGCTGTGGCTTATTGGTGGTGTGTCTTGGGCTCCATTTCCCTCCTTGCAGTGTGATGTTCGTGACAGTATCTCTGCGAAGTTTGTTGTCAGGGCAGATGGCCTCAGTGTATCACCATAGTCACTGATCTCAAGCACTGCTTTATTATTTGTTTGTTTACCAGGCTAAGCAACCTTTTCCATGGGATGGATAAGAATACTCCTGTAAGATATACAGTGTATTGCAGCCTCATTAAAGTGGCAGCATCTTGTGGGGCCATCCAGTATATTCCAACTGAACTGGATCAAGTGAGTTACGACGTGGAATATTTGTTCTACTTATAAGAAATAAGCAAATATGTTCACCATGTCACTAAATTTTCTCCTTTTATCAATCTCGTAGGTTAGAAAATGGATTTCTGACTGGAACCTCACCACTGAAAAAAAACACACCCTTTTAAGACTACTTTATGAGGCACTTGTGGATTGTAAGAAAAGGTATTCAGAATTTTGATGCCCTGTAAAGACAAGTAGGATACGTGCTTTTGCTCTTTCTTTGTTCTCTGAGGAGTTGCTATAAATCTCTTTGTGTAAATTTCACCTACTAAATTCAAGATAACTGCAAAGTTTGAAATAGTTTTTCTCATCTTTAAACTTTCTAAAAAGCAAAACTTGCTTTCTTAGAACTGGTACAACTGTTAATCGCAAAGCTGTGTAACACGAGACTACGTTATTTAATTAGACTAAGCTTTGACGTCTTAGTGCGGGGTGGTGCTGTCGCTTTCGTTTAATGGTGCTGAGGGTCCAGCAGTCGGTTCCCCTTAGTCAGTGTCTCCTGCATAAACAGTGCCCTGAGGTGAAACTTTGCAATGAAAGTGAAAGAAAAGTGTCAGTCATTCAGTCGTGTCCGACTCGTGGTGACTCCATTGACTGTAGCCGGCCAGGCCCCTCTGTCCGTGGGCTTTTCCAGGCAAGGATACTGGAGTGGGTTGCCAGTTCCTTCTCCAGAGGATCTTCCCAACCCAGGGATTGAGCCCAGGTCTCCCACATTGCAGACAGACGCTTTACCATCTGAGCTACCAAGGAAGCAACTTTGCAATAGACTATACTGAATCTTACTGTGCTTTTGCAAGGTCTTGCGTTTCTAAGGCTTGTATTTAGCCCAGCAAACTGCATGCCCAAAAGATTTATTCCTCAGCCAGTTATGAGTGCAACCAAATGATAGATTTGGCCCAGATTTTAGAATCAGTATTGAAGGATAATCCTGCCATTTTGACCTAGCTTTTCAATTTCTCTTTTCACATAGTGGTTAAAAACTTTTAGAAAAAGTAATCAGTCTTCAGTTTAGTTTTATTGCACAGTTTTTAGTGGCTTTCAGTGCTAGGGTGTTTGATATATTAGAGAAGATCAATAATAGTGTTTCTGTTACGTTAATGTAAGTTTTTGCAGGCCATTTACATTTAATAATACAAGAGAAAATTATATTTTTGTTGTGAAAGTGGCAGTGTTTTATTATAAAAGAAGTAAGCAGGGGATTTAGCATCAATAGCCTTTTTCATTTTGTACCAGTGGCTACTGTCTGTTACATGCTTGCACACTTGTGGCAGCATTCCAGCCAGTTGTCAATAAGTGTTAAATAGTTTTATATCAGACGATTTCAAATAGGGAGGGCGTGAAAGCTACTGGAGGAGGAATCCGTATTTTAATATACACTATAAATGTGTAGGCAGTGGAATAAAACTACTGGGATTCGAACCTTGGCCTTCCTACTAGCTGTGTGTTAGTTGCTCAGTCATGTCCAACTCTGCAATCCCATGGATTGTAGCCAGGATCCTGTCCATGGAATTCTCTAGGCAAGAGCACTAGGGTAAGTTGCCATTCCCTTCTCCAGGGGATCTTCCCAACCCAGGGATCAAAGCCGGGTCTCCTGCACTACAGGCAGATTCTTTACCATCTGAACCTCCAGGCTAGCTGTATGACCCTAAATAAATCTCTGTACCTCAATTTCCAACTTCAAGGTGGAAATAATAGTAGTATGTACCCAATAGCCGGAGAAGGCAATGGCACCCCACTCCAGTACTCTTGCCTGGAAAATCCCATGGACGGAGGGCATGGTGGGCTGTAGTTCATGGAGTCGCTAAAAGTCGGACACGACTGAGCGACTTCACTTTCACTTTTCACTTTCCTGCATTGGAGAAGGAAATGGCAACCCACTCCAGTGTTCTTGCCTGGAGAATCCCAGGGACGGGGGAGCCTCGTGGGCTGCCGTGTATGGGGTCGCACAGAGTCAGACATGACTGAAGCGACTTAGCAGCAGCAGCAGTACCCAATAGCATTATTGGAAAGATTAAATAAGATATACACGAAGTACCTAAAACAGTGGTTTTATTATTAAGAAAGCACTCAGTGAATATTAGATATTTTATTCCTGTCATTATCCTTTTCACTTTTTTCAAGCTCATCTTAAAAAATTAGTCTTTTTCTTCTGTTACAGTCATTTAAAATGATGTATGTCGTTGATGACTACTCATTGGGTGGTGTCTCTGATTGCTATTTAGTAGATCCTCAGTCTTTTATTCGTAAAAAGGAAGTAACTAAGGTCACCTTCTAAAGAATCCCAAATCTAGTTCTCAGAGAAATTGAGATAGGACATCAGTACCCATCCGTCCCCTCCTAGACACACCCTGATGTTAACGTATTAAGAAATACCTGCAGCATTTGTCACAGGTGAGCATTCTTTCCCTGTTGAAACGCTTCCTTCAGTTGACTTCTGGGGCTTCTGTCTAGAGTCTTGCTTCATTCACAACTCATTTGTGGCTCCCTCCCTTCTTCAGATCTGCTCAGTTGTTGCCTCACTGGAAAGGCCTTTGGCTGTCTGTGAAAATAACAACATTCCTCATTGCTTCCCCCCTACCTTCCCTCTTTTATTATTGCTCCCATTGCACTTATTATTAACTGACCTGCTATGTTGTAATGTTTATTATCTGTCAGTCCCCACCAGAATGTAGGTGTCACAAGGGCCTCAACTTTTTGTTCATTGCTAGGACAGTGTCTGACAAGAGTAGGCACTCAGTATACATGTGCTAGGTGAATGATGACTATTTCTGGAAAACGAACATGTTGCAACAGCAGTAGATGTAAGAAGCAGTGACGTAAGGCAATATGAAGTGGTGGTTTATGGAACTATAGCGTGTATGCCCTTCCCAGGCTTTCAACCCAGCTTCTCTTCTGAACTTTAGGTCTTTATGTTCAGCTGCTTTCCACCTGTTTCGATTTAGTTGCGGCCTTGCCTTGGTGAGTCAGACAGTAAAGAATCCGCCTGCAATGCGGGAGACCTGGGTTCAATCCCTGGATAGGGAAGATTCCCTTTGGGGAGGGCGTGGCAGCCCACTCCAGTTTTCTTGCTTGGAGAATCCCCACGGACAGAAGAGCCTGGTGGGCTACACTCCATGGGGTCACAAACAGTCAGACATGATTGAGTGACTGAGCACACACAGTGGCCTCAAACTCAGTATGACCAAAATGAATTACCGTTTTCTCCCTCTGAATTAGTCTATTTTCCTAGCTAGACATCTTGAGGTCATCTTCTGTTTATTCTATTTACAGTGAAACAAATTTCAGCACATCATTCTTCAGGTTTACATTTTCTTTAGGGTACAGTACAAAATTCTTAGTAGGATACAGAAGTCCTTTCTGACATGGGCTTCCGTTTATTGCTGCAATGTGACTTGGCGAATGTGACAGTAATCTTGCCATTTTTGTGTGGTGCAGTGACAAACTACAACGTTTGCTTTCTCTGTATAGATACTCCCTCCCTCCATTTCTCTCCTCCTTCCTCATAGGCACACCCACGCCTGCCCACATACTCTTCCTCTTGGTTATCATACTCTAGACATAGTGAACTGTGTCAGATACAAAAGCACCATGCTCTTTCCCAGTCTGGACCAGAGGCTGGAACTTGTTCTTTTATGGTCTACAAGCTAAGAATGGTTTTTACATTTTTAACTGATTGATTGGGGTGGGGGTGGGGAGTCAAAAAAAGGCTTATTTCTTAAAATGTGGCCATTATATGAAATGCAAATTTCAGTATCCATAAAATTTTATTGCAACACGCCCATATTTACATTTTTATGTATTATCTATGTCTGCTTTTGCCAAGATTTGAATAGTTGAGGTAGAAACTGTGACCTCTAAAGCCAAAATACTTGCCTGGTGCTTCGTGGAAAGCTGACCTCTATTTGGTCTAGACCCACACTCAACTCCTTCACTCTGCCTGAAGTGCTCCTCCTGTACTTACAGTGTCCTCCACTCACCTGGCACCGTACCCTCAGCTAAGAGCTTTGTGAGGATGCAGGCTCGGCGGGGGCTTCCCAGGTGGTGCGGTGGTAGCGAGCCCACCTAGCAGTGCAGGAGGCACAGGAGACGTGGGCGTGGTCCCTGGATTGGGAAGATCCCTTAGAGAAGGAAATGGCAATGCACTCCAGTATCTTTGCCTGGGAAATCCCATGGACAGAGGAGCCTGGCGGGCTACAGTCCGTGGAATAGCAGAGTTGGACACGCCTTAGTGTCTAAACCACAAAGCAGTAAAGGCTCAGGGAAGGTTAGCAACCTTGTCTGCCCACCATTGCATTCCCAAGGTCTTGGGCAGTGGTGGGCCCTGAGTCGGTGAATGCTCCCCACGCTTAGGGAACTAGGAGAGGATACTTATTTAAACTCTGTAAATTTCTGTCATGCTGCTGCTTTAAGTTTTAAGATTTGGTTTTTGCCTAGTACACAGAAAACGGTCATTCTGTTGTTTGCTTCTTGGGAGTTACCTTGCCCTCTTAGTAAGAAATGCTTACACTTACTGGTGTCTCCTTCCTGATTTTATTCATATTGGTGGTTGATGAGTGCAAATTGTGTGATACCTTCTGAGGCCTTTAATATGTCAGATACTGTGCTCTTTAAATGGACTATTTGATCTTGGTGAATTCACATTTTCTTTAATAAGATGTATTCGACTGAAGTATACTATGGCTGTTAAACCTGGAAAGTGTGCCCATGCTTGCAGTGTATCACAGGATAGTAATTTGTTTTTTAAATTGGAGGGTGATTGTTTTACAGTGTTGTCTCTGCTGTACAACATGAATTGAGCCATAAGTATATATACATATCCCCTCCCTTGGGAGCCTTCCTCCCACTCCCCCCAACAAGGTAATATATTTGAACCTTAGTTTTGTGGGAAGTTTTAGAATGTCATTTAACTTAAAAATAAATGGTATAGCTCTTACTGATTTTATCCAGGTTGAATCCAGATGTGGGGAAAAGAGAAGGGTTTTTAGCAAATGAAAAGGGTGTTTCTCCTACTTAGCAAACCGAAGTTTTCTGTAACTGGCTGAAGATTTCATCAGTTTAAAAAAAGAAATAAAGGGTGAAGATAAACATTTTCAAGTTCAGATTGAGCTGATGCATTTAATTATTTTGTACTTTTCTCTGCAGTCAAAATTGATCATATAATTCTGGGGGTGATGTAATTGGGAGGGTGTCAGTGGAGTTATTTAAATATCTGGAGTTGGCTCAGGTTCAGCCATACTGTTCTCAGACAAAAAAACTTCTTCTCCTCTAGGCCTTTTTATAGCTTGTCTTCTCTGCCTGGAAAGGCATCCAGCCCCTGCCTTCCACCTCCAATACTCTTCATAGCCAATTATTTTACATCCTTCAGATCTCAGCTTACGTGTCATTTCCTCAGAGAGAGACTTTCCCTGCTCACTCTGTATGAAATAGCCTGCTCTTTCCTCTCTCAACTCTTACTACTGTATGCTGCTGCTGCTGCTGCTAAGTCGCTTCAGTCGTGTCCGACTCTTTGCGACCCCATAGATGGCAGCCCACTAGGCTCCCCTGTCCCTGGGATTCTCCAGGCAAGAACACTGGAGTGGGTTGCCATTTCCTTCTCCAATGCATGAAAGTGAAAAGTGAAAGTGAAGTCGCTCAGTCGTGTCTGACTCTTTGCGACCCCATGGACTGCAGCCCATCAGGCTCCTCCATCCATGGGATTCCCCAGGCAAGAGTACTGGAGTGGGGTGCCACTGCCTTCTCCCTATTACTGTATAACATCACCATTTTCCTTTATGGCATGTACTTGTTAATTGTTATTTTTCCTTAGTTGTCTCTTTCCTACTAGAAGGAAAGTTCCATGACTTTCCATAGAGAAGAACTGTGTCTCTGGGTCACCAGTGTGTGTGTATCATCAGCACGGTATTGGCACTTAGTAAATATGAATGAATGAATGGCAGTAATGACACTCTGAAGTTCCTAAAGTTGTATTTCTTTTTAGTGATGCCGCATCAAAAGTTATGGTGGAATTGTTAGGCAGTTACACGGAGGACAATGCTTCCCAGGCTCGAGTTGATGCCCACAGGTAATGTTTACCGTGGTGTTCCAGGGGTGGCTGTCGCCGCTGGGCAGAGGCAAGCTATTCGGTCATACAGTGGAGGCCATGCCTGCGTCCACCGGTGATCCAAAGCCATTTGATAGCACGTGCTTCTTGATTCTAATGTAGCTACCAAAATTCAAGATTGGGTATTGAAAGAACCACAGAATGCATGTGAAATAGCCATATAGTGTTTGCTATTTGGGGTATTCCTGCAATTGGGGTTCCCAACCTGAGTAGTAGAACTTGATCTTGGTTTGGTTTTACCTTAATATTAAGGAATGTTGATGGGGAAAGGTTGCATTTGTATAAAAATTAACTTATTGCTAACGAGAACTGCTTCAAGCACTTTTAGGTCTATTTAGTAGCGATAAGAGTAGGATCAGTTTTTTAACTCTATGGAATGGAAATTGTGGTAGTTTCTTCATAGGGTTATTGCTTCCCAAGAACTTGTATATAATGGATGTTGGTAGAAAGGGTAGTTAGTGGAAAAGATCGTCGTTGACTCAGGTTAGAATGCCTGCATTCAAATACTTGACCACTTAATTAGCCCTTAAAACCAGGCAAGTTCTTTTCTGAGCTTGTTTCATCTTTGGTAAAGTGGGCTTGATAATACTCTTAAGTGTCTCAGGGTGCTGTGAGGATGAAATAAGATAATATATGTTAAAGCACTTAATGTCTGACATAAATGGTAAAATATTGCTATTTTATTCTTTGATTATTTTGGTGCTTTCTCTTCAACTATGTTTTTGTCTGAATAATTTTGTTAAAACAGGCATCACTGATCAATTTATTGGCCTGTTTTAAACCCAGTTTTGTAATTTTTTTTTATGCCATGTATATTGAACTCTTAGATATTTCACTTAACTGAATATATTTTGCAGTCTGCAAAGCTAGTGAAATGTACCTGAATTTCAAGACTCTGAGCTTTGATTTTGTTTTCTAATTAAGGTGTATTGTGCGAGCACTGAAAGATCCAAATGCATTCCTTTTTGACCATCTTCTTACTTTAAAACCAGTCAAGTTTTTGGAAGGCGAGCTTATTCATGATGTAAGTAATTTATCCTTAACGTGAAAAGTGTTTTCTCCCAAATCTAGCGCACTGAACCCAGAACTCTTTGTATTAATGGACACAACTCAGAGAAATCTAGAGAGAGAACTATTTATTCATTTTTTATCAGGAACAGACTGAAATTTAGGACTAACATTTAGCTTTTCTCCACTGCTGAACACTCCTGTTCTTCCTTTCTTTCCTTCATCTTCTCCATTATGAACTTAGAGAATACAAATTTCTTCATATTATATAGTGTCAGCTAGCCCCCAATTAGGAAAATAAGTCTGATATTTAAAAACACATGAATGCACTTTTCTAGTTATAAATATATTACGGATTATTTTCTATTAGTACTATGTCATTACTGCCATCTTTTGGGGTAAATTGTTTAGAGCTCATTGTATTTACTGATTCTTTCATCTTAAGTGAATTTGATGAAAGCAGATTTACATGGTAATTTGATCAAACAGATTGAAATGTAGAGTCTCCTTGCTGGGAGTCAGTGTCTTAAATAGCTAGTATAAATCTTGATTCTGTATTGAATACTGTCTTTTTTTTGTGTGTTTATTTGTATAGCTTTTAACCATTTTTGTGAGTGCTAAATTGGCATCATATGTCAAGTTTTATCAGAATAATAAAGACTTCATTGATTCACTTGGTAAGTTTTGGGGATTATTCTTTGGAGGGGTAGAGAGAGAGAGGAATGTATGATCGAGAAAATACGATCGTGGCCTTATGTGTAGATTACCCTAACCAGTGGTGTCTCTTATTCCTTAGATGCATGGTGATTTAAATTTTTGGTACTTCTTTTAAAAAGCCACAGTCACATAATTGTAGCAGGTAGCTTTTTTCCTTCTAATACAGTCTTACACTTGGTTCTCCATCACTGCCCCCAGTGAACAAAGTATACTGTATTCCTAAGCAGATCTAAGTGAAGCTGTAGATGAAGTTAGATGTGGAGTTATGGTGATTTTGTGTGACAGTTTGTTGAAGACAGCATAGTAAGTTTAAGCTTTGTGATTTTTATCTTGAAGTTTTCTTTCTAGACCAACAGAGTTCAGCAAATGTTGCTGAATTGAATCTTACTCATCCTCATTGAGCAGACTGCATATATATTCAGTGTTTTCTTTCTGGAGCATGTTTTTGACATGGCTAAAATTAAAAAAAGAAACCTTAGGAAATCTGTAGTTGAACAGGTTTAATTGTTCTAAAACTCCGTTTTTTAGAGAGTGAAGACAAATGAAGCTAAGGTGCTTAGTTTTTCTACTGGACGATGATCAGAACACAAAGGCCAGTTGTAATTTTCCATATTAAAATTGAATTTAGGCTTCCTGGTTGGTTGAAGTGTAGATAAAGAATACATTTATAATCCACTTTGATTATACTATTAGTCCTCAATTTGGTAATCATTAATTCCTGTCACCTCTAACTTTTGTGCAGCCATTGGAATTAGGGAAGATTGAATTATCCCGAACATAATAAGGCGTTTGAAATACACCAAGATAAAGTAGATGCAAGTGTGTTTGTGTGCAGTGCTTTGCCAGGTGCACTAGACCCAGAAAACCACATTCTGTCCCAGTTAATTTGTTTTGTGGCATGAAGCTATGTGATGGAATGTTAATGTCAGCAACCTCTTTATTTACGCACCAAAGAAAAAGGAGTAGTAATTAACACTTTGACACTCCCCCATTGATGTGTAATTGACTGTTTCAAAGGAGCACTGGTTCATAAGCTATTGCATGCATTAAAATTACGTTTTCTATATTGCAGCATTTTAAGACAGGGGTCAGTGACAATGCAGAAATTGCTCAATGATGCACATTTTTTTATTACTGCATTAAGGTTTTGACATATTAGTAATGAATAAATGTTTCCATAAAATTAGATTTTTTTATAACTTTAAAATTGAAATATGACACAGAACACTGTGAATTCCTCGTTGAAGGTAATCTACTTTCATGAAACAAAGCACAGCTTTCTACAAGTCTTTAACTCATACTTCACTGGCTTAATAGTTTGATTTTGAGAACAAGAATCCTAAAGACTTTAAATTTGGTTCTTTGTTTTAAACATCAATTTGAAGTGTTTTTAAATGCAGATTTCCATGAGTTAGACCATGGTTTTACATAATTCATTTGAGAAATAATCTTCCCTCTGTAAGTTTTTTGATTTATGGTAAGCTTGTAACTGCACAAGGAGTAGCAGTAAAATAAATTTAATTTCATGAGTATTTTAAATTATATCTTAGAAATTTTAGGAATTTCTATCATTTTATCATATTAAAAGAGGCCAATATGTATGTCCATAGAACTGGTAATGTTAAGGAATTTTCTTGTATTAACAAATATTGTATACAAATAAACTTTGTATTTGTTCTCTGTGATAGGAAAAGCATAATTTCTGTGCAAACCACAAATCAGATTCCCCGTTTGGCCTTTTGTTTGTCACAATCTATGCAGATTAGCAGTCATTTATTAGTAATTTGTTTGTAAAAGATGTTTTGAGAAAAACATCTTATTAAATGTTTATTTTGGGGTTTTAAATGTATTAAGACGTCATTACAGCTGAAAGTCTTGATTATAAATGTGTCGATTCCACAGGTGGCATCAGTTATTGGCAGACACTTCGTTTTATTGACACTGACCACTTGGGCCAACAGTAGCACTCTCTGTGTCAACTGAATTGCCCTAACATGTCCACATGTAATCTAGTGTTGTCCAGTTGCTACCTTCTTGCTTCGGAAAGTTAATCAGCATCTAATTTGCATTTGTTAATTAGGGTTAATGTGCACTAATTGATTTTTTGATGCTTGTAGATTTCCATTAAACCCCCTTAGCAATACTTACTTGGGTACCTCATTCATTTGAGTTATGAGGATCATGTTTTTGTTGAATCAGTGCCAAATAGAAAGCCTACATCATAATTACAGCTAATTAACAATTATGTCCTATATTAATGGGCTTCCCTAGTCTTCTGCTAATATTGTTATAAATTTCAAATTTATTTATGGAGTACTTAGAACTTTTTACCAGTACAAACTTGAGGCTCTTAATTACTAGAAAGTGTCATTCGCTGAGTTTACATAATTTGAAAGTTCAGAGAAAAGGAATGTGTGAGTATTTCTAAATTAACTTTAGAAATGTTTTAAGAAATTAACATGAAATAAGAGTAATCTGTGTGTTATAATTCGGCTTCTGTTTAGAAATGGATAATTTGGGTATTCAGGATTTGTATGTATTTGTATTTCTAGTTATTTTGTAAATGAACTTATTTTTTAGGCCTAGTACTGCCGCTTTGTACCAATAAGTAAGTCACTTAATCTCTCTACTCCTCAATTTTAATTTTTTTAAAGAGAAAGGATGGGGACTAGGTACTTTGCTTTTAGGTCTGACAATTGTTTGTGATCCGAATAATTATAATATTGCATTAGAAATTATAAGGCAAAATTTGAATTATTTGTACTTTTCTACTTTTGCCTTAAAAAGAACAGGTATCACTATTTATCTAGTACTAATCATTTTAAATCTGTAAATGTTAAATATACTTTTGCAGTTTGACTTTTAAGTATTAAATCCAAAGTGGTCTAAAGAGAAATTTAATGTTTTCATAACTGAATGTATGTTAAAATATTTTAAAATTCCATGCTTACCAGTAACACAGAAAACAGTTAAGTACCAATAGATACAGAATCCTATGTTTAAATGAAGAGATTAGTAAAAATAAGTTTTAATTTAATTAGAATGTTCTTTATGAAATGTATTTTGTATACTTTATCTCCTAAGATATATAAAATAAATATTAAAAATAGAAAATGTGCAAAATGTTTAGGGCCTAAAAATACCATTTTATAGCCTGATACTAACATTGAATGTGTCACCTGTGGCACTGAAGCAATAAAGAAACATAGTTATAGAAAAATAATTTTAAATGCTCCATAATATGATTATAGGGTCAGTTTATGGTTTGCAAATACAAGAAGCTTTGTGAAAATTAACACTGACACAATTTTACAGAAGCGTTGTAATCATGCAGGGCTGTAATTAGTATGGATGCTTATCTGGCTTCACTGCTGTGTTTCTCAGGCCTACTGCATGAACAGAATATGGCAAAAATGAGACTGCTTACTTTTATGGGAATGGCAGTGGAAAATAAAGAAATTTCTTTTGACACAATGCAACAAGAACTTCAAATTGGAGCTGATGATGTTGAAGCATTTGTTATTGATGGTAAGGCAATTGGAACATTTTCTTTTCTAGAATTTCTTTCTACCCTATGAAACATAAGATTTTTAATCCTGAAACTGAGTTTAGTAGTTGAGCAGATTGTATTTGTAGTACTGGAAAATTCAGTGGAATTACATTAAGTTGCTCTGTGGTTTTTTTGGAGAAGGAAATGGCAACCCACTCTAATATTCTTGCCTGGAGAATTCCGTGGACAGAGGAGCCTGTCAGGCTACAATCCATAGGGTCACAAAGGGTCGGACACGACTGAGCACATGTGGTTTTTGGTGTGTGTCTGTTCCTTGAAGTCATGTAGAACAAAAGGCCTTTAGGGCGGTGGTATATTGTAGTGGTTAAGAGCCTAGATTTTAGTATTAAACCTGTGTTTGAGACTAGGCCTTCAGCTGTGAAACATGAATTTAGGAGTTAATTTGTGGTTGTTTAGATTAAATAAATTAATGCCTGTAATTAATGCATGTGCCAGCTCAGTAAATGATCTGAAAATACTAACCATTATCACATTTTTGTGATTGGCCTAGGAATAGGACCTCCAATAATTATATTGTGTGATGTGCTCAGTCACATACGATTCTTCGCAACCCCGTGGACTGTAGCCCACCAGGCTCCTCTGTCCCATGAAATTTTCCAGGCAAGAAACTGGATTAGGTTGCCATTTCCTTCTCCAGGGGATTTTCCCAACCCAGGAATCAAACCCATGTCTCTTGAGTCTCCTGTGTTGGCTGGGAAGCCTTAATAATTGCCTTATAAAGTGCAATGTAATTAGGATTTTTTAAGATTAATAAAATGCACAGAACTATTGACATTGTTTCATTGGAATGCTCTTAAGTCTCAAACAGTCCTATAATACCTTATTAAGAAACTGTTTCCTGCCTCCCCTGTTTTGTGATTTCAGGAAGAACACTAGAATTCTTACTGAAAATCGTTATGTGATATTTAATACAGATAGGTGCAGCAAACCAGAGGACAAATATACGTGGCCTTCCTTTTGGTTGTATCATACTGCTGCACTTCACAGAGCCAGTTTGTAAAATAGTGTTGGGAAACTGTAAAGTTTTACTATGGTTTACTTGGTCACAGTTTCATGCTTTAGACTGTTTTCCTTGGGAATTTTTCCATATAATAAGTCATGTAAAACATCCTTTTTCTAGCCGTAAGAACTAAAATGGTCTACTGCAAAATTGATCAAACCCAGAGAAAAGTTGTTGTCAGGTAAGACACTAATACTTTGCAGCATTTTGTAGAACAGTTTATTCTATTTCACTTAAATGTTTATAGAGAACCAAGGTGTATTCTTATCAGTTGACTGTAGTTAAATAGTTCCTATTTATCATAATTTTATTAAAGTTCAGACTGAATGTGATTAGCTTATTTAATGAAAGAGTCCTATTTTCCAGCACATTTCATTTAATGGCTCAGCACTGGCTAGAATACTAATGACTTCTGTGTCTGGTTTATGTAGTTCAGGAAAATAGATGGTTTAGGATTACTGTGAATAGTGAAAGTCGCTCAGTTGTGTCCAGCTCTTTGCGACCCCATGAACTATACAGTCCATGGAACTCTCCAGGCCAGAATACTGGAGTGGGTAGCCTTTCCCTTCTCCAGGGGATCTTCCCAACCCAGGAATTGAACTCAGGTCTCTGATATTACAGGCAGATTCTTTACCAGCTGAGCCACAAGGGAAGCCTGGTTTAGGATTAGTATGGCAAACAAAGGTTTTTTTGTTTTGTTTTGTTTTAAAAAACCTTCTAGTCATTTTTACAACTCTATATTGTCTCCTGTATATATTTAACCTTGCTGTTTTAACTAGATACAAATGTATTGTATTATAAAAGAATACCAAAGGACAAAAGGTTGACTAATAACTTTGTTTTTAATTTTTCCAGTCATAGCACACATCGGACATTTGGAAAACAGCAATGGCAACAACTCTATGACACACTTAATGCTTGGAAACAAAATTTGAACAAAGTGAAAAACAGCCTTTTGAGTCTTTCTGACACCTGAATTTTTATGCTGTATAGTTTTGCTCTTTTTGGAAAATCTAAATCATAGTAAAATATAGGCTAAAATCTGACTACAGTCTGGACAGTTATTGTCTCATATTTAAAAGAAATCACCATCTTCAGAGCATACAAAGTAATAAATCACAAAGGGTTACCGTCTATTTTGTATAATACATATGTTGTGTTCTGTAAGGAAGGAGTTTGAGATGCACCAAGAGCTTTGATGAAAGAGTATATGGAGGAAAGACAAATTTAACTAAAGGGAATTAAATGCTAACATTCATTCAGTGCTAATATCAAACCTTGCAATCTTAGCTATCTTAAATGAAGCATTTATTGAGTGAAAACACAACAGTAATATAATTTCATCAAAGAAAAAAGTTGGTGAGTACAACTATAAAGCTTTAGATATAAATTGTATTCCAATTGATACCACATCAATATTTCAACTAAATAATTCACTCTGAAAGCATTTGTCAACATTATTTTAATCTGTTTTTTCTGCCATCTCTTCTGCTTTTCTTTTTTTAGGTTGGTTGTCATTTTCTAAGCTTAGAAACTTTTCAATTTCATTTATTTGATTTGTTACCAAGTGCTGCCAGTCATCTTCACCAGAAGACACATCTAAATCAGTATTTTTAATCTTGATTGCCTGAAAATGGCTTTGTAGTGGAGTTGATTTCAGAGGCTTTGTTTTCACCTAGGAAATACCAAACTTGTTTTACCACTGAAATTATTACTCATTTTCTAACCAGTCATCAATAAGCATTTAAAGAAAATCCTTCAGCCTTTGCAATTAGGGGTATGTGATAAAAACCCACTGTTGTCTTGGCTATTTTCCAGCTACCACCCTAGTAATTTTGGCACCAAAAAAAAACTATAAACTGTGAGTTTGTAGGCTTATGTAGTAGCTCTTCAAGATCGTCAGGTAGCTCTTCAAGATATACTCCAGAGATACCACAAATGTTTTCTTAAATGGCTTTCTTTGAAAGAAAACATATTTAAAACCATGCAGATAAAAATCTGTTTTGTCTGCTACTCCCCTTCCCTTCCCAAACAAGTCTATGTTTTGTATCTTCTATCAAGGCTGGGGAAAATTTTAAATGCTAACGGAAGTAAACTGCCATATAGAAACTGCTTTTTACTTCAGGTTTCCTCTTAGGCTTCAGAGCGCCATTGTTGGAGAAACAGGAAAGCGCAATGAGGTGTTACGCTGGCGTGTTTCGAAGGGACCACATTGGGTCACACTTCTAATACTGTGTTAAAGAAGTATTTTTAAGGTTTTTTCTGAATATAAAATAATTAACTACAAGTTTAGAAAACAGAAAAGTGTAAAGAAACTAAAAATCACTAGTAACCTGCTATCCAGAGGGACCTGTCAACATTTTGGCATTGTTTGCTATTAGTCTTTCTATTTTTATCATCTATATTTTAGTGTTGACCATTCTATAGAATTTTATATCAGTTTTTCCTTCTGAATTGTTTCCTATACAATACAGACTTCTCATAAGCAAATGTCAGTGCTGCAAAATACTTCTTATGGATGTGTGATAATTCAACTAGGACCTATTGTTGACATGTTTCCAGTTTATCCCTATCAGAAATAAATTTGAGGGCTTCCCTGGTGGTGCAATGGTTAAGACTTTGCATTTACACTGCAGGGAGCACAGGTTCAGTTCTTGGTCAGGGAATTCCCCACAAGCTGCAGCGTGTGATAAAATTGAATTAATTTTTGAAAAAAATCTTTTATGGTCTTCTTAGATTATCAGATAAAATCTTTTCTTGAATGGGAATATATTTTTGAAGTACAGAACAGAATAAGAATTTGATTAAAATTACCCAGTATTCCAACCACCATTAAACATTTTGATATAAATATCCTAGACTCCTCTCTATATATAGTTTTTAAAAATCTGGATCATTTATATGATTGTCTATGCTGGGTTAAAAACATTTTTAACATTTCCCTCTAGAAAGACCATGGCGCCATCATACTCCATGTTCCATAATTTAATATATTGTTGGACATTTGAGTTGTTGGAAAATGTTTACTGTTACTAAGCTATAATGAAGGTCATTTGTTCATAAATCTTTGTGAAGATCTTTGAGTACTGCCTTACATTAAAATATTTTCCAATCTGTTAAAAGTGGCATATTTTTGTAATGTATTTTCAAAGTGAGATCATACAGTAACAGTTTTTTAAACTGAATTTAAATATTTACATTTATCTCAGTTCCCTAAAGGATGTGTCCTTTTGGACTGCTCTGTTTGGTTCCTGCGAATTCTAGTCAACCGCCAATCTCCTCAGAGTCTTAGCCTCTGATCCTTAGTGATGCTGGGTTCATGTTTGTCTCATTGCCTATGTTTTTGTGAAATAACAGATGAAAACAAAAGTATCAACAAAGGACCACCAGGAGACCTTAAGCAATTCATTTAACTTCTGTGGACCTCGGTTTTCTCATCGGATTCTTTTAGTGACAAAATGCTATTACTGTAAAGAGTAACCGGATAAAATGCACATAAATATATATTTTTCATAATGTCTGGCTTGTAAGTGTTCAACATACCTTGTGTGGCTCACAGGGCCAAAATGAATTAAAGTCATCCATGTGTGGGTAGTGTGTCGGCCTCATGCAGTACTGAGAATAGTTAACAGAGAAGTAGACCAAATCCAAAGCTAGGTTGCTACTAATTTTGGAGTACAATGATTTGATGATCTGTATGACATAATGGTCCTGTTTTGCCAACAAAATGCTAGAAACATCTTGGTGCATTTGACACCAAGTACAAACTACCCAATTTCCCAAAATCCGTATCTTTTGACTTGATGGAAAAAGGAAGGAGACATTCACACATTACACTTCCCTTTTTCCTACTTAGTGGGAGGGGCAGAAGCAAGGATTGGCCATAGAGAGAAGCAGGATGTAATTTTAAAGTGTACACTTAACTTGTCCTATTTAGCTTAACTTAGGTTTTGCAGCCTACAGCAGTAATTCTAGTTATACATATGTTGCCATATATCTTTGCTCCTTCCTTTCCTTCTTAAAAAATCACCTCTTCACCTCTTTCTGCCTGACTCAAAAGATCTGCTCTTTAGCCTAAAATTTTCCCCTGCCTAGTAGCAGTAGTTTCTTTAAGCCTGTGGTTACATTTTAAAATTCTGAATGAACCTAATACTGAATGTGTAAACAAGTGACTTTGCTTACTGTGGCCCCTCTCTCCCATCCTCATTCCTGTGTGTAATCAAGATTGCAGCAGGCTGCCAACCTAACCCCCTCTAAGAATTAAAAAAAACACATTACTCTGGATCTACAGGAGAAAAGTAAATTAACTCATAATGTAACTACCCAGAATTTTACAAGACTGATGTGGACAGTATACATAAAAATATGTTGAAAAAGTTAAAGAACTTATATTCCCTTTCTGGCCATAAGTCTTCATAAAGTTCACTTTTCGTTTAGAACAAGAGTTGGCAAACTTTTGCTGTAAAAGAGCCAGAGTAAACATTTTTGGCTTTGTGGGCCAAGTGGCCTCCCTCACAACTGCGTCACTGTAACACAAAAGCAGCCATAGAACTACAGGTAAAGACATGGGTGTGGCTGTACTAATAAGCTTTTACTGTTAATAAAAACAAGGCAATAGGCTGCATATGACCCATGAGCTGTCATTCAACAGCCTGTGATGTAGAAAAGCATAAGTAAAAAAGGTTAGATTGGTCTTGTTTAATCCAGGGATCACAGCCTTTTCAGTAGACTAAGCAAAAGAGCTCACCTGCTTTTAAATCTGTCCCATATTAAATGTTAACTGGTAACCAAGCATCAGCTGGGACAGTGATACAGAGCACACTGCTTGACACCAAGTGATGATCACTTTGCTAAACAGACATTTAGTGTGTTTTCCGCACACCAGTATTTTTAGAAGAAATTTTTCTATTAACAAAAATTGAGAAGAAAAATTGAGGATGTAGCATGTAACAGCCAAGATACCTAGTCTAAGTCCACTGCAAACTGTTCTTAATGCTCTGGAAAATTATTTCACATTTGTGTCACTGCCTCAATATGGTTTTAAAGCTGTTGTGGGAATATTTCTTCAAAATTTTAAATTTTATAAATTCTTAACTAATCACAGAAAAAGCATTAGGGATGCACTACAAAGAAGTTATCTATTGGGTTGTTTTTTTCTTTTTTTTTTTAAATAAAAATGGGCTTGAAATGGCAATGTGAAATTTCCATCATACCCTTAAACTGTTTGAAAATAGAACAATTATGTTAGAAGTGTTAAGTATTCAACCCAATCAGAATGGATATCTGCCTTTGATACTCAAGCTTCTTTTTGCTTTTGATTTGATTCTATGACTTAGCCAATTAGCTAAAGATCAGAACTTAGATTTCCCAGTGCCTAGTCTACTGTGCATTAGTCACCACAGTTTAAAGACTGAACATTTGCACATCAAGCTGAAATGATTTGGTTTTGAGCTCAATTATGCAAAGGTGAAAAACGCAGATCCTGATTTTAGTTTCAACTTTCCCAAAGGGACAGTTAGGCTACCTTACTTGAGGTTTCTCAAATTTAAAAATGGAAATAAAATGTACTATTAGAAACTTACTCATAAGGCTGTGTTACTGCTATAATTTTCACTTTGTAATAGTGATCAAAAAAGTTGTTTAATGTGCATCTCTAAAATTTAAAATATACAGTGACTATGCAGTTGCTTTTTTGTCATTTTTCCTAAACTTTTTGGGTTCCTTATAGCAGCTGTATTTGTTTTTTAGACTTTGAACAATACAGCCATTTTTGCACTGAAGTTTTGCACACTTAAATTTAAAAACTTACAAATTTTCCAAAAAAACCCAACAAAAACCTGTCGGTTGTAGTTAGTTGCTTTTCATATGACAGATGGACTCTTGGAGCCATATAACGTCTACAAATACTTTGCTTAATATTTATATCCATAATTGGTATCATATACTTATGAATATTTGATCCTTTCACATACTGTGTTTTAATTGAAATAATTTAAAATAGACAGTTTCTTCCTTTGGAATAGTCAATTTCTGAAAATAATATAAATTACCTTTAAGCACTGTTAAAAACAACTTATTTAAGGCAGCTTTTATTTTATAATGTAAAATGCTCAAATGAGTGAACTATTTTTTAATAGTTTAAATAAGTAAATGCTCAAATGCTACTATTCCTAAATTTAGGTGACTAAAAAATAGAAGTACATGATACACTACCTCACACTCTCCTTCCCAAAACAGGCTGGATTATATCTATTTGATTTATACACTGTGACTTTTTCCTGCTGTTTTCCATCAACCTTAATTGTGAAAAATGGTGCCATGTTGCCCTCTTGATATTATTTTGGAGATCAGTTAGGTCTTAAACCATCCAGATGCATACAGTTCTACACATATCTGTAGAATTAGCTCACTAAGGTCTGCTCGGCAATATTTTTAATTGACTTACATGTTCTGTGGGAAAAGAAGAATCATAAAAAGTCTTTGCAATTGCATTCCTCTCTTCACTGGGCTCTCCCCTGGGATCTGGATGGATACTTGAGTTATTCAAAGTGTCAGCAACTCTGTTAATGCTGGTAGTATCTGGTTGACAAAGAGGAAATGACAACTGAATTTTATTCTCCAGGGACTCATTTTAGTGACTAAACTTGTTTTTCTCTGATCCCATGCTTTTGTATTTTAAAAGTAACAATTTCTATATTCTTCTTATATTGAATACTGGTTTTCATAGACTTTGCTCTTACATTAGGTACTTCATTTCAGAAAACATTTTATTGCTACTTTCAAAAACCTGCTGATTTTACATTACCACCAGTGACACAGTGTTAGGATCTTCTCAAACAATATAACATACATTAAAATGTTATCCTTATTCCCCTGGTTACTGGACTGCCTATGCATATAAACATTTATATAGTAAACATCTTACTAATACAAAGGGAAAAGTCTGAACCAACTGAAAGATTTCTAAATTATATTTAAAAAGAAATTGACTATAAGAAGTCCAACAAAGGGCTGTCTAGTAGGGGGTCACTGTGTTTTAATAAATAGATAACAATTTAGAGAAACATGTCTTTGAAGGCTAAAAGATATTTAGGAGTATCTTTTATGAGTCTGAGTATTTTACAAGTTGAATTGCTATAGAATTTTAGTCATCTCTCCTTGCATCCTTTCTATCACTGAGATTTAATTTAGAAGGAAAGACTTGTAAGAAAATGGTAAATGTTAGACTTGTCCATTGACTAACAGCATTAAACTGCTGCATTTGACGGACAAAATTAATGGAATCTGAAGTTAATGCATTTTATTATATCAGGAAAATGACAGTTTGTGAAATGAGATTTTACAGTGTTTTTGTGTTTTGTATTTTTCCCTAATTACTTCTCCATTCAAATAAGATATACTTGCTTTGCTTTTAATTCCCACTTCTTCTTTTTAAAATTTTCTCAATTTCCTTAAAAGAAGCCTGTTAAAGTCAGAGGGGCCATGCAAAGCTTTCCTAATAAGCCATATTTCTATAATGGGTCTAAATGCATATTGTTAAACAGGCAAAGAAGAAGAGAGAAGTCGCTCAGTCGTGTCCGACTCTTTGTGACCCCATGGGCTGTAGCCCACACTCCTCGGTCCATGGGATTTTCTAGGCATGAATACTGGAGTGGGTTGCCATTTCCTTCTCCAGGGGATCTTCCAGACCCAGGGATTGAACCCAGGTCTCCCTCATTGTAGGCAGACGCTTTACCGTCCAAGCTACCAGGGAAGCCCCAAATATTTCTTTGAGCCCCCTTTTTTTTGGGCGGGGGCAAGAATACTGGAGTGGGTTGCCATTCCCTTCTCCAGGAGATCTTCCCGACCCAGGGATTGAACCCGGGTCTCCCGCATTGTATGCAGATGCTTTACTGTCTGAGCCACCAGGGAAGTCAAGGCAAATTTCCCTAAAAATCTAAGGCTGTCTAACAGCCCCAACAATTTAAACATGTTGAGACTGCTATTAGCAAATAAACATATTTTTATTATGATTATACTTCTTAAACAGTAATTATCTTTGTTACATTTATACAATACCTATACATGAGATATTGCATTTCTATTTTAAAATGTCTTTAATATGAAAATTTTAAAGTACACAAAAGTAGAGAGAAAGAACCTTAATGTACTCCTCACCTAGTTTCAGTACCTTCAATATTAAGTCATGTGTATGTCATCCATTTACCTCCCCTTCCCTCTTTTTTTATTCTGGAGGATGTTTTTATATCATGTGGTAGTTTTTACTACACTCTACAAGAATAGAACAGTTCCTACTATCTGAAATATTTACTATTTGAATGTATCAATATTGATCTATAACTATTAAGGGATTCAATTTAAAGTGTTTCAAACAATATATATCAAGGATATGAAAGGCAATGTTACACCTCACTATTACTTGGGGCTTTCCTGGTGACTCCTGATAAAGAACCTGCCTGCAATGGGGGAGACCCAGGTTTGATCCCTGGGTTGAAAAGATCCCCTGGAGAAGGGAAAGGCTTCCCACTCCAGGGTTCTTGCCTGAAGAATTCCACGAATAGAGGAGTCTGGTGGACTATCAACTATGGGGTCACAAAGAATCAGACACAAATGAGCAACTAACCCTTTCACCTGGCTTCCCTGGGTGGCTCAGGTGGTAAAGACTCTGCCTGCAACGCAAGGGATCCATCTGTGTTCGATCCCTGGGTCAGGAAGATCCCCTGGAGAGGGGAATGGCTACCCACTCCAGTATTCTTGCCTGGAGATGCCATGGACAGAGCAGCCTGGTAGGCTACACAGTCCATGGGGTCGCAAAGAGCTGGACACAACTGAGTGACTTTCACTTCACTATTACTTGCCAAACAAAAAAAAAAAACAAAAAGCTGGATTTGTGGTGCTAGTGAAGGGACAGACAAAACAGAAAAATTAAGGAAGGAGGGAAAAATTAGAAGAAAGCGAGAGAAACTACAACAGTTCTAAGAGAAGCTTGTTTTGTGTGTGTTCTTAGTATAGAAAGAAAAGGAGTAAACATGAATGCAGGCAGAAGCCTTATCAACAACTTTACTGCATTTGCTCTAGAAAGTAAGAAAAAAAAAAAAAGACTTGGATTAGGTAGATGTTCCTAATTTAAAATTAATGACACAAATGTGATTGTTTTTGCTAGTTTCAGTTCTTTGATAATGAAAAGGATTTTTTTTTTAATTTCCAAAATGCAGTTGACCTCTGTACATGTTATGTTGATAATACTGGTTCAGATTTAAGTGAAAAGAAATCTGCTTCCATTTAAGTAAAACCTTTCCTACATATATATATATATAGACACACACACATATACAGAGTCTTTAGGTTTAGGCAAAATAATATATATAGTAATATAAATTTTCATACTAAACAATCTGGAAAATTTTTTACCAAGAATAATAAGTAGAAAAGCAAATTTTAAAATAATTATTACCTGGTCCAACATCATTCCTGGCCTCATCCACACTAACATTTTTACAAAGTGTCATCGAAACAGTCTTTTTGTTTTCTAACAGACCTACTGGTCTCTCGTTCAGCAACAAAGGAATGCTAGATGTTGAAGTGCTCACTGTTTGACTTTCAATTTGATTTACTTTTGACAAAGAACTAGGGCCTAAAAAATTCACATACACTAGAGTTTTCTCAGTTTTTTTATCTGAAGTGGAAAGATCAAAGGCTGACCTTCCACTTATGTTTACTAAATCTCCAGATGGCTTTATGTGAAATGAACATGATTCTTCCAGCTGTCCTTCACTGTAAATTTTTCCTGAAACAATGTCATTTAATGACTCCGTTTTCTCTGTACTATTTAACAATGTATGCTGTCTTTCATTAGGGAAGCAGTCTTTTTTTTTAACTTCAGTTATCTGATTCTCATCAATCTGACTTTCTTTATTGGAAAACTGCATTTCTGTGGAAGTTTTCACATGACTAGCAGTTTTCATATCTTTGGCTTGTGAAGCATCTATATTCTCATTGTTAATTTGAAGATGGGAAAGACTCACATTGTTTTCTAGATACCCCAAACAGTTCTCAACTTGACTGTTTTGCATATCATTTAGATTTTTCCATATAGTTCTTTTCCCAGGGCTTGAGTTGGGCGTCACCAACATAGGCATGATATTAATTTTATCTGAATTCTTTAAAAGTACATTCAAATTGTCACTGAAAACGGCAGAAGAAATGGGGTGGTTGATTGCTATATCACAAGGAATAGCTAGTTGAGGTTGCTCTGAAGGACCTTCACCAACTTGCTGAACATCTGAAGTTTCTTTAAATGGCAATAGGCTACATTCATTTTTTTTATTTAACAGTTGTGTCTGTCTTATTTTACATTGTTTATCATCTAACATAACATTCTCTGAATCCTGTAAACTATATTTCTGAGGCTGGACAAGATTCCTTTTTACATCTACAGAAGAATCCAGATCTGTTTTGATTTGGTGGCTATTTGTAATTACCTTCTCTGTGGTATTTTCTTGAGTCCCTGGAAACAATCTGAACTGTTGTTTGAATGGCTCATCTTCAGAAACATCTTTTTTATGATTTGTATGGCAAGCCATCTCATTTAAAATACTGTTAAATGATGTGCTGTTATTTTCAACCCCCAGATGTGTATTTGCATGGTGAAGATCTAATCCTTCAGTTCTTTCTAGATGGATCTTTTCTGTTTCCATTGATGAATCTGCCACTACAAAGGGAATACTTGGTGATTTAACTTCTGTACACTCATTATCTTTTTCCAAGTCCACCTTGTTTTTTATTTCTGTAGTAACCACTTTTGTAAAGTCGGTAATATCCAAGGTTTGTCCTTCACTAATTAATTCTTTTTCTATGCCGAGGGTTTTGCCTAGGGGTATTTCACTTTGGTTTTCATCCTGTGGCACAACAATATCAATTTTATTCTTGGAGCTTTTTTCAAAAAGCTGTAAGTCTGTTATAAAGAGAACACAGTAAAATTTTGGGTTATATACTAAAGCCTGCTTTTATAACACATATTAACTGTTTTTAAAAAATATATTTAATTTTAAATATTTCACTGGCAAGCTATTACACAAACATAATGATATCAGTTTTTCATAAATAGTGAGTTCCCTTTAATAAGCATGGTAAAATATTTGGTTCTACTCATATTAAATTTGTATTTCATAACAGAGAAAGTAGTTTTGGTTTAAAAAAGTAAGTTGAGGGCATTACAAACTGGTTATTTCTCTGGTCTGTTACTTCCTTTTGCATATACAGTATAATTCCATATAAACACACAGCTGATTAGATAAAAATTAATTTACACTAATAGTCATATTGTAATTTCTCTTATTACCTAGATCCAGAAGTTGCCAGCTGGTTTCTTTTCTTCACTTTTTTGCTCACTACCTTGTAAATATTTCTAAAATCTGGAATACTTTTGGGCAAAGTGTACAGAATATCTACTTAAGATATTAATTTTATTCATCTGGGTTTTAACCACAGATTTCAAAATTTCAGTATAGTTACAATAATCTGTAGGCCATGAAGGGTCTTTTTAATCCAATCATTCTCTCTACAACATCCCCACCAAGTGGTTGTTCAGCCTAGGTTTGAACACCTTCAGATTACCTTCTTTAAACAACTCTTTTTCAATATGAATGAATTAGTCAATTATTTCAATGGTTACATAAAGGTAATTTGAACTAAGAAAAGTGCTCTAGAATTTGGTCATCAAAAGGTTACTAGTAGCTCAGAGAACAGTCTCAGCAAAGAAATGAAAGCAGAAACCAGAATGCAAAAAGCCAACAAGTAAGTGATGAGAAAGCAAAGCAAAAATGTATTTTTTCCTCTGAATACTGACTTTATTAAAGAACAGCTCAAAAGACATACAAGTCCTTTTGTTAAGACATACAAATGGAAAAGTATTTCTCCAATTATACTACTAGGTCCTCAAAGCAAAGACTGATATTGATATCCCCCTGAAGGACCAATATAAAAATTAGAAAACATCAATATAACTGGGTTACCTTTATTACCTATAATGATTTCCTCTAAAAATGGGCCTTCTTTCGTTTCCCCTTTTTCTTTGTATTCAGTGTCTAAACAACAACTCTTGGTATTTTCTTCCCTTATTTCTTGCCTGGAATTATATTTCTGTATGATGGTGTTTCCTGATTTTTCCACTGACATTTCAGTGTTTACTTCTGGAAGATTCTAATGTAAAATGGAAAAGATTCCTTTAATGTAAACACATATTGTTAAAAAGCATAAAATATCTGAACAAATTTTGCTAATGAAAGTGGAATCTATATTTCAGTTAATCATCCAGCAATTTGTATTTGAAAGCCAAATGACTTTTTTTTTACTACATTTAATATATTCCTCTTTATAACAAGATCATGCTAAGTTCATTTTGTATAGTCTATCATATTTAAATAAAATGGGAGAGCCTTAGATGTTTTCAAACATGCATTCCACATTATTACAAATACCACATATTAAGAATCACACCTTTATTAAAAGCAAAGTAGTCATGGCAAGCAAATTGTTTTGAGTGCTTGGTGTTTCTATGTATCTTTAAAATAGTGATGCAATTCAACATCTTTTTATTCCCCCAAAATACTGAACATTATTACATGGAAGCACTGCACTAGGCTTTGGGATACAATGATGAACAAAATATAGTCACTATCCTCAAAAAATTTATGGTCAACTGGGAAAGATAGGAAAAGAAATAACAGACAATTTTAATATAGATGGGGATAAGAAAGCACTCCAGGGAGAAGAAATGGCATTTACAGATGTTAAAAACAAACAGAACTATAGTCATTTCATGTAGTTCTACTTCATGGAACTACCTGTGATTTACTTCAGCACGAGCTTAGATGCTGTGAGAAGAATGGGGAGAAATGAGTTTTGAGCTAGGCCTAGATCATTAAAGGCCCCCAAAGAGCATGCTACGGAGTTCAGACTCTACCAGGAAGTCAATGAGAAGTCACTGAAGGGTTTTAGATAAGGTTATTAATATGAGCTGATTGGAAAGACCATTCTGGCTACAGTATAAAGAATGGATTGTTTTCCAAACTTCACTAATTAAAAACTGCAATAAGAAATAAGTATGTCTCATAACACAATGAGCATACCCACTCAATGAGATACATTCTAATGTTTTCTATACTGCATTAGTTTATTTCATTTTTAAAAGAATGCCAGTCATAAACTACTAGGCTGATTTCCATGAATCACTAATAAGTTGCATTTGGTATCTGACAAACACTGAATTAAGGGGAAACAATACATGAGACAGAGAGATGCATCATAAGTATGCCACAGTAGTCCAGGCGATATCAGTAAAGTTGAAAAGCCTGAATAGATGCATGAATTATGTACTGAGCTACTATCAACTGTTGAGTGACTGGATATAAAAACTGAGAGGAAAGTCAAGACTGACTTGTAGAGGTCAGATTGGGTACCTAAGAGACTGGTGAGTGTTATTTACTGAGCTAGAAAACAGGAATAGGATGTTTAGAGAAAAATATCATGAGTTCATTTTGAATCTCTTGAGTTTGAAGAGTTAAGACAAAAAGGTGGAGATGTCTAGTGAACATTTAGATGTACTGATTGGGAGCTTTTAAGAGAAAAACTGACTTGGAAAATAGGTTTGAAGATCACTGGCAGATAGACGGCAACTGCAGACATACTGGTTGATGAGACTGATTGAGAGTATACTCTAAGAAGAAACAGAAGAAAGAATAAAATGCTAATGAAAATCCCCAAAGGAGAGGCAGGGAAAGAGAAACTTGCAAAAGAGAAGTTTGCAAAGGAGATTGAGAAAAATAGTATGATAGTTGCCAGGAGCTTTGGAGTTGGATAAATATAGGTTCAAATCCTGTTTCAATACCTACTGTGAAATCCTAGAAGGATACTTACAGAGTTGACATGTCAACATCATGCATTGGAATAGCACTAGTCCAATTATACACAGATTTTCTTCAACAGTAAATACTCTAGTACTGTACATCTGCAGTTGGTTGACTCTGTGCATGCTGAACCATCAATATGGAGGAACCATTTTTATGAAAGACTGATTATAAGTTATATACAGATTTTTTACTGTTCTGAGGGTTGGTGCCCCTAACCCCTGAGTTGTTCCAGGGTCGGCCATATTAAGAGTTAACAGTGGTTTAAAATAGCAAACATTTACTATCTCATCTTTTAGATGGATGAGGAATGGCTTGGCTTGATGGTTCTGACCCCAGTCTCTCATGAGTGTCTAGTCAAGCTATCATCTGAAACTTGGGGCTGGAACTTCTGCCTCTAGAAGGCTCACTTACATGGGTAACAGTTGTGTTGGCTGGAGTGCCCAGTTCTCTTTTATGTGGCCTTTTATCCTCTAGGGCATCTCCACTATGTAGGCTCTCTGGTAGGATAGCTGGGACTTTTTTATATGTCTGAGAGAGAGAGAGACTGAGAGAGAGAGACAGACAGAGAGACAGGGTGTTCACCCAAGACAGAAACCACAGTCTTCTTATAACCTAATCTCAGAAGTAACATTGCATCACTTCTGCTGTAGTCTATTAACTAGAAGCAAGTTACTAAATCCAACTCAAACTCTATGGAGGGTATTACAATAGAACATGAATACCAGGAAGTGGAAATCACTTGGTGTCACTCCTCAGTATATACCTTCCAAAAATTAAAACTAGAGATTCAAACAGCTAGTTGCATGTCAATGTTCAAAACAGCACAACAGCCAAAAGGTAAAAGCCCAAGCGTCCATCAACAGAAGAATGAACACACAAAATGTGGTATATTCAAACAATGGAATACTATTCCACCATAAAAAGCAATGAAGTGCTACAACATGCATGAACTCTGAAAGCATCATCTAAATAAAAGAAACCAAACAGGACAAATATTGTATAATACCACTTATATAAAATATATAGACAAATTCAGTGTCAGGAAGTAGATGAGAGGCTACCAGGACCTGAGGAGAGGGGGAAATCAGAAGTTATTGATTAATGGTTACACAGTTTCTGTCTGGGATGATGAAATTTTGGAAATAGAGAGGGGTGATGACTATACAATATTGTAGCTGTAATTAATGCCATTGAGTTATAATTGTAATTTTAAACTTAACACTTTAAAATGGCAAATTTTATGTTATATATTTTACAACAATAAAATAAATTTCTAAATGAAAATGGTCTACAGAACATCAGAGAAAGTGTGTCTGCAATGTGGGAGACCTGGGCTCGATCCCTGGGTTGGGAAGATCCTCTGGAGAAGGAAATGGCAACCCACTCCAGTATCCTTGCCTGGAAAAGCCCACGGACAGAGGGGCCTGGCCTGCTACAGTCAATGGAGTCACCACGAGTCGGACACAATTGAATGACTAACACTTTTCTTTCACTTTCATTGCAAAGTTTCACCTCAGTTCAGTTGCTCAGTCATGTCTGACTCTTTGAGACGCCACGGACTGAAGCACGCTAGGCCACCCTGTCCATCACCAACTATCGGAGTTTACTCAAACTCATGTCCATTGAGTCAGTAATACCATCCAACCATCTCATCCTCTGTCGTCCCCTTCTCCTCCTGCCCTCAATCTTTCCCAGCATCAGGGTCTTTTCAAATTAGTCAGCTCTTCACATCAAGTGGCCAGTCCTGGAGTTTCAGCTTCAGCATCAGTCCTTGGAAGGACTGAACACTCCAATGAACACTCAGGACTGATCTCCATTAGGATGGACTGGTTGGATCTCCTTGCAGTCCAAGGGACTCTCAAGAGTCTTCTCCAACACCACAGTTCAAAAGCATCAATTCTTCGGTGTTCAGCTTTCCTTATAGTCCAACTCTCATATCCATACATGACTACTGGAAAAACCATAGCCTTGACTAGATGGACCTCTGCTTTTTGATATGCTATCTAGGTTGGTCATAACTTTTCTGCCGAGGAGTAAGTGTCTTTTAATTTCATGGCTGTAGTCACCACCTGCAGTGATTTTGGAGCCCCAAAAAATAAAGTCTGACACTGTTTCCACATCTATTTGCCATGAAGTGATGGGGCTGGATGCCATGATCTTAGTTTTCTGAATGTTGAGTTTTAAGCTAACTTTTTCACTTTCAAGAGGCTCTTTAGTTCTTCTTCACTTTCTTCCATAAGGGTGGTGTCATCTGCATATCTGAGGTTATTGATATTTCTCCCGGCAATCTTGATTCCAGCATTTATTCTGGGCTTCCTCCAGTCCAGCATTTCTCATGATGTACTCTGCATATAAGTTAAATAAGGAGGGTGACAATATACAGCCTTGACGTACTCCTTTTCCTATTTGGAACCAGTCTGTTGTTCCATGTTCAGTTCTAACTGTTGCTTCCTGACCTGCATACAGATTTCTCAAGAGGCAGGTCAGGTGGTCTGGTATTCCCATCTCTTGAAGAATTTTCCACAGTTTATTGTGATCCACACAGTCAAAGGCTTTGGCATAGTCAATAAAGCAGAAATAGATGTTTTTCTGGAACTCTCTTGCTTTTTCGATGATCCAACGGATGTTAGCAATTTGATCTCTGGTTCCTCTGCCTTTTCTAAAACCAGCTTGAATATCTGGAAGTTCACAGTTCACGTATTACTGAAGCCTGGTTTGGAGAATTTTGAGCATTACTTTACTAGTGTGTGAGATGAGTGCAATTGTGCGGTAGTTATAACCTCAGATATGCAGATGACACCACCCTTATGGAAGAAAGTGAAGAGGAACTCAAAAGCCTCTTGATGAAAGTGAAAGTGGAGAGTGAGAAAGTTGGCTTAAAGCTCAACATTCAGAAAACGAAGATCATGGCATCCGGTCCCACCACTTCATGGGAAATAGATGGGGAAACAGTGTAAACAGTGTCAGACTTTATTTTTCTGGCTCCAAAATCACTGCAGATGGTGACTGCAGCCATGAAATTAAAAGACGCTTACTCCTTGGAAGGAAAGTTATGACCAACCTAGATAGCATATTCAAAAGCAGAGACATTACTTTGTCAACAAAGGTTTGTCTAGTCAAGGCTATGGTTTTTCCTATGGTCATGTGTGGATGTGAGAGTTAGACTGTGAAGAAGGCTGAGTGCCGAAGAATTGATGCTTTTGAACTGTGGTGTTGGAGAAGACTCTTGAGAGTCCCTTGGACTGCAAGGAGATCCAACCAGTCCATTCTGAAGGCGATCAGCCCTGGGATTTCTTTGGAAGGAATGATGCTAAAGCTGAAACTCCAGTACTTTTGCCACCTCATGCGAAGAGTTGACTCATTGGAAAAGACTCTGATGCTGGGAAGGATTGAGAGCAGGAGGAGAAGAGGACGACAGAGGATGAGATGGCTGGATGGCATCACTGACTCGATGGACATGAGTCTCAGTGAACTCCGGGAGTTGGTGATGGACAGGGAGGCCTGGCGTGCTGCGATTCATGGGGTCGCAAAGAGTCGGACATGACTGAGTGACTGATCTGATCTGATCTGATCTTGAGCATTCTTTGGCATTACCTTTCTTTGGGATTGGAATGAAAACTGACCTTTTCCAGTCCTGTGGCCACTGCTGAGTTTTCCAAATTTGCTGGCATATTGAGTTTTCCAAATTTGTTGGCACTTTCACAGCAGCATCTTTTAGGATTTGAAACAGCTCAAATGATTCCATCACCTCCACTAGCTTTGTTCATAGTGATGCTTCCTGAGGCCCACTTGATTTCACATTCCAGGATGTCTGGCTCTAGGTGGTGATCACACCATTGTGATTATCTGGGTCATGAAGATCTTTTTTGTACAGTTCTGTGTATTCCTGCCACCTCGTCTTTAATATCTTCTGCTTCTGTTAGGTCCATACCATTTCTGTCCTTTATTGAGCCCATCTTTGCATGAAATGTTCCCTTGGTATCTCTAATTTTCTTGAAGAGATCTCTAGTCTTTCCCATTCTACTGTTTTCCTCTATTTCTTTGCATGGATCACTGAGGAAGGCTTTCTTATCTCTCCTTGCTATTCTTTGGAACTCTGCATTCAAATGGCTATATCTTTCCTTTTCTCCTTTGCTTTTCATTTCTCCTCCTTTCACAGCTATTTTTAAGGCCTCGTCAGGCAGCCACTTTACTTTTTTGCATTTCTTTTTCTTGGGGATGGTCTTGATACCTATCTCCTATACAATGCCATGAACTTCCATGCATAGTTCATCAGGCACTCTATCAGATCTAGGCCCTTAAATCTATTTCTCACTTCCACTGTATAATCATAAGGGATTTGATTTAGGTCATACCTGAATGGTCTAGTGGTTTACCCGACTTTCTTCAATTTAAATCTGAATTTGGCAATAAGGAGTTCATGATCTGAGCCACAGTCAGCTCCCAGTCTTGTTTTTGCTGGCTGTATAGAGCTTCTCCATCTTTGGCTGCAACGAATATAATCAATCTGATTTTGGTGTTGACCATCTGGTGATGTCCATGTGTAGAGTCTTCTCTGGTGTTGTTGGAAGAGGGTGTTTGCTATGACCAGTACATTCTCTTGGCAAAACTCTATTAGCCTTTGCCCTGCTTCATTTTGTACTCCAAGGCCAAATCTGCCTGTTACTCCAGGTGTTTCTTGACTTCCTACTTTTGCATTCCAGTCCCCAATAATGAAAAGAACATCTTTTTTTGAGTGTTAGTTCTAAAAGGTCTTGTAGGTCTTCACAGAACCGTTCAACTTCAGCTTCTTCAGCAATATTGGTTGGGGCATAGATTTGGACCGTGATATTGAATGGTTTGCCTTGGAAACGAACAGAGATCATTCTGTCATTTTTGAGACTGCATCCAAGTACTGCATTTCAGACTCTTTTGTTGACTATGATGGCTATTCCATTTCTTCTAAGGGATTCTTGCTCACAGTAGTAGATATAACGGTCAACTGAGTTAAATTCACCCATTCCAGTCCATTTTAGTTCACTGATTCCTAAAATGTTGATGTTCACTCTTGCCATTTCCAGTTTGACTACTTCCAATTTATTTGTCTTGATTCATCGACCTAATGTTCCAGATTTCTATGCAATATTGCTCTTTACAGCATCAGACCTTGTTTCCATCACCAGTCACATCCACAACTGGATGATATTTTTTCTTTTGCTCTGTCTCTTCATTTTTTCTGGAGTTATTTCTCCACTCATCTCTAGTAGCATATTGGGCACCTACTGACCTGGGGAGTTCATCTTTCAGTGTCCTACCTTTTTGCCTTTTCATACTGTTCATGGGGTTCTCAAGGCAAGAGTACTGAAGTGGTTTGCCATTCCCTTCTCCAGTGGACCACATTTTGTCAGAACTTTCCACCATGACCCGTCCATCTTGGGTGGCCTTACATGGCATGGCTCATAGTTTCACTGAGTTAGACAAGGCTGAGGTCCATGTGATTAGACTGGTTAGTTTTCTGTGATTATGGTTTTCATTCTGTCTGCCCTCTGATGGTGACAGATAAGAGGCTTATGGAAGCTTCCTGATGGGAGTGAATGACTGGTGGGTCTTGTTCTGATGGGCGGGGCCATGCTCAGTAAATCTTTAATCCAATTTTCTGTTGATGGGTGGAACTGTGTTCCCTCCCCGCTATTTACCTGGGGCCAAACTGTGGTGGAGGTAATGAATATAATGGAGACCTCCTTCAAAAGAGCCCATGTATGTACTGCTACACTCAGTGCCCCCAACCCTGCAGTAACCCTGCTGCAGGGTTGGTGGCTACTATTACTCTGATACAAAAACTAGACCAAAAGCATGAAAAGAAAAAATGAACAAAAACTACAGATCAATATTCCTCATCAATTCAAAACCCTTGACATAGCACTAGCAAATCTAGCCATATATTAAAAGGACAGCAGATATCTCAGGAATGCAAGGTATATTTGAAAATCAATCAATGTAATTAATTGTTAATGTTGACACATTAACAGAATAAAGAAAACAGAATGATCTTATCAACAGTTACATAAAAAGCATTTGACAAAATTTTGAACTGTGGTGTTGGAGAAGACTCTTGAGAGTCCCTTGGACTGCAAGGAGATACAACCAGTCCATTCTAAAGGAGATTAGCCCTGGGTGTTCTTTGAAAGGAATGATGTTAAAGCTGAAACTCCAGTACTTTGGCCACCTGATGTAAAGAGTTGACTCATTGGAAAAGACTCTGATGCTGGGAGGGATTGGGGACAGGAGGAAAAGGGGACAGAGGATGAGATGGCTAGATGGCATCACCGACTCGATGGACATGAGTTTGAGTCAACTCCGGGAGTTGGTGATGGAGAGGGAGGCCTGGCGTGCTGCGATTCATGGGGTCGCAAAGAGTTGGACACGACTGAGCGACTGAACTGAACTGAACTGAATACCTATTCATGATAAAAACTCAGCAAACTAGGAACAGATGGAAATTTCAATCTGATAAAGAGCACATATAAAAAAAAAAATCTATGACTAATACTGGGTCACGAAAATCTGCTGGAGAAGGAACAGGCTACCCACTCCAGTATTCTTGGGCTTCTCTTGTGGCTCAGTTGGTAAAGAATCTGCTTGCAATGCTGGAGACCTAGGTTCAATCCCTGGGTTGGGAAGATACCCTGGAGAAGGGAAAGGCTACCCACTCCAGTATTCTGGCTTGGAAAATTCCATGGACTATATAGTCCATGGGGTTGCAAAGAGTCAGACATGACTGAGTGACTGTCACTTTCACTTTCAATAGAATATGAAATGATGAAAGACATCTAAGATGAAAAGTTAAGCAATCATGTCCACTTTTACAACTTTATTTAACACTATACCTAAGAGTCCTAGCTAGTGTGGTGTAATAAGTTGAGGAAAAAAATAAAATGCATAGAGAAGAAAAAGATGTAAAATTCATCTGCCTTAAATTCTCAGACAACATACTATGTACAAAGAAAACTCCAAAGTTCAACCAAGAAAAACATACTATGAGTTAATTAAAATGATAAAAGAATATGAAGTCAATGTACAAAGATCAGTTTTAACCCTATCTCATAGCAAGAAACAATTAGAAAAACTCATATTAAAAATACTGCTTATACTAAGAGCCCAAAACATGAAATATTCAGGGGTAAATTTAACAAAATACTTGCAAGACCTATACAATAAAAACTATAAAACATTTCTGAGTGGTATTAAAGAAAATCTAAATAAATGCAAAGATATACCATGTCATGAATTGTATGTTAAGATATAAATTCTTTGTAAATTAATCTATATATTCAACAAAAGCCAAATTCAAATACCATAGACTTTTCCTTTTAGAAACTGATAAAACTGATTCTAAAAGTTATATGGAAATGCAAAGGACTCACAATAGTCAAAACAATTTTGGAAAAGAACAACAAAATTGAAGGAATTATACTACCACATTTTAAGACTTTTTATAATGCTACATTAATAAAGAAAATGTTAAATTGTCTATCTGCAAATGTATATGCTGAAATTGAAGATTCATGTCCAAGAAATGATTCTTAACCCTATGTCATATTGTATAAAAAATTAATTTAAAATGTACTACAGACTATATGCTTACACTCATTTTTAAAAGTTGAGAAAGTGAAAATATAAACCATGGAGAAAATAATCAGCAATGGTCCTAATTTCTTTTAAGAGGTTATACCCCACACACTTGAATTTTACCTCAAACTTCTTGTCTTCCTCAAACTTTTTCTGATCACATAATTCATCATAATCTTCTTGTAGCTTAGTATGAGTTTCTTTAAGTGATGATAACTCATTTTTAATCTCATTAATTTCTCCATTAAGTTCTTCAACCTAATATATAACATTTAACCAAAATGAACATGTATGTAAATTAGTTGTATATAAAAATACTTCATTAACACAAGTGTTTAGAAATTGTAAACAATGAAAACATTCCCAAAGTAATTACTAATATTAAAAGCTACCATTTGTTGAATTGTTCTGAGTACTTAATAAACATAATTTCATACTCTTAAAAATCCTATGAGGTATTTTCAGCCCTCAGTTTACAGGTGAGAAATGTGAGGCTCATAGACGTTACGTAACTTGCCCAAGATCAGGTAGAAATAAAATGATAGTCAAGATTCAAATGCAAGGCTAAGCCTAGGAGTTGTGCTCTTAAGTACTACATTAAATCACTTCTTGTTACAGATGAAAAATTAATTAACTTTTATAAAACTTCTATAAAAATTCTATAAAGGTTACCATTTCATTGCTTTCTTAAAGTTTTGTTTTCTTGTTGCAAATTAGATACACAGAGTTCAACTCAACTAGATGAAGAATACTGAGTACTAAGTACTACAATTAGAAACTGACACTTCAGCATAATACTTATATCCACAAACTAGTTTCTACTGGCTATAAAATTTCATCATCTTTTTCTTGGTGGGATTCTCCTTCATAGGAACCTCAAATATGAGACAAAATAAGTTCCAGGAAAAAGAAAAATACCATTTTGTCATAAAATATTACAAAAGTTTCTCTTGAACAATTTTAAACTACCAAAAATTCTACTAATGCATGTAATTTTCCTTGTAGGGGTTAACAAACATGAGCTCACCAACTACTTTCCCTTCACCTTACCTATTTTAACCATCTTTTTACCTATCTCTGCAAAGTTCTTCTTCTCCAGGGCTCAACTCTTCATGTGTTCTCTATCCTGTCCTCTTATCTCCCTTCAAGCTTAACTCAAGCAAAGATCTCTTCTCTCCTGCTGCTGCTGCTGCTAAGTCGCTTTAGTCGTGTCCGACTCTGTGCGACCCCATAGACGGCAGCCCACCAGGCTCCTCTGTCCCTGGGATTCTCCAGGCAAGAACACTGGAGTGGGTTGCCATTTCCTTCTCCAATGCATGAAAGTGAAAAGTGAAAGTGAAGTCGCTCAGTCGTGTCTGGCTCGTAGCAACCCCATGGACTGCAGCCTACCAAGCTCCTCTGTCCATGGGATTTTCCAGGCAAGAGTACTGGAGTGGGTTGCCATTGCCTTCTCCCTCTTCTCTCCTAGATATTCTCAACTTTCCCCACCATACCAGCATGTTTTCAGGCCACAAATACACTCTTGTAATGACTATAACTTTTTTCTTCTTGACTCAATTACTCTCTCTCTCACTTCTTAAAGTTCACTCTTGGTACTTTCAAATTCTAACCTCTCTTCACTCCTTAAGGGATTCCCTGGTGGCTCAGATGGTGAAGTGTCTGCTCACAATGTGAGAGACCTGGGTTCCATCCCTGGGTCAGGAAGATCCCCTGGAGAAGGAAATGGCAACACACTCCAGTACTCTTGCCTAGAAAATCCTATGGATGGAAGAGCCTGGTGGGCTACAGTCCATGTGGTAACAAAGAGTCAGATACAACTGAGCGACATCACTTTCCTTCTTTAATTTCACTCCTTAACAACCAGACTTCTGCCCTCATGTTCTACGAACTTTTTTTTCTATTATCACCTGCAAATTAGCAAAAGGACTTGTTCCAAGTTTCATACCATTTAACAGCATTGTAGCACAACTGTGCAGACTACTTATTTTCAAACAGCCCCTTTTCTTCATTTCATGGTACCACTCCCTCTTCATCCTCCTACCTTTCTCACTGTTCTTGTCAGGCTCCCTCTCCCACACTAACCACTAACAAAATCCTGGCATTCCCCAAAGCTCTTTCTTCTTTAGCCCTCTCTTCAAGTCTTCCACTCCTTCCATAGATGATCTTATTATACCTTCAAATTTCATCTCTATGCTATGCTATGCTATGCTAAGTCACTTCAGTCGTGTCTGACTCTCTGTGACCCCATAGACGGCAGCCCACCAGGCTCCCCTGTCCCTGGGATTCTCCAGGCAAGAACACTGGAGTGGGTTGCCATTTCCTTCTCCAATGCATGAAAGTGAAAAGTGAAAGGGAAGTCGCTCAGTTGTGTCTGACTTTTAGCGACCCCATGGATTGCAGCCTAACAGGCTCCTCCGTCCATGGGATTTTCTAAGCAAGAGTACTGGAGTGGGGTGCCATTGCCTTCTCCATCTCTATGCTAATAAGTCTTAAATCTCTATCTCATCTCCCAACCTCTTGCCTAAGATTAGATTCATGTTTCCAAATACATGATATAAATTTCAAGTCAGATGTCCTGCAGTCACCGTAAGTTAAGCAATTTCCAAACTAAACTCATTTTCATCCACCAAATCTGCTGCTTCTTTCACATTCCTTATGTCATTTAGTGGTATTATTCTGCTAATCTGTATAAATGATTATACTAATCTCAGAATCAGAGTTGACTCCTTTCCCTTTTAAAATCCATTATATATAAAATGTGATTAATCCTGCTAATTCTACCTCCAGTCCTTCTTGCATCTGTCTCTTTTCTCTGTATTCACTGTTGTTGTTGTTGTTCAGTCGCCCAGTTGTGTCCGACTCTGTGCAACCCCATGGACCGCAATCCTCATTACTGTTGCCCTAATTCACATCCTCATGGGCTCATGGTTAGAATATTCTTCTTATTGATCTCTTCCCATAATGCCATTCTCCATACTACTGCAAGAGTTATTTTTCTAAACTGCAGATCTAAGTCACTTTTCTGCTTTAAAAATCTCAATGGCTTCCCATTACTTATAAAATAAAATTTACTTAGAAAAGAACTCTTCCGAAGATGATTTCAATCTCATTTGCAATGTCACATTCTAGATCAGACCATTCATCCTTGAGAAAGCAATCTCATGCCTCCATCATTATCCCCTTTCTTAAATGGAATGCCAACAGAGTGGAGTGAGAAGTATAGGAAGCAGGCACCTTCTGTCTGGTGAAACCCTATTCATCTTTCAAGTCCAAATTCTAGGGTCATCTTTTCTCTAAAACTTTCTACAACCTAGTTAAACAATACGATTTATTTTGTGCTTTCATAGTAATTTGTTAATACTAATACTACTAAAAACACTCCATACTATTGTAGTTAATAATTACCTGTCTTTTGAGAGTGTGAGCTCTTTAATAATCTTTGTATTTTAGGCACCTCTGAAAATCCAGCACCTAGTATAGTGCCTAACACATAATAGATGCTCAACAAATGTTGTGAATTGAATTTCTTTTGTGACACCCCCTTTCTCTAAATAATTTCTGAACATCTCCATTTATTACTGTCTTACCTATAAATATCTATTGGCTATATAACTGGCCAAATAAAAGCAGGTACACATACCACATTCTTTATGACATTTCTATGAATTTTAAAATATATTGTCTAGTAATATTCACTGTTTACTTTGTACAATATTCTTTCACTATTTAAAAAACAGCAGTATATATGATTTCATCTTATATTTGTAACTATCTTTTAGTTTTTTAAAAAACCTATCTTGATCTGACCTCAGTAGCAATACTACAATTACCCTTCACTCAAGAGTGGTGAAATGCTTACAGAGAGACAGAAATACAATTAAAGAGTAGATCTGACCTCCCACTCAAGAAAACTCCTATAGAACCAAAGCAGCTTTTAAAAAATTTAACTATGTTCTGTTTAGTATTGAAGCATGAAATGAAATGAATGCAGATGCTAAAAATCCTAAGACAAAACCAATTTCATCCAAATTATAAACAGGTCTCACCAAGAAAGCTGAATGCTTATTTCTCTTAATTCAATTGACTCCTGCCCTCCCCACACCCTCTGCCCCGACCCAGGGGAGGAACATAAGTTGAAATATCACTAGGAAAAATACACGTTTACTTTTCTTATCTCAACTAAGTTTGGGGGGCATGATTGGCATATTCAAGTTTATAGTCTCTTTTTACGTCATAGTTTTCCTTACCCTGACAGTACTATTTCCATGGTCTTTTATTTATTTATTATTTTTTTTTATTTTTAAACTTTACATAATTGTATTAGTTTTGCCAAATATCAAAATGAATCCGCCACAGGTATACATGTGTTCCCCATCCTGAACCCTCCTCCCTCCTCCCTCCCCCCTCCCCATTCCATCCCTCTGGGTCGACCCAGTGCACCAGCCCCAAGCATCCAGTATCGTGCATCGAACCTGGACTGGCAACTCGTTTCATACATGATTATTTTACATGTTTCAATGCCATTCTCCCAAATCTTCGCACCCTCTCCCTCTCTCACGGAGTCCATAAGACTGTTCTATATACATCAGTGTCTCTTTTGCTGTCTCGTACACAGGGTTATTGTTACCATCTTTCTAAATTCCATATATATGCGTTAGTATACTTAAACATTAGAAATGAGACAGAAGTGTTAGGATGCAAGGTAGATTAGCTGAAGCTAAAATGAAAATTACTATGTTTGTTGCTTAATGATGAACTTTACCTATATGGGGATCATTAAGCATTTTATAGTATTCTGATCTAATGAATTACAAAATACTTTTTGAGAATTTGGTAAAACTTATCAAATTCATCAGTGAAAATCTGATCTCTCCAAAATACAAATTAAGAGAACATGTTAGCTGCAAATGGATCAAAAAATCAAGAATTACTTTTATAACAATTTATATCAAACAAACTCAACCACAGAATAGTACACAGATATATATTATTACAAACTATATTAATACAGTGTTAGAATTTTATAGTATAACTAGTATAATACTTTAAAATATCTTACTTTCCCAAAATATAGCTTCATAAACTTATAGTTACCTTCCATTTTTTTTTTTTAGTTCTTTTAAAAGAATTGAAGGCAATAAAAATAGATAATAAATAGAACAACTGATTTTGGGTTCACCCGTCTTTAAAGTGAACCTTATATTTCACAACTTTATATTACTTTACACATTTTATTATCTACTTCACTGAAATTAAAATTTACTGTAAAATAAAAGAGTTGTGCCTTAAGCAAATAATCATGTTAATAACATAACAATTCTCTTGATAAAATGTTAATACTAGAGAATCCAACTACTGTATACATGTTCTAAACATGGCTTTAATATGACTCAATGAAACTGCTGAGGAAAGCTAAAGAGATCAGCTAACACTAATACCAATATAATTCCTTATTATAACCATTTATTAAAACACTCAATAGTTTTATGAAAAGGAAAATTAATTTTTGTCACCTATGAAAAGTCATACAAAATACATATAAATATACACATGTATATGTGTGGTTTTTCATGTATGAAAGCATTATAGAAAACTTTATTAAATTTAGCTTTAAAAACATTCACTTTTTAGAAATACAAGTGCAAGAAGAAAATGTGTCTGACTTTATTCCTATAATATTTTTGCAATATTTTCTTAGCATTTGTTATTTTAAATGTCTACAACTACTTAAAATATTTAAAAATTCTACTATTAAATAAACCTACATGCTTCTTCCAGGTTTCTAGTGCTTTCTCATGCTCATTTTGAAGATTAAGGAACTTTTCTTCATTTTCTTTTACCTTCTCCCTTTGCAGCTCATTATCTCTTTCAAGGGTCTGCAATAAAATTAATTATCCAAAAAATAATCAATACCACATTAATGAATTTTGATGTGTTTTATGTTGCTTGGACCTTTGCTTCTAACATGCTGAAAGTGCCATACAGATCAGTGATAATGTGCTATCTCAACAATAATTTTCATAAATTAACAGAAAGGTGCTTATAGTTTAGTTAACAGGAAATAGGGGGAGGTTATGAAAAAGAAATGGCTATAAAAGGGTATAAAAACATTGCCATTATTCAGTTTCACTGCATAAGTTTTAATGTACTGAAAAAAGTAATATAAAGTACAGCACTGAAAAATATGAAATGTAGCATAATCCAGCCTAACCCTACTAAAATTTTTTAACTACCACAGAATATATTTTCCCTATCTGTTTATTTCAGAAATTAATTGGCTGGAAAACTCTTAAATACAATTAAAATTTTTAATTTCAAATTAACACTTTTTTAGTAGAATGTCAGTATTCACTAATTAACTTATTACTTCATAAATTAACATATTATATATTCACTACCACACTCTCCTCTTCCCTTCCCCAAAAAACCTTTAAAGAGTAAAATTATCACTGTTTTCTAAGACAAAGGTTTAAAAGATATTAAACCAGTATCACCAATATTATTAGGTTTCTTCAGTATCTGCTGATAATCCAAGTAAACTTCTGTAGAAAGACAAAGAGTAAAACTCTAGCTGCATCTAATATATCTGGAATTTCTATGTTAATTTGTTTATCATTACTAAAGCTAAGTACATTCAGGGTCAACATCCAAGCCACACAAAGGATACAGAAAGAAAAGGCAAAGTTTTCCTCTACTGGTTTTCCAGCTCTCCCCACCAGATGTAAAGTAGTTTCTTGTGTATCCTTTCAAAAATTGTCTATTAAGCATACAAGTATATATCTTTCAAATCATACTATACATACTCTGTTGTGCTGCCATTTGCTTTTCTAAAAATATGAGTAATATATCTTGCTTAACTTCCATATCACTATATAAGATCTCATTTTAGAGGCTTCACAGTATTTCAACTATTTAAAAAGTCCTCAATTACTACACAGAATATCAGTATGTGATGACATAATTATGCAAAATTTTGAAAACATTTGATAAAACAATTTTAACACAAAGATTCTCCTCTGGCTCATAAAGAACCATGCAATTTGAGAGCACTCAATGAATACCTATTTCGACTGTCTCTATTTTACGACAATGTAAATGTTTTTAAAGAAGTCATGATTTCATCTTGATTTATAGGTAACATGATTTCATCTTGATTTATAGGCTTCCCTGGTGGCGCAGAGGTTAAAGGGCCTGCCTGCAATGTGGGAGACCTGGGTTCGATCCCTGGGTTGGGAAGATCCCCTGAAGAAGGAAATGGCAACCCACTCCAGTATTCTTGCCTGGAGAATCCCATGGATGGAGGAGCTTGGTGGGCTACAGTCCACAGGTCGCAGAGTTGGACATGACTGAGCGACTTCACTTTAACTTGTGATAATAAGTTTCTAAATATTTACAAGGGTATTATTTAATAGGTGCTTAGTACTTTAACATTCTAACAAATATTTACAGTATCTATTTATATTAGTAACACTATTTTAGAAGACAGACAAATCAAAAAATTCAAAGGAGATATGGGAGAGTATACCACAGAGTATCCTAGTAAAAATAAATGACCGAAAGTATTATGTTCTTAAAAAGCACATTAGATATATCAGTCATTTCCTGTCTGTAACTATACCCCCATCTAAAAGAAAGTGCCTGTATCTGGTATTCTCTGTTTCCATGTTTTGGAGACATTCCATCCTTATCCTACAATGTGAACTGACTGTTCTTTCATCCTGCTACACTGATCAGGCAATCTTTGAGAATTTCCTTTTTTCTTCTGTAGTGGGTCTCCTGTCTCCTAGATCCCATGATTTCCTCCTGGTTTATTCCCTTGTCTTGGTAAAGCAAGCTATTACTTTTTGATAAAGCAGACAAGTATCATATTTTTTGAAACCTTGCATGTCTGAAAGTATGTTTATTCTACCAATAACTTGTTTGGCTAAATACAGTACAATTCTGTTTTGGAACCTCTGAAAGCATGGTTCTATTATCTTCTACCTTCCAGGGTTGCCAATGAGAAGTTTGAAGCCATTATGTTGCCATTCTCATTTTGGACCTTCATAGATAACCTACTTATTTTGCCCGCCCCCACCCCCCACCCCCAGAGAGTTTTATAATATTCTCTTTTAGTATGAAATTTCATAATGATATGCATTGGTTTAGTTAAGCAAAACAAACTCAGATCCTTCAATTCTGGGTTACTTTCCTGCATTATCTCTTGGGTCATTTGCTCTCCTTCCCCTTTCTCTGTTCTCTCTGAAACTCACCAGACCTCTTGAACAACCCCCTCATTTTCTTCCTTTCCTATTTTCCATCTTCTTGTCTTTTGGTTCTACTTTCTTAGATTATTTTTTTATGTTATCTTCTAAACTTTTCATTGTACTTTTTATGTATGCTAATATATTTAAGGGTTATCTTTTATTCTATGAATGTTTTTTAGATCCTAAATTACTGTTTTTGGATTAACAAATACATTTCTCTTATCTGGGTATATTTTTTTAGCTTCTCCAAGTTTTTTTTTCATTACCCTATTTGTTTTGTCTGTTTTTCACACTGGAGATTTTCAAATACCCAGTTATCCTTAACTGTTTGTTCATATTTAAGAATGAAGTATTAAATAGCCAGCTAAAAGTTTTGTCAACTACAAAGTTTCTTCACTACAGTGGTGGCTTCATTGTGCATTGACCTGGCTGAACTGTTTCATCAGGAGAGTTTAATTGCAGGTTAGTCGCCACAGAATCTTCCATTCTGCTGCCTGGATGTTACAAGGCGCTTAACTGTCCTCCAAATGGGGAGACTGCTTGGAGGCTTCAGAATTCAGTATATAGACTTTCCAAACTATTTTTAAAATAATACTCTCTGTACTGTGCTAGTAAACTAGGTCTCAACAAAGCCTTATTTGTAGCATTTGCCAATCTCATTAAAGTTAAAAAAAACAACTCACTGTGGTTAATTCAAGCTACCAGTTATTTAAACCAGCTTACAAAATGACAACAGCTCTAATAACCAGCTCTCCCTGGTACAAACTGCCTCCAGCACACCACTGGATCTTTCCAGTCTCAGTTGCTCCTCAAACACTCCAACTAGTTCTCTATCTTTTGCCCATTAGAAGATAGGGAGTGACTGTGCAGATTAGGGAGAACAATCTGAATGTGCAATAGCTTTCCATGCAGACCTTCTAGCTACTGGCACCAGTCGTGCATCTTACTTTAGAGGCACATGATGCTTGCAATTCCTGATAATTTCTGTTGCTTTAACTTGGGTTTTTACTTTCTCTCATTTGCTGAGTAAATGACTAATTTTCCATTTGGTTTAAAACTTTTATTGTATCTTCTCCCCATTTCTGCATTCTTGTGGTTTTTATGTCATTTTATTGCAGCTTCAGAAGGAAATAGAAGGGAATGTATAGGTTCAATCCAATATGTTTAACCAGAAGCCCTGACCTGGCAATATCTGAACTTGCAGAGTCTGAATTTACTCACTGTTAATCACCCATTAATTTAATAAGATTTAATGAGCTCCTCTTATGTGTCAGAAACTTTTTGGGGCTCTTATACTATATTAATAAAAATGTTAGTATTTTCATGGAATTCATATTCTACCAGGGAATTATTTGGTATTATCTGCACCTGGATTAACAAATTTGAAAACCTTCTCTGACAAAACATATATCGTGGAAAATCAAAATAAAACCACTAGTTAATGCTTTAATATACCAAAAACTAAGTAAATTATTCTGGTTAATACTATGTTAACACTATGACTATAGCAGCAACCTAAATAGTCCTCCTAACACTATGATTATAGCAGCATGGACTAAACTATAGGTAAATCACAGTAAAAAATATTCTCTATCATGAGAACTTAGGTCTTCTATGCTCCAAACTGTACTTTAAAAAAAATAAGACAGATGACAGCATGATTGCAGAGCACTGAAAAACAGCAGGCCATTATGAACAGTAATGATCCCTTTTAGTACAGGTGGAATTAGAATGCTCCTCAGGAAAACACTTAAGATATCTATGCAGCATAATCCTCAGCAACAGTTCAACATTAATATTTTGTTATACTATATATCAGTGGTTCTCCAACACCAGTCTGTAAACAAGAAGTGATCCATGACAAAAATCTCACTAGTCCATGGCAAAAAATGTCAATGTAAGGTCATTGAATGTGTTTTCCTATAAAGGACTGTCCTTTATCTGATATTACATCCTTAATATACTTTCGGTGTTAAAATGTTATCTTTTATAAAATGAAAGTGATGATAGATGGTACTATTTTTTTTAATGCCCTTAACTGTTATAATAAAAAGCAGACAATTCTATCTTGTTCTTGCCAATACTTTGAAATTTTACTACATGAAATCTAGTTTCTTTATGTACTATCAAGGCTTAGGCAATAACAGGTCTAGTATAAGAGAGAGGCATTTGGATTAACTAAAATATTTCCATTTATAGCTAAAAATCCTGGAAACAGTTGTCATCATTAACTCAAAGACACCATTAGGTTGGTGCAAAAATAAGTATGGTTTTGCACTGTTGAACTTTGCCATTTGCTGTTGGAATCCATTCTTAAATAAATGTGCTTGTTATACATCATTTTGATGTGCACTTCTTCCCTTATGTTTTTTGCTAATGAATGATTTGCTGTTTATTTTATATGTACCTTAGTCTACAGAAATATGGAAATGATGTTAGACAAAAAGGAAATTCGAGACATTTTTCTAATTTGAGTTCAGAACAGGTCACAAAGCAGTGGAGACAATCACAACATGAACACATTTGGCTAAGGAACTGAATGTACAACGCAGTGGTGGTTTAAGAAGTTTTGCAAAGGAGACGAGAGCCTTGAAGATGAGCATAGTGGCGGGCCACTGAAAGCTGACAACGACCAACTGAGAGGATCACTGAAGCTACTACATGAGAAGGCCCAAGAACTCAATGTTGACATTCTATGGTCACATGGCATTTCAAGCAAATTGGAAAGGTGAAAAAACTTGGTAAGTGGGAGCCTCATGAGCTGGCCAAAAATCAGAAGCATTGTCATTTTGAAGTGTCCTCTTCTCTTTTTCTACACAACAACAACAAACTATTTCTCAATTTGGATTGTGATGTGCAAAGAAAAGTGGATATTATACAACAATCAGTGATGACCAGCTCAGTGGTTGGACCAAGAAGCTCCAGAGCACTTTCCAAAGCCAAACAAGAATGAAAAAAAAGTCATGGTCACTGTTTAGTGATCTGCTGCTGGTCTGATCCAATCAGCTTTCTGAATTCTGGCGAAACCATTACATCTGAGAAGTATACTCAGCAAATTGATGAGAAGCACCTAAAATGACAATTTCTGCAGCCAGCATTGGCCAACAGAAAGGGCCCAACTCTTCTCTGTGACAATGCCCAGTTGAATGTTGTACAACCGTTTCAAAAGTTGAACCAATTAGGCTACAAAGTTTTACCTCGTCTGCCATATTCACCTGATCTCTCACCGACTGACTACTAATTCTTCAAGCATGTCTACAATTTTTTGCATGGTAAAATGCTTCCACAACCAGCAAGAGGCTGCTTTCCAAGAGTTTGCTGAATCCCAAAGCACTGATTTTTATGCTACAGGAATAAACAAACATCTCTTGTTGGTAAAAAAATGTGTTGACTGTAATGGTTTCTATTTTGATTAATAAAGATGTGTTTGAGTCTGGTTATAATTATTTAAAATTCAGAGTCCAAAACCATAATTACTTTTGCACTGACCTAATATATCATCTATGACTACCATAGGCCCTGTAGAATTCAACAATACATAAACACTGGATTTAGAGCTGATGAAGGGCAATTTGAAAGTTGTGGTCTTTGTATAACTGATCCAGCAAGACTGGAATTTCCAACAGATCTAGGAAATATATCGTAACAGTGTACTGTTGTAGAAATAGTGCTGAAGTAGAATCGAGACAAAGATTTAATTCTGGTTTTGCCACTAATTTGGGGCCTTGAACTATACTGCTTGACTTTTGTGGATCTCTATTTCATCACAAAATGAAATGGTTGGATTGGTTAATCTCTAACATTTTGTTCATCCTAAAAATCTGTGTTTCATCTCCTTTAAATGGATTAGGGGACAATCCTGGTAACTGCTTTCATCAAGAATTTGAATAAATTATTTCATATGTTTCTTGGAAGAAGGTTTAACACCTTAGGGAAATAATCCCCATTAAGCATCTATAGGATGGGTAGAGGAGGTCAGTTCAGTTCAGTCTCTCAGTTGTGTCTGACTCTTTGCAACCTCGTGGACTGCCGCACGCCAGGCCTCCCTGTCCATCACCAACTCCTGGAGCTTACTCAAAATCATGTCCATCAGGTCAGTGATCCCATTCAACCATCTCATCCCCTGTCATCCCTTTCTCCTCCTGCCTTCAATCTTTCCCAGAATCAGGGTCTTTCCAATGAGTTGGTTCTTTACATCAGGTGGCCAAAGTATTGGAATTTCAGCTTCAGCATCAGTCCTTCCAATGAATATTCAGGACTGATCTCCTTTAGCATGGATTGGTTACATCTCACTGCAGTCCAAGGGACTCTCAAGAGTCTTCTCCAACACCACAGTTCAAAAGCATCAATTCTTCCGCGCTCAGCTTTCTTTATAGTCCAACTCTCACATCCATACATGACTACTGGAAAAACCATAGCTTTGACTAGATGGACTTTTTTGGCAAAGTAATGTCTCTGCTTTATAATATGTTGTCTAGGTTGGTCATAGCTTTTCTTCCAAGGAGCAGTGTCTTTTAATTTCATGGCTGCAGTCACCAACTGAAGTGATTTTGGATCCCCAAAAATAAAGTCTGTCACTGTTTCCACTGTTTCCCCATCTATTTACCACGAAGTGATGGGACCAGATGCCATGATCTTAGTTTTCTGAATGTTGAGTTTTAAGCTAACTTTTTCACTCTCCTCTTTCACTTTCATCAAGAGGCTCTTTAGTTCTTCGCTTTCTGCCATAAGGGTGGTGTCATCTGCATATCTGAGGTTATTGATATTTCTTCTGGCAATCTTGATTCCAGCTTGTGCTTCATCCAGCCTGGCATTTCTCATGATGTACAGTCCTGGGTGTTGTTTGGAAGGAATGATGCTAAAGCTAAAACTCCAGTACTTTGGCCACCTCATGCAAAGAGCTGACTCATTGGAAAAGACTCTGATGCTGGGAGGGATAGGGGGCAGGAGAAGAAGGGGACGACAGAGGATGAGATGGCTAGATGGCATCACCGACTCGATGGACATGAGTTTGAGTGAACTCCGGGAGTTGGTGATGGACAGGGAGGCCTGGCATGCTGCAATTCAGGGGGTCGCAAAGAGTCAGACTCGACGGAGCGACTGAACTGAACTGACTCTGCATATAAGTTAAATAAGCACAGTGACAATATACAGCCTTGATGTACTCCTTTCCCAACTTGGAACCAGTCTGTTGTTCCATGTCTGGTTCTAACTGTTGTGTCTTGACGTACATACGGATTTCTCAGGAGGCAGGTCAGGAGGTCTGGTATTCCCATCTCTAAAATTTTCCACAGTTTGTTGTGATCCACACAAAGGCTTTGGCATAGTCAATTAATCAAAAGTACATGTTTTTCTGGAACTCTTGCCTTTTTCAGTGATCCAGCAGATGTTGGCAATTTCATCTCTGGTTCCTCTGCCTTTTCTAAATCCAGCTTGACCATTTGGAAGTTCGTGGCTCACGTACTTTTGAAGCCTGGCGTGGAGAATTTTGAGCATTACTTTGCTAGCATATGATTTAATTGTGTGGTAGTTTGAGCATTCTTTGGCATTGCCTTTCTTTGGGATTGGAATGAAAACTGACCTTTTCAAGTCCTGTGGCCACTGCTGAGCTTTCCAAATTTGCTGGCATATTGAGTGCAGCACTTTCACAGCATCATCTTTTAGGATTTGGAATAGCTCAACTGGAATTCCATCACCTCCACAAGCTTTGTTCATATTTGCAGATAACTGGACTTTATGAAACTTTTTAAAAATCTTTTATTGGAGTAGGTGAAAGGGTTAAAAGAAGGGAGAGATTTGGGTCTGGCATAAGTTTTCCCTCTCTGCCTTCCAGGTGAAATTTGTACAGTATTGGGGGGAGTGGGCAGGCAAGAGAAATGAGCGAGGCAAACCTCTCTTTACATAACTAATCATAGAACATCAATGGTGAAAAGATAGTGTTTCACTGTTCAGGTTAAGTTTGATTTCGTTCAGTGAGGATGGATTCAGCATAATTTCTGGGGCCAAATGCAAAATTTTAAAAAAGAAGAGAAAAAAAAAAAGCTATTAAAGATACTGATACTAAACCTTTTCTTTTCTTTATGGTTTTCCATCTCTCTTTGTCTCTCTACCCCTATCCACCTATCAAGGTGCTTTTTATTTTCTCTTTAATGTCCCCTGGGATAAGCTAGTCAGAGGCCAAAGACAGATCCTCACAGATGCCTAAGGGCCTCACCACACAACTTAGCTTTGAGTTCTACCTCCTGCAAGATGCAAGACCCATGTATTATGTTCTGTCTGAAGTTGGGGAAGTCAGTCTCTCCATCCCATGGGCCCTCTGGCAGATGGGTAACCCCCAAAGGATTGCAACTGCCAGGCAGGGATGCAGCTCACTACCTGGATTGAGGACTCACTTCCTGCCAAGACACCTACCTCATGTGCTAGGCATGGCCAACCTGGGGAAAAGATGCTGCAGGGCACATGTACTCAACTCAGACCCACCCTGCTACATCTAGGCCTCCGCCAGTGTGGGGTGTGCATGCTAAGTTGCTTCAGTTGTGTCCCTCTCTTTGTGACCCTATGGACTGTAGCCTGCCATGCTCCTCTGTCCATGGAATTCTCCAGGCAAGAATACTGGTTGCCATGCCTTCCTCCAGGGGATCTTTCTGATCCAAGGATCAAACCCACCTTTCTTATGTCTCCTGCATTGGCAGGTAGGTTCTTTACCACTAGCACCAGCTGGGAAGCCCAAAGATTGGTAAAAGACAATAGAACACACAGGTCTCTACCCACCAATGTGACCCAGCCAACATACAGCGGTAGCAAGATAGGAGCAGAGAGGATAAGGCTGTGCAGGGCCCAGGGCACCAAAGGGCAGAAGAGACAGCAGCCAAGAATGGTTCCTTGGAGGCAATGGGAGGCTGGAGAATGCCAAAGCTGGGGCTTCAAGCCCTGGTGCAAGCTCCATTTTACCATCAGACTTAATTTACAAAGCATACATTTAAATATAAAAGTTAATAAAAATGTCAAGGAAGTGACCACAGAATATTAAACATGAAACTTGAGGCTCCTCTGGCTATCAGCCTTATGCAACTAAACTGGTTACATTCTCATGAAGCTGGTCCAGGCCTCTGCTGATGGTGGTCTTTTCATCGGAGGTGAATATACTTTTCTTGGGAAATGTTGAGCTTCATGCTTCATTATCAAGAATCCCTTCAGAGGGGCACAAATATCTTCCACTGGCCACCACAGTGGAACATGTCCCCAACTCCTCTTGAGTTGGACATCCCATCACTTGCCAGTTTCTGCTCTTCCACTAACCACTACGTTCCTTCATGTGAAGCGAAGGAACCACCATGTTCTTGCTTATGACCCTTCTAGGGCCATACAGCATTAGAACAAGCATAATACACACTTCAAGTCCCACTGGAACAGATTCCTCCAAAAACTTTACTCCTTGAAATTTCTAGACTGAAACTGGGCATCAGTCTAGATGTTCTTGGTACAACTTCCAAACTTCAGGAAATATACATCAAATTCTCCCACAAAATGAATTTGTCACAATTTACTGGCAACACCACAGTGAACCTTTAGGTTCAATAGCATCACAAGCATCCATCTAAAAAATTAAGATGGCAGTCTCCCCTTCTTGTACCCCAATTTTCACACGATTTTCCTGTAGACTCCTTCATTTTGATTCATGAGGGGAAAGACATCTCTTTCAACTAGGGATGTAAGAGAAAAGTATCACTTAATGAACCCTCATTCCCAAAACACTCCCATAACTTCTTCCTCTCCCCAGTCATTTTCTTAGACATACTGGGAAGAAGATGGTGAGGTGATTGCTGTGGTAAAGGACCAGTTCTATCATGTTCTTGTGAAAAGGGATCTGCCTCCCATCCCACTTCTGAGAGCTCACTGATTCCTCTCCTAGAATGTGGTGTCACTTGTCACCTTTTATTTTCAGTTTTGAATCTTGAAAAAAAATACCCAATCTGTTACAAAATTAAATCAATTACTTGTTAAAACTGAATGTTTAACTAGTGACTTAAATGCTAAAAAAATGCTCTGTTTTGTCTTCTTTGGACACTGATACCAAGTTGATGAAGGAGGTCAATACTTTACCCCTAAAATTAAAAATGATCTCAGATAAAGCTGGACATATGAAAGCAACTAAACAGGTAAAGTTCATTAGATAAAATATGCATATATATATATATAAAATCAGGATATGTTTTTTATATATATATATATATCCTAATTATTTTCTTTTATCACCTTCAATTTTTCTTCCATTTCAGTATTAGCTTGAGTTTGTTGCTGCAGTAACTGCTGCAATTGTTGGAAAGAAATGATGATACCCTTTAAAAAAAGTAAAAATATGATATATTAATTGAAAAAGTTTTAAGGCAGTAGGCATATGTTTTTAAACTCACATTCTTAAAATATATTTTCTAGTTTCTTATTACAGTTTAATTTCAGTGCCATAATAAACAATATATTGAAATAAACTAATTGCACATTTATTAATATTTAATGCAATTTGTATTATATGATCTCTTACAAAGTACTATTTCTAAGAGTTCCTCAAATAATTAACAAAGTTTTTGAAATGGGACATGGATTCTGAGACACTACTGAAAAATGTAAAGTATTCAAAACAAAACTATTGTTGGCTTTCTCCTCAAATAGTAAACATATCGCTACTAAAATGGCATAGTGCTAACGGGCGAGGATGGCCTGGTATGCATTCAGGATCAAACAGAGAAAAATCAGAAGAGAAAAAAAAAGAAACAGGAGAAATTTTATTCACATATCTTTTTCTAAGAATAGAATAATTATAAATATCAAATTCAAATGAGAGTATAATGTCCTATAAAAGCATGCTATAAGCACAAATACATTTCAATAATTATCTGCTAGAGTACCAGTAGTCTAAACTAAGGAAAACAGTGATTTATATTTATATACTTTATTTATAAATTATTTTAGTGTAATCTTTTTCCAGCTTTATTGAGATATAATTGACATATGTGTAAGCTTAAAGTATAAAATATGATGATTTGATACACATATGTATTGTGATATAATTATCAAAATAAGGTTAACATCTCTATTACCACACATAATCACCAACTTTTTTGTATGTGGGAGAACATTTAAGATCTACTCTCTGTAAAAAATAAATAAGCTACAAGGATATATTGTACAGAACAAGGAATACAGTCAATATTTTATAATAACTTTAAATGCAGCATAATCTATAAAAATTTTGAATCACTGTTGCATAGTTAAAACTAATATAACATTGTAAATCAACTAGACCTCAACTAAGTAAGTATTTTTAAATATGTCTTCAGAGTCTCATTAAAAAAAACTCTACTCTCTTAGCAACTTTCAAATATGACATCATGCTGCACATTACATACCTAGAACTAACTCATTTTACAACTGGAAGTTTGTACCCTTAGATGACCATCTCCTCATTTCTCCTCTGATTTCTTTTGGCAGTACTTTACAGCATGTGGGACCTTAGGTTCCCAAACAGGGATTGAACCTTCACCCTTTGCATTAGAAGTGTGGAGTCTTAACCACTGGACCACCAAGGAAGTCCCTGATTTATTTTTTAATGTGAATACAGGCTAGACTTCGTTTAAAAGGTACATATGTGATCTATTCAATATACACTAACTGAGTGTTTACTGAGTGCTAGGAATTGACCTAGGCATGATTCCATTTGTTGTTTATTTTCCACACTGTATTTGGTTTTCAGAATATTTACTGACTTCCAAAATATCTCATGATTGCTTGCCTGTTTTTCTTCTTGAATACAGGTTATCTCTTCATTGATCTTCTTATTTAATTCCAATTCCTAAAAATTTGAATAATTTTAAAGTTAAGATACAACATTTAGCAAATTATACATTCAATTCAGGACTTAACAAATTCAGGAGTATCATGACCTATTTTTACTCCAGAGTACCAATGTTTGTCTACTGTTGAATTAATGATTCTAGTGAAGTGAAGACGGTGTTAGAGATTCAATACAGGCTGGTGCAAACTTATAAGTGTTAATGTTGAAGACAACAAAATTTCTCATCTCAAAAAGCTTTCCTGAAGATATCATTATGCCAGATGATTATCTGAAAGTGAAAGTGAAGTCACTCAGTCATGTCCAACTCTTTGCGACCCCATGGACTGTACCCCTCCAGGCTCCTCCATCCAAGGGATTTTCCAGGCAAAAATACTGGAGTGGGTTGCCATTTCCTTCTCCAGGGGATCTTCTTGACCCAGGGATTAAACCTGGGTCTCTCGCACTGCAGGCAGACTCTACTGCCTGAGCTACCAGGGAGTATTACCTCTAAAAGGAATTGTAAAGTGCAAGTCGCTCAGTCGTGTCTGACTCTTTGTGACCTCATGGACTATCCAGTCCATGGAATTCTCCGGCCAGAATACTGGAGTGGGTAGCCTTTCCCTTCCCGAGGGGACCTTCCCAACCCAGGGATTGAACCCAGGTCTTCTGAATTGCAGGCTGGTGCAGGCGGATTCTTTACCAGCTGAGCCACAAGGAAAGCCCTGATTACTGGACACCAAAGTAAAGTGAAAATAAAGTGGTTATAGATAGATAATGCCAAAAGGTATCTAGCAATTTTTCAAAAATTCATGAAATCTTTCTTTACTATGTATATTAACTCTACAAAGAAGGGAAAATTTTGTATTATACTCCTCTTATTCAATTGTTTATATAATTTCATAAATTTTACAAAAATTTTAATTTTATAAACAAGGATATATTTAAATAAATACCATTTTGAGTCTTTCTTCAAGTTCTTGAAATTTTTGTTCTTTAATTGTTAAATTGTTTTCTGCTCCCATCTTCTGTTGTTGACATGTGACTTTGGTCTTTATCAAGTCTGAGGTTACTGTTTTAAGTTCCTTAACATAAAAAACATCAAACAAAGAATTCAGTATAGATATTTCATTAAAGCAAGGCACTTTTCTGACAGTTTAAAGTTCATTTTAAATCTATTCTATTACAGTCCATGGGGTTGCGAAGAGTTGGACACAACTGAGTGACTACGACTGACCCATTAAGGTCTATTTTCCCTACTTTCCTTGCAAGATAATTAGCCAACGTGGAAATGCTGTCTGTGGTTACAGAATAGGCAAACACAATGACAAAAAGCTAGAATGCATGATCTTTGTTCTTAAAAAGAATACACTAACTAAATGAACTAATCAACCAGAAGTAGGGTGTTTTCCCAGATGACTTATTCAACAAAAATCCTTTAAGATAAAAGATTATATGAAAGATTATCAATTTCCAAGTTATTAGCAGCTAATAAGAAAAATTTATTTAAGAATTATAATGTGATGAGTGTTTTATTAGGAAAAGTTTAGGAAAGTACAGAAGTTTAAAGGATGAAACAGTTTGGTCAAAGGCATGAAGAAGGCATTACACAGGACAGTGGTATTTAAACTGAGTCTGTAAAGGTAAATTTTTGAAGAGGACAAAAAATAAGTAGATATTCCAGGCAAAAACGTTCAGAAAAGTACAGAAACATGAAAGAGCATGGTATTTTTCAAGGAAACAGAACTAATATAATATGACCAGAACTAGTATGTCATGGGTAAAATGGAGGAATTTAAGACACTTGCTCCTTGGAAGGAAAGCTTTGACAAACCTACACAGTGTATCAAAAAGCAGAGACATTACTTTGCCGACAAAGGTCCATATAGTCAAAACAATGGTTTTTTCCAGTAGTCATGTATGGATGTGAGAGTTGGACCATAAAGAAGGCTGAGTGCTGAAGAATTAATGCTTCTGAATTGTGGTGCTGGAGAAGAGTCCCTTGGACAGCAAGGAGATCAAATCAGTCAATCCTAAAGGAAATCAACACTAAATATTCAGTGGAAAGACCTGATGCTGAAGCTCCAATACTTTGGCCACATGATACAAAGAGCTGATTCACTGAAAAAGACCCTTATGCTGGGAAAGATTGAGGGCAAGAGAAAAAGGGAGCAACAGAGGATGAGATGGTTAGATAGCATCAGCAACTCAATGGACATGAATTTGAGCAAACTCTGGGAGATAGTGAAGGACAGGGGAAACGGGTGAGCTACAGTCCATGGGATCACAAGGAGTCGGACATGAATTAGTGTCTGAACAACAAGTTTTGACTAGAAATTTGGCAAAATTCAAGTATCAAAAGATTTGTAGGCCAAGCTAAAGAGTTCTAATTTTACAGACAATGAGGAATTAACCACTGAAGGATTTTGGTTAAGAGAATGACGTAACAAGATGTGCCTTTTAGAAAAATAACTCTGGCATCATTACAAAGGACAGAATTTACGGTGACATAAAAGAAGTCTACATTGTGAAGTTACACGTTCATGGAGTTTAACAGATACATCCGAATACATTTAAATCCAGAAATACCAACTTCTGAGGGGGTGTGTATTCTATAGTACTGCTGTTTTGTTCAAGGATCTGACTTTCTTGATTATACAGCATCATAACCAGAGATTAAATTGCCAACATCTGTTGGATCATAGAAAAAGAGAATTCTAGAAAAACATCAACTCCTGCTTCATTGACTACAATAAAGCTTTTGACTGTGTGAATCACAACAAACTGTGGAAAATTCTGAAAGAGATGGGAATACCAGACCACCTGACCTGCCTCCTGGGAAACCTGTATGCAGGTCAAGAGGCAACAGTTAAAACCAGACATGGAACAATGAACTGGCTCCAAATTGGGAAAGGAGTATGTCAAGGCTGTATACTATCACCCTGATTATTTAACTTCTATGCAGAGTACATCATGTGAAATGCTGGGCTGGATGAAGCACAAGCTGGAATCAAGATTACCGGGAGAAATATCAATAACCTCAGATATGCACATGACACCACCCTTATGGCAGAAAGTGAAGAGGAACCAAAGAACCTCTTGATGAAAGTGAAAGAGGAGAGTGAAAAAGTTGGCTTAAAACTCAATATTCAAAAAACTAAGATCACGGTATCCGGTTTCATCACTTCATGGCAAATAGATGGGGAGACAATGGAAACAGTGACAAACTTTATTTTCCTGGGCTAAAAAATCCCTGCAGACAGTGACAGAAGCCATAAAATTAAAAGATGCTTGCTCCTTGGAAGAAAGGCTGTGACAAACCTAGATAGCATATTATAAAGCGGAGACATTACTTTGCCAACAAAGGTCCATCTACTCAAAGCTATGGTTTTGAGTAGTAATACAGTAATCATGTATGGATGTAAGAGTTGGACTATAAAGAAAGCTGAGCACAGAAGAATTGATGCTTTTGATCTGTGGTGTTGGAGAAGACTCTTGAGAGTCCCTTGGACTGCAAGGAGATCAAACCAGTCAATCCTAAAGGAAATCAACCCTGAATATTCATTAGAAGGACTAATGCTGAAGCTCCAGTACTTTGGAATGTGATGCAAAGAACTGACTCATTAGCAAAGACCCCAATGGTGGGAAAGATTGAAGGCAGGAGGAGAAGTGGATGACAGAGGATGAGATGGTTGGATGGCATCACCAACTCAATGGACATGAGTTTAAGCAAGCTCCAGAAGTTGGTGATGGACAGGGAAGCCTGGTGTGCTACAGTCCACGGGGTTGCAAAGAGTTGGACACAACTGAGCAACTGAACTCCCTTTGAACTCTGAAGGCCCCCAAGAGAAGCCACAAATGCCAGATACTAGCTTCAGAAACATGATATCAGGTTCTGCTAATCAGCAACACCTATCTTGGATCCAGAACTAGTCGGTAGATAGCAGAGGCCATGCTAGTCATGTCAAGCCTCCATGAAGAACAGTGATACTCCTGTAGCAGTAGCAGTATCCACTATGGTCAACAGCAATGGTATAAGTAGTGTAAAACAGCTTAGTGGTGGAAGTTGGTTTCCTGCTTCGGTTCTGGATATATGTTCCCTGGCTGTTGACAATTTTCCAAGTCTGAGATGAACAACATCCAAATTCCTTTGCTGAAAAAAATCATCTTACAATTAAGAATCTTTATTAGTACATTTCAATTTTTAAAAACTGAAATTGGTTCATTAGGGTGATGAGATTATAGGAAATTTTTATTTTCCTCATTTTGTTTTTTAAGTATTTTCTCTTTTTTCCTAAAATAAACACATTTCTCATGTATTAGTTTTTGAACAGCATGTAAAGCTATTGAAACAGGTGCAATCACTTCACTTTTAGTAAGAGGAAAGATGACAAATGACTGAGTTCTAAAAAAGTCCAAGATTTATGGATTAAATAAGCTGCTAATACAGAAGTCAACTGAGGTAGGAGTGAAACCAAGAGAGTGTGGTATCAAGGAAGTTGAAAAAGGAGTAGCAGAAAACTGGGCTCTCAATAGCTCCAGAATTCTATGTTACAGCCTTAGCCACCTAGACAGAAACTCACCTGATTAAATCTCTGGGTTTAGTCCAAAATCCAGGAGAAAAAATTCATTGTTCTCAGTTCACATATCCCTTTTAGATATGTATACTGCATAAAACGAATGCTAAAGTAACCACATGGGTCAAGAGATAGGGCTTTATTCTCCTATCTCCAAAAAGCAGGCAGACAAAATTATGCACTAAGAGAACAATCAGCATGTATTGAATAAGGAAAGAAGTTTAAATGAAGCTGGTGAGCCTAAAAGAGTAAGTAGCATACTGGATATCCTGCATTTGTGCCTCCTGATTCATTTTCCACTCTTTCTCTACGACCCGTGTGGCTGGCATCTGTGGATACCGCAAGCAAGTTCCCTTCCCTCTCCCTTTGTTGGGTTCAATCTCTGGGAGGCACCAGTAATCAGTATGCTAGGAAGACAGAGTGATTGAGGTATTTTTCCCAGCTCCCTCCCTACATGACCACAAACTGGCAACAGCTCTGTACCTTTACCAAAAGCCACAGCTTCTGATTTGCAGCTTTCTTCAATAGCTTTACCTATAGCTCTCTCCAGGTTCCAGGATCTGCTTCCTTCCCTTGTCACCACCAGGTCTAGGAGGTGTAATCAATCCCCAACTGCTTCTATCCCTTGTTGGCTTCCCTTAACCCGACCTACAATTCTGTAAATGGCTCTTCCATCAGACTTCTCTCAATTTCCCATTCCAATGTACCATGTTTCCTGACTCAATCCAGTTTAATACAAGTAAATTGAAAGAAGGCATTTCAAGTTGCTATAGGGAACATGAAGGAGAAAAAGGCAAAAAGACAGGGAAAATTAAGAATTATGATAATGGAAACAAAGACTTTTAGATTACAAAGAATGAAGATGCTTATTAGGAAGTAGTAGGAAACAATGTTGGGACCCGATCATGGAAGTTCCGGAAAGCTAATTTTAAGAAGTTTAAGACTAAATCAACACATTGTATACCATAAGCTTAAATAATGTTGTATGTCAACTGTATCTCAATAAAGCTGGAAAAAAGTTTGGGACTTGATTTGAAAGACAAAGGAGAACCATTCAATTTAAAAGTCTTTCCACATGTGCTAAGTAGATGTGTCAGGCATATACAGGCAATGTATTAAAAGAATAACTTAGTAAAATTAGTCTGGCAGAAAGAGTGAACAAAAACTGAAGGAAAGAACACTGGCTAAGAGGTATTTTATTAATCCAGGAATGAGATGATCAATGTCTATACTATTGGAAAATGGATAATGAAAATATGAGACATTCTGAAGGAAGATATAATCAAATAGACAGAGAAAATGAAGGAAAAAGTTTATTTCAAACTGTCTAAATGAAGCGAGAATAGTAAACTATGAAATGTGAAAAAGAGAAGCATGAAAATGAAAAGAAAATGAAAAAGGTGCTTCACTGATGAAACAGATGAAAAATCTATTAAAGATAAGAGATGGATGATATTCTGAGACTGACTCTTCAGTTCAGTCGCTCAGTTGTGTCTGACTCTGCGACACCATGGACTGCAGCATGCCAGGCTTCCCTATCCATCACCAACTCCCAGAGCTTACTCAAACTCATGTCCATGGAGTAGGTGATGCCATCCAACCATCTCATGCTCTGTTGTCCCCTTCTCCTCCCACCTTCAATCTTTCCCAGCATCAGGGTCTTTTCAAATGAGTCAGTTCTTCACATCAGGTGGTCAAAGTATTGGAATTTCATCTTCAGCATCAGTTCTTCCAATGAATATTCAAGACTGATTTCCTTTAGGATTGACTGGTTTGATCTCCCTGCAGTCCAGGGGACTCTGAAGAGTCTTCTCCAATACCATAGTTCACAAGCATCAATTTTGAGCTTTCTTAAGAGTCAGTCTCTTAAGAGACTGACTCTTAAGAAAGCCAAAAAGCACAAATCACTAAACTTAAGTCATAGGGTGTTACCATTCTAAAAGAAAATTAATTCATTATTTTTCAAATTATAAAAGGTTATATATGATAAATTCCCTCAAAAAAAGTTTCAGTGTATCAGTGATGAGTTACCTTTATAGGCAGCAAGATGGTTTCCTTTGAAAGGAGAGTTGTATGAATTTTTTTGGTGGGGGGGCAGGGTCAGAGGAGGAAGGATGGAAAGAATGAAGAATCAATGGGTGGGTGACCCTGAAACTACAGTAAGTCATAAAAGGAGATGACCTGCAAGCAGCTAAAAATACAGAACTGCAGATTAAAAGAAATGTGGGCTGGAAATATAGATATGAAGTCATCTACATAAAGTGAATGACTGCATTAAGGAGGATGAGCTAATTGAAAAAAAGAAAGATATTATGACAGAGCTTTAGATGAATTGGGGAGAAAAATCGGACAATTAGGGAGCCAGAAGAATTTATTTGTACCCAAAGACAATGTATCACAAATAATTAAAATCAATAGATTTTGTATTTTAAATACCATTTTGTACAAAATACAATATTCTGTAATGAAAAACATGAATTAGTATCAGGATGCTTGGGTTATAACTATCAGAAAACCATACTTAAACCTTTAAATGATAAGGTTTTACAATTTAAAGAATAAATTTCATAAATAAAACGAAATTTATTCTGTAGCAAGAGGTAATTTAGGAATTGCATAGCAACTCCTTGCATAGTCCCTTCGTGGAGCACCTTCTAAAGAGTAAGGATATTTTTTCTTTGAACCACCTCCCCCTGGCCAGAATTAGATCACATGCTCATTCCTGAACCAAATACTGGCATGGAGATTGGAGATGATATTAATTAGCTTAAAGACAGACTGATCATATGAGACGCACTGGACATTGAGGAATTATCACAACATCTACTACGTGAAGAATTTCAACTAACATTATAAAATTTATAGGTTGTTTAGAATATTATTGTACTGTTCGTACAGTATGTGGTACAAAGTGATGATAAATAGAGACTCTTTTTTACAAGCTACTTGACAGTGAATAATTCACCTAACTGTTGGATCCAGTTAGTGGTTTTTAAATTGTGCTCCAAGAAGTCCTAGAGGTTCCACGGCCCCCCTCCATAGCTGCTGATAGAGAAGAAAGAGTCAACATGCATGGCTCCAGTGTTCTTTCAATTATCCCTTCAAGCACAAGTAGATCTACTTTGTTTTATTTTTTGTTGTTGTTCTTTGTTTTTAATATAAATTTATTTATTTTAATTGGAGGCTAATTACTTTACAATATTGTAATGGTTTTGGCATACATCAACCTGAATCCACCACGGGTGTGCATGTGTTCCCCATCCTGAACCCCCTTCCCACCTCCCTCCCCAAACCATCCCTCTGGGTCATCCCAGTGCACCAGCCCCAGGCATCCTGTATCATGCATCGAACCTGGACTGGTGATTCGTTTCACATATGATATTATACATGTTTCAATGCCATTCTCCCAAATCATCCTACCCTCACCCTCTCCCACAGAGTCCAAAAGACTGTTCTATACATCTGTGTCTCTTTTGCTGTCTTCATACAGGGTTATCGTTAACATCTTTCTAAATTCCATATACATGCGTTAGTATACTGTATTGGTGTTTTTCTTTCTGGCTTACTTCACTCTGTATAATGGGCTCCAGTTTCATCCACCTCATTAGAACTGATTCAAATGTATTCTTTTTAATGGCTGTGTAATACTCCACTGTGTATATGTACCACAGCTTTCTTATCCATTCATCTGCTGATGGACATCTAGGTTGCTTCCATGTCCTGGCTATTATAAGCAGAGCTGCAATGAACATTGGGGTCTACTCTGTTTTAATACTGAGCCTCCAAATATTTAACAGAAGGTTCTACAATTCAAAGAAAGATTAAAACCAATAAATCAGATGATCTCTACGATTCCATGAAATTTAGAGATGATATGAAGAAGATAAATAGAAGATCTGAAGAAGAGAATTAGTCATTGAAGAAACAGAATATAATTCAAACATGAAGGGAGAAAAAGCAATTAATAAGTTGGAAGAAATATCACACTTTCCTATCCGGAAAAAAGTTTATCAGATGAGGCTATGTTTCAGTTGTCTTGAAAGTCAATACAAATAACCCTTTATAGTTTTGGTGCAGAAAAACCAAATCCATCAAAATTTACCTTAATTTTAACCTAATTTCACTTGCATGTAACAATAATCCCATAAATTTCTATAGCATGATAAACTTTCTGAAGTGCTTTTCCATGTATTATATTTGTTATAAGGGGCTTCCCAGGTGGCTCAGTGGTAAAGAATCTGCCTGCCAATGCAGGAGACATAAGAGACACAGGTACGATCCCTGGGTTGGGAAGATCCCCTAGAGGAGGGCATGGCAACCTGTTTCAATATTCTAACTTGGAGAATCCCATGGACAGAGGAGCCTGGCCAGGGTATGGTCTTAGGGTCACAAAGAGTCGGACACAAGTGAGTGACTGAGCATGCACACATGCACGATATATAAAACTGGAAAGGCAGATATCATTAAACTCATATTGCAAATGAGAATACAAAGAGAAAAGCAACACTTGGTATGGTCTGACTCACGTACCTCCTTAGGAAGACTACAGTGAAAGGTTTAGTTTTAACGAAAAAGGTAAAGTTAAGAGAAACAGAATAAATGAGAAATACTATGCAGGGAATTATGTGTATGCAAGAACAGGCCAATGGACTGCGTGAAGTAATGGACACTAAAAGACTAGAAGTCAATCCAAGAACTAAGTGGGGTGTTTAATGGTACAGATGATGGAAATTGATGCTCAGGTTGGAGAAGAAGGAGGGCCGAATGACAAAGCCCAAAGGAAGCAGTATTTAATGATGAGTTTCAAGGTAATGGAAATATTAGTCTAGATACATAAACCTGGTAGTTTAGGAGGATTAATACTGGCAACTTCTCCTTTTAATAAATATATGCTTTCTAATGGTGAATGAAGCAGAGAAGAAACTAATGTGGATAAATTGCTTATTCTGCTACTGTTATCAGTAGAATGGTTAAGATCACAGGTTCTGGAGCTGTGCAGAAATTCTGAATTTGAATTGCAATCCTCACTCTATTTTCCTTGTTGTGTAACTTTAGGCAACTACTTAATTGCATTCTGCCTCAAGTTCCTCATCTGTTAAATAGGAATATAATTTTTTAACAAAACAAAGTGCCTGGTATGTAATAATCCATGCAAGTATTTGTTGAGCATCTACTATGTACTAGGCATTTTACTACTAATGTGAATTCAGGGCTTCCCTGGTGGCTCAGTGACTAAAGAATCTGCCTGCAAGGCAGGAAACCCAGGTTCAATCCCTGGGTTGGGAAGATCCCCTGGAGAAGGAAATGGAAACCCACTCCAGTATTCTTGCCTGGGAAATCCCATGGACAGAGGAGCTTGGCAGGTTACAGTGCGTGGGGTCTCAAGAGTCAGACACAACTTAGAGACTAAACCACCACCAAGGTGAATTCAAGTGGTTCTATGATTCTTTTCTCTACTTTTAAAATATAGTGGTCTGAAATCCTAATGGTGGTAGGAATGAACTACCTCAAGGAAAGGTACCACGTTTCATACTTATCCCATAGCACCTTAATACATTCAGGGATCTAAGAGGTGCTAAAAACTTTTAATGAACGTAAGAAGAAAATAATGATGAACATGGTATGAAATAAATGTGACTCATCTTTGCCTAAAATGGGATTTGATGAAATCAAAGGTGATTTATTCAGGATTCAGCAAATGGCAATAAAAAATAAATTAAAAACTTGGTGAGAACAGTCAATATCGGCCAAACAGATAGTAGTTAATGGCACGATAGTAGTTCATAGTCAATTTGTAAAACTGCATAGAAAATGGTAAGTATAGTATAGTGCTAATTGTATAGTATATAGGAAAGTATAGTGCTGAGGGTTTAATCACTGATTGAACCAGATGGCTTATTCTAATCAAGGAAATAACCACAACCCTGTAGACAACCATGTGACAGATAGATGCTCCTCATTTGAATGTGAACAGATTACTACAGATTACTACAATTTCTTTACCAATAATAAAAAATAAAGCTACAATTTCCTTACCAATAATAAAAAATAAAGCTTGGTAGTTGGTGAGTCACTGGCATTACGTTAACTTTAAAAGAACAGCATATTTGGGGCTAGAACCTTAACTGACTTAATTAACAACCCTAAACTCGTGAGATTAATATGGGTTAACTCTGCATTATAAATTTAGATCCAAGTATATTCTAGAAAACGAGTAAGACAATATAAAAAAACATTATTCTAGTTCATAAGCTAGATGGTCTTTGACTCAATGAACTTATTGAATAAAAGAATTTATTGCTCTTAATATATCCATCCTGGATAAATATTCAAAAACATGGGTTAACAGTTAAATTGACTATGGATACTAAAGAATACAAAAATAAAGACAGTCAATTCAGCAATTAATTAAACTTTTTAAAACTTGTGGAGACTAAGGGAAAGCATCTGTTAGAAGACCTCAAAATTTTAATCTCAATTTGACTAATATTTGTGTTGTTATTTGGAATTTAGTCAAACACCACCTGATTAATAAAAAAAAAGTCTTATACGCTAAATTGATTTTTTAAAAGACACAATGATATTAGATTTAAAATAATGTACATTTTTCTTTACACATGATGTTCTAAAACTTTGCTTTCAAGCTGCTTTTTTGTGCACTAAAATGATTTTTAAAAGAAAACTTGCAACCAATTTTCTTTAATTTTTTATATTGGGTTTTCTTAGAGCAAGATTCACCTATATGAAGTAAACAACTTAGAAATTAATTAGATGGCTTATTTTATACTAGTGATCTGTTCTAGACTCATTCCTAAGATACAAAGCCTTATTGATAAAAATATAATTAAACTAAGATATATGGCTAAAACTTATATTCAGATATAGTATCTTACAATTCTGTAAATTAAAAAAGGGTTCGTTTTCTAGAAGTTTTTCTTCTGTCAAGGTTACAAAGTAGAACAAATGTCTATGTCTTTCCACATTTTTCAACAACTGAAATCATGGAGCCGTTGTGTATAGAACGTTGTGTATACTCTGAAATATATCAATTCTTTTATATTAATTATTATGAAACAACAGGGAAGTGGGAAGGGAGAGGGGAGGGGAAAAAAATCCAGTATGCAACTGACGAAAGTAGAAACTCATCATTTCTTATGTCTTTGTTTTTCTCTTATAATTACTTAATCTTAAGAGCATATTAAATTAAAATCAGAAATCTTTTTCCACTGAAAATATGCTTTTGATTTTATAGCCCTTATAGCTTTTAAATATCCTGAACTTTTAGTACATTGTCTGTTTTCTACCCCTTTTATTCAAAGCTGTTAGTGCTGCAAATAAACAGCACATGCTTTGATCTCATTAAATTACAACTTATAGTTCCTAGAGTCATAAATATCATGCCCTTTTCTCCTTTACCCCTCCTCTTCTGGTATGAGGTAGTCTGTTAAATATCACTATCTCCTTGAGTGCTCTGACGTTTACTCAGACAAATAGCAGAGGTTATGAATGCAGCACACAGATAGTATCAGGAATCCTTCATGATTGCCATAATGGTGAACCCAGCATTCAGAACTGTAATACTTAGTTTTATCTAACAACTAAGTTTGGTCTGTTTAACTTTGCTCCACACACAAAAAAAGAATTCCATCTTATCACAAACCAATAACTGTCCTGGACAACATCAAACAACAACATAAAAGAAAAATAAAAATTAACTTTGGAAAAATTAATGATTAAAAGTTTTAAATGAGTAATCTAAAAAAATGTTTTTAATACTAGGCTTGATTAGCCTCTAAAGAAGAAAAACAGAAAAAAAAGTTTTCTTAAAGTTAAAAATAAAGACCTCACCAAGAAACACAAAATTCTTATACCGAGAATGTCTGAAATATTAAAAACTATCTGTTAAAATACATTTATAAATTCTTATCCTTTCAGCTATTTGAATATGGAACTCTCAAAGGCAATAACATTCCCACTTTACCCTTCTATAAAATCTCTCTTCCAAGAACTATTTAGCAGCATGTTTACTGACTTAATGCTTTCTATAGTGACAGAGGCCACCATCACATGACACATCAGTATATTTAGGCAGCCCTGAACAAGGTGGCAAGGTCTGAGAAAAGGGGGCAAGTGTGCTCAGGAGCAACACTATTCCACTCATGTATACAGACATTCTTTACTCTTTTCACATAAATCCAGCACGGGAAACTCTCCACGGATTTACATAGACCTCATCTCCTTCTACAGGTCGGTCTTATTTTTTTTTTTTCTTTTTTTTACAGGTCGGTCTTAAACTATACATTAGAAATACAATAGTCTAGAAGGCAATGGCAACCCACTCCAGTACTCTTGCCTGGAGAATCCCATGGCAGAGGAGCCTGGTGGGCTACAGTCCATGGGGTCGTAAAGAGTCGGACATGACTGAGTGACTAAATAACAAACAATAACGTTACAATGAAATATTTGTTCTTATTTAACAAAAAATACATAATTTAGTAGAGAACTTTCTGAGGTATAATATTTTCATAATAATGCAAATACTATTTGAATAGAGGCATATATAACTCTTTTAATATAATCACCAAATTAATGATTTAATCATTTAGGACAATGGTAACAGTGTCAAAAAAATAAACTAAAGCAATATCACTAAAAATGTGTTTATTCACAACTATTCAGTCAATATTGCTTATATTTCCATTCAAAGTTTGTACTGATAAAAATGAACAGCTCAGGGAGGAAGGTTCAAAAGGGAGGGGATATATGTATACTTGTGGTGGATTCATTTTGAGGTTTGACAGAAAACAACAAAAATTCTGTAAAGCAATTATCCTTCAATTAAAAAATAATTTAAAAAAGGAAAAAAAAGAATCAGTATTTTCGCATAAAAAAAAATGAACAGTCCATTTAACAATTCTGATTTGAAATGACAGACAAAATTTTCAAATTACAGCTTTTTATCCCTATATTAAAAGAGCCATCTTTAGTATTCTTAAATGTGACTGAAACGAAATATTCTTTACATATAAACTGTCCTCTTAGGTAGTTTGTTGGATAGACATAAGACTTTTAAAGGCTCGAGATACATGCTTATTACCATTCTAACATTCTGTATTAGGCTACTCCTATGATCTTACTTCTGGTCCCTGGATAAAGTCCAGGGAATATGAAACCAATTTATGGGCAGTTATACAGTCAAGTCAGGAAGATCTTCTGGAGAAGGGAATGGCTACCCACTCCAGTATTCTTGCCTGGAGAATTCCATGGACAGAGGAACCTGGCAGGCTACAATCCATGGGCTGGCAAAGAATCGGACACAACTGAGAAACTAACACTTTCACTTTTTTTATATATAAGAACAAGACTAGATATAATAGTGTTACAAATATTAATGGTCTTTGTAATATTAGCTTAGCATTTAGAAGTCACATTAATCTTAAACCCAAGTGGTCCTGCTTTCCTTTAAATGATACTAAAAGATAAAGCAGTAAAATTCCCTGATTTCTTGAATTATGCACTAAAGTATATGTCAATCATCTGGTAGCACAAACATTCTCAAAACTTAAGCCTGTGTCTCTATAAATAAATTATCTTTATATTTTTAATTTTGGTAAAATTACAGTTAAAAAGTTTTCCAGTTTCTCTCCAGCATGTAAGAAGCTTAGTTACAAGTTTCCATTTGATTCCACCACACGTAAAAAGCTGAGCAAACTGAAAATCAACAACTCCTCTTACATCTGCTAAAGAAATGAGGTCATAAGACAAACTGCTGCCTCAAAAATCAGAGGAAGGGAGAAGTCACTATAGAAAATCATAAACAGAAACCTTCACAGGCACCAATGCCAAGGTAAGAAAAACTGAACTGTAATTGACTAATTCCTGGAGGCTTAGAGTAGACAATTCTGGGAGTTAAAAAATTCAGCAGGACACACTCAGGGGACCCTCAAACTTTTGTGACATTTTATCTCAAGGTCCTCTCACAGTGAATATCAGTGAAAAATTCATCCTGCTAGAAGCAGGAGGAAAAGGAACCATTCTGAAATTCACCAACTCATTCTGTTCTTATCAACAAGTCCTGCCTTTATGAGAAACTATTTGACTTGAATATAAACTACCTGAGGGAAGAGTAATATCCAACTCTCCAACCATATGAGAGTACAATATGAGGTGGGTGGGCAGGGACTGAGAAGCACTGGTGAAATTCACAATCCAAGGGCAATAGGGCCATCTAATCATAAGACACCCATCCCCCCACCTTTATATTACTATAGGCCTATTAACTGCAATTCCTTTCACCCAGTATATCATGTCTGTCTTCCAACAAATAAATTACAAGGCATACTAAAAGGCAAAAAACAAAGTTTGAAGAGATTAAACAAGCTTCAGATCCAAAGTCAGATACTACAGGAATTTAAAACTATCAGACTTGGAATTTTTTAAAAACTATGATTAATATGCTAAAAGCTTTAATAGAAAAAACAGACAAAACATGACAGAATAGATGGATAATGTAAAGAGAGGATGTAAATTCTAAACAAGAATCAAAAAGAAATGCTTCAGATCAAAAACACTGCAATAGAAATGAAGAATGCCTTTGTTGGGCTCAATAGTAGATTGGACATGGCTGAGTAAATAATCTCTCAGCTTGAGGATATGAAAACAGAAATCCCAAAACTGAAAACTAAAAATAAAAAGACTGAAAAAGGCATAACAGAACATCCATCAAATGAGGATCACATAGGCAAATTATAACACACGCATAATGGGAATACCAGAAGGAGAAGAAAAGAAGGAAACGAAGCAATATTTGAAACACTGATGATTGACTTTCCCCAAATTAATGTCACACACCAAACCACAACCCAAGAAATGCAGAGAACACCAAGAAGAAAATGTGACCAAAAAATTAAACCCAGGTATATCATATTCAAACTTCAGAAAATCACAGACATTTAAATGTCACTTAGTGATTGATCCAAAGGATTTTCTGAGTGTCAGTAAAGACAGGTACTTAATTCTCTCAGGGATAAGGAGGTGGTCCAAAGTGGTATTATTCCATTTAGGGCTTTGAAAAGATTAGGAGAAGGTAATAAGAGGTCATGCTCAGTAAAAAGAAAAAGGCCTTGCCTAACTTCTCTTTCCTCTCATATCACTCTCCCCTTGTATCAGAGGAGATATTTTTAGTTGCAAATAATGGAAAATTAAACTAGTCCTAATGAAACTGGTTTAAAAAAATAACAGGGATTCATTGGCTCACAAAACTGAAAGTCTAGAGGTAGAGCAAATATAGGGTTGATCCATTCAGGAACTCATAAATGTCATCAAAGAACAGGATTCTTTACATCACAGAAATCTGGCATCCACATCATCAGGTTGCTCCTTTTTAGCTTCTCATGATTGTATTAATAGTATGACTGCCAGCTCCAGTAGGGGTTACATTGTTCCTGGTTTATAACCACTGGCTAAGGTCATTTTATCTATTCCTGAACCAATGATTGTGGCTAGAGTAATGAAATATGTTTATGGCTTTCTGCCAATTTAGGGTTCCTCTCTCAAGTTGGAGGCATCAAAACAAGAATCTGTGTAAGTTTAGGAAGGACAGAGGGGATATTGATGCTCAGTAAGCAACCAATAAATATCCAATGCACTCCTTCACTCAAAGTGCTCCAGCCATACCAGACTTTTCCTAGTTCCTTAAATATACAAAACTCTTCCCCTTATCAAGGCTTTTGCCGTTCCTTTGCCTGAACTATTAATCTCTTCCCTCCCCCACCACTTTACCTTCAATGTAATAAAGTCACCTATGAAAATATCATCACATCCTTTATTTTTCTTCATATCATTTACAACAATTTTAAATTATTTTATCTGTATGACTATTTTATATGTAACTCCTCCATTGGACTATAACTCAACAAAGCAGGAACATGTTTATCTGTATCCTCAGTGCCATATAGTACCTGGCACATAGAGCTAATCAAATATTGAATGAATGAATGGTGCTAATGAGATTAACATATAGCAAATGCTTATTGATAATACATGTTACCATAAAAATGTTTGCCATTAGTCATGAGTCAAAGAAACAATATTTTGAGTGGGTTAGAACAAATTCATTCATTACACTTATTGAAATCTTAACTCAAAGTTTATAAATCTGTATTTAAAACATCATCTTTCTACAAATAAAACTATCCAACTTTTCTGATACTATTTCATAAAACTAATTATGTTAGGTCAATTTTTATATAATATAAAAAATTATATCAATCATACCTTCTTTAAATTGTGTATCTCAGATTCTTGCTTTTTATTTAAAGCTGAAAGTCTTTTGTTTAACTGTATTGCTTCTTGTACTGCAACATGAAAGACACTTAGGAAAATGTTATTTCAATGTACATTTTAAGGAAATACTATTAACATGGACAAGGAAAATGACCTCAATGAAATATATATTTAGTTATTGCTGAATTTAATAATGTTAGTTAAACTGCCATTTAGTATTACCAATATCAGATAAGTTCAATTTATTCATTATAAATAAGTCCATTTAAACATTTTCTATTAAATATGTAAGTTTAAGTAAGATGGAACCTACCATTTTGTTCTAACTTTTCATGATTCTCTTTTACCAATCCAAATTGACCTGTTATTATAGTATAGTATTTCTCAATTTCATTCAGTTGCTTCTGATGATCTTCTTTAGCCAGAAGATGTAACTGGACTTTCTGTTCCTATTTTGAAGAGTTATTTTAAATGTTCTACATACATAAATACACACATTTATTAGATATATATAAAATTTATCGTTTTTAATAACTATTGTTATTAATATAAATATGTCATGAAAAAGTCTCTGAGTATACCTTAGGGAGAAAATGTTAGTTAACAGATATTTCTAAATCTAGGTAAAATTAAAGCATTTTTTTCCTATAACAAAATAGTCACTTAAAATTTTATTTCCCTTGTTTATAAAATTTTTAAAAAATCAGTTGGTTGTTCATAGAAAAGTTAATTAGTCCAGTACAGCACTAAGCAAAGTGAGGCGAATATTATTAAAGCAATACTTTTAACAATTTAGGAAATAAATTTTTCTCTAAATTTGCTGGCATAATCATAATATGCATCCTCAAAACTCAGATAATTTTTTTGAAATTAATTTTAATGATACAGCACCTTCTCATTGTGTTAAAAATGGAATCATAAAAACAATATCTATTAGTGACAGGGAGACAATATAATATAGCAGAAAGTTAACTTAAGCTGGGAGACATAGTTGATAAAAACTGGACCCTATGTAACAATATAATATAATATAGGCCTTCACTGCTTTCAGCTAAAGAAGCCTGTCTTTCCATACTTAGAAAAATGACTTTTAAAAGTTTTTAAAAGAAATATTATGTTAACAGAATCAGTAACACTCTTCAAAAGTTTTTGATTTTGGCATTAGCAGAATCATTGATTGGCTTCGTAACTTTCATTCATTTCTGCCACATGCTTTCGTTTCTACTGAGAGATGAAAAACAAAGAACAAGGTAGGCCCATCAACAAGTACTCAGTAATTACTTTCTGAGTGAACTGCTATCTCATACAGTTCCAACACTGGCAATTTGTTAGATTTACCTAGCCAGTGTCTATTTCCCTTACACAAAAGTAACACAATTTCAAGTATATATTTGAAATACTTCTTCATTACAATCTGGTAGGACTAAAATTCACAGGCTCCTATACTTCCCTAGTAAAGTGTAGGGCATATTACCCCAAATAAACCAACTGATTTCTACTTTATTGGAATTTCAATTGTGAGCAAAAGAGACCATAAAACTAAATAAGTTCAGTGATGACCCTATCCAGACTGATATGAGACCTCTGTCCTGGGTTCCTACATCCTGCTTTACAAACTCTGGTATTAACCTAGTCCCTGTTCATTTTCAAAACTATTCCTGACTCTCTGATTGTGTCTCTGCTAAATTTCCTTTTGCATAAGTTAAACAGAGCCATTTTATACTGCTTAACACCAAAATACAGGCAGTATAGTAAAGTGGTCAAAAGATAGTCTGCCTATGTTTAAATCTTGCCTTTGTAATTTAGTTGCTGTGTAACCTTGGGAAAATAATCTACCCTGTCTTTAAAATAGATTGTAACAGCATCTCCCTCATAGAGTTGTGAAGATAACACAAATTATTAATAATACATACACAGCACTAAAATCAGAGCTTGTTACATAACAAGTACAGTATAATGTTTTGTTATTATTATTCCTTAAATGATAAAGGTGCCTTCAATAGATTAATTAGTTTTTATTTGGAATATGAATAACCCTCTGTAATATTAATAAGGAACACATTATAATTTAAGTTGTACATAATTATATTAACTTGGCAAATCTGGTGAACATATTTTCAAATTTTTTTTTTAATGATTTTAAGCAAAATGATAAGCTGGCAACGTTTCTAAAAGATCAGTTAAATTTTTTTCATGTACTTCTATGGGCTTTTCAAATTCACTACTTAAGTCATTTAAGTCATTGAATTAAGCATGCAGCAGTCATAAATTCAAACAAACTGACAAGTACACTAACTCCTGAGATCTTACACTTACCTGTTCAGTCGCTTCAGTTGTGTCTGACTCTTTGCAATTCCATGGACTGTAGCCTGCCATGCTTCTCTGTCCATGGGATTTCCCAGGCAAGAATACTGGAATGGGTTGCCATGCCCTTTTCCACTTATGCTTACCTAGGTAGTCACTATTATCAATAACTAAACAATGAAAAATAATGACCCATATTCTGTTCCTCTAAAATACCACTTAATTCTCTAATCTAGAGGTCCATCTAGTCAAAGTTATTATTGTTCCAGTAGTCATATATGGATCTGAGAGTTGGATTATAAAGAAAGCTGAGCGCTAAAGAATTGATGCCTTTGAACTGTGGTGTTGGAGAAGACTCTTGAGAGTCCCTTGGACTGCAAGGAGATCCAACCAGTCCATCCTAAAGGAAATCAGTCCTGAATATTCATTGGAAGGACTGATGCTGAAGCTGAAACTCTAATACTTTGGCCACTTAATGCAAAGGACCAACTCACTGGAAAAGACCCTGATGCTGGGAAAGATTGAAGGTGGGAGAAGGGGACAACAGAGGATAACATGGTTGGATGGCATCACAGATGTGAGTTTGTGGCATCACAAACATGAGTTTGAGTAAGCTCCAGGAGTTGGTGATGGACAGGGAAGTCTAGCGTGCTACAGTCCATGGGGTTGCAAAGAGTCAGACATGACTGATCGACTGAACTGATCTGAGAGAATTACACTCCTTTCAGGAAATGTATAGCAATCCAATACAATCTCACTAAAGATTGGTCTAAAAACATTTTTTTCAATTTAAGGAATTCTCTCAATCTACAAGTCAGATCAATTTTCATATAGCCTTTATGAGAATACTGTCCACTACATATAATCAGACATTAATACTGTCAATGCCTGCAAAGGTTAACTAATCCTGATAATTAAGAATGCAGCAAAGGGGAATTCCCTGGTAGTCCAGGGGTTAGGACTCTGCACTTCCACTGTAGGGGGCACAAGTTCAATCCCTGGTTGGGAAACTATGATCCTGCATGCTGCATAATGCAGCCAAAAAAAAAAAAAAAATGCAGCAAAGATTAAAGTCAGTTCATAGGTATTCTCTACATACATAGAGCTGTATACACATTAGATAAGTTTGTGATATACCCTATTCCAACATTCTTTGCTTGAAGCCAAAGTTGAATTAAAATGCAGTTTCATTTGTTCTGCATGACACAACTTCTGATTTTCAAATACAACTAAGTCTATTCAGTGGCCATAATAAATGCTATAAAGTCTTTCAAATCACAGTAGGCACCTATAGCTCACTGGCTCATATAGGACACCGTAGGACTGTTCACATGTGAACCTAGTTGGCTGCCTTGATTTAGTTTTGAGATGAAGAGGGCAGTTTGCCACTAACTGCATGACCGTCAACAGTTCAAATTCTTCAGGAAGCAACAACAAAAAGCAGATTGGTAACACCTGCCTGAGAAACCTAAGAACATTATAGAGAATAATACAACTATAGTGATGGTGCTGTTATAACATTACATACGTGTGTGTGTTAGTTGCTCAGTTGTGTTCAACTCTTTGTGACCCCATGACTATAGCCCACCAGGCTCCTCTGTCCATGGAATTCTCCAGGCAAGAATACTGAAGTGGGTTTCCCTTCCCTTCTCCAGGGGATCCTCCCAGCCCAGGATCGAACCCAGGTCTCCAACAATGCAGGCAGATTCTTTACCATCTGAGCCACCAGATGGTACCATAATAAAGATTATGACTAAGAAATCGCTGAGTATATAGTATTTTTGTTCTTTTTAACTCTGTGAATTGTGTCAACTTGTTTTCTCTTTCACACAATTTTACTAATAAATGCAAAGACTGTTAACAAGAAAATAATGTCAGGATTCACTGCTTTCTAAATACCTATTTTAAACAAATTTAATCTTTGAAAATCAAGATTAGAGGAAAACAGCATATACATAATTATGAGCATGTGTGTGTATGTGTGTGTGTGCATGTGTGTGTGGTCTAAAAGTTTACTTATAAGACCCTTAAGGCACTTAAAATAGAAATAATTTTAAAATAACATTTACACTCAACTTTCTACAACTATCAGATCAGATCAGATCAGTCACTCAGTCATGTCCGACTCTTTGCGACCCCATGACTGCAGCATGCCAGGCCTCCCTGTCCATCACCAACTCCCAGAGTCCACTGAGACTCACGTCCATCGAGTCAGTGATGCCATCCAGCCATCTCATCCTCTGTCGTCCCCTTCTCCTCTTGCCCCCAATCCCTCCCAGCATCAGAGTCTTTTTCAATGAGTCAACTCTTCGCATGAGGTGGCCAAAGTACTGGAGTTTCAGCTTCAGCATCATTCCTTCCAAAGAAATCCCAGGGCTGATCGCCTTCAGAATGGACTGGTTGGATCTCCTTGCAGTCCAAGGGACTCTCAAGTCTTCTCCAACACCACAGTTCAAAAGCATCAATTCTTCGGCACTCAGCCTTCTTCACAGTCCAACTCTCACATCCATACATGACCACAGGAAAAACCATAGCCTTGACTAAACGAACCTTTGTTGGCAAAGTAATGTCTCTGCTTTTGAATATGCTATCCAGGTTGGTCATAACTTTCCTTCCAAGGAGTAAGCGTCTTTTAATTTCATGGCTGCAGTCACCGTCTGTAGTGATTTTGGAGCCCCAAAAAATAAAGTCTGACACTGTTTACACTGTTTCCCCATCTATTTCCCATGAAGTGATGGGACCAGATGCCATGATCTTTGTTTTCTGAATGTTGAGCTTTGAGCCAACTTTTTCACTCTCCTCTTTCACTTTCATGAAGAGGCTTTTTAGTTCCTCTTCACTTTCTGCCATAAGGGTGGTGTCATCTGCATATCTGAGGTTATTGATATTTCTCCTGGCAATCTTGATTCCAGCTTGTGTTTCTTCCAGTCCAGCGTTTCTCATGATGTACTCTGCATATAAGTTAAACAAACAGGGTGACAATATACAGCCTTGACGAACTCCTTTTCCTATTTGGAACCAGTTTGTTGTTCCATGTCCAGTTCTAACTGTTGCTTCCTGACCTGCATACAAATTTCTCAAGAGGCAGATCCGGTGGTCTGGTATTCCCATCTCTTTTAGAATTTTCCAGAGTTTATTGTGATCCACACAGTCAAAGGCTTTGGCATAGTCAATAAAGCAGAAATAGATGCTTTTCTGGAATTCTCTTGCTTTTTCCATGATCCAGCAGATGTTGGCAATTTGATCTCTGGTTCCTCTGCCTTTTCTAAAACCAGCTTGAATATCAGGAAGTTCACAGTTCACATATTGCTGAAGCCTGGCTTAGAGAATTTTAAGCATTACTTTACTAGCGTGTGAGATGAGTGCAATTGTGCGGTAGTTTGAGCATTCTTTGGCATTGCCTTTCTTTGGGATTGGAATGAAAACTGACCTTTTCCAGTCCTGTGGCCACTGCTGAGTTTTCCAAATTTGCTGGCATATTGAGTGCAACCGTTTCACAGCATCATCTTTCAGGATTTGGAATAGCTCAACTGGAATTTCATCACCTCCACTAGCTTTGTTCGTAGTGATGCCTTCTAAGGCCCACTTGACTTCACATTCCAGGATGTCTGGCTCTAGGTCAGTGATCACACCACTGTGATTATCTGGGTCGTGAAGATCTTTTTTGTACAGTTCTTCTGTGTATTCTTGCCATCTCTTCTTAATATCTTCTGCTAATAAAGCAAAGCTGCTCATTTTCTCCTTTCTTGTTTCCTTATAGAGACTGATTTGAAAAGTCTCTATAAGGAAATAAATGAGCAATTAGTTCATATAAGTAAATTTTGAAGAAAAAGATTCAAAACCCAAAACCCAACTTTATATATTCCTCATTCTATTTATATACTTATAAATAAACTTTATATATTTCCTCATTTTGCCAATTATTTTTCAATTTTTTCAATATAAACCCGAAATAAATCAATGGGCTATAAAATTCACTTTTAAAAAACTCATAGTAACCTTAAGATATTTTCACTTTTTTGGTCACAACTTAAAAACACTAAAGTTACATATTTTATGTGTACAGATATATATATTATAATCACAAAGATTATTTCCAGACAAATCTTTAGTCTAAAAATATTCTATTCTGAATGAAATAAGTGGTAATTGCAAATCTCATTAAAATCTTCAATGCTGAAATTTTGTTATAATTTAATAAAGAAAACTAAATCCTTCTTGTAAGTCTTTTCTTTAGAGGAAAAGTAATATACAAAAAAGAAAGAAACTGTAACTAAGAGATGGTTAGGTAAGTTTTTATTTTGTTCATTAGTTCTATTGGTTACTCAGTTACACAAAGTAGTCACCTATACCAAACAGGAAAGATTTTCATCAATGACCAAATCAATTAATTTGATGTTCGATAGTTTATTTTTTACCATATTTTGTTGTATTTGTCTTATTGGTAATGATCGATATGATCATTTGTTCAAGAGAAGGTTTTGGTACTTTTAGAGACAGATGAATCTTTCCATTCATAATTGAGTTAATTTACCTACAGACACGCCACCACTACATGAAAATCACCTTACTGAATTCCCACAAGACAGAATTGTACTAACAGTTAAGAGCCTGCCTATAGGAAATCATGAACTTCTTTATAACATTAGATTAGTACTATTTTTAAATGATTTCTTTTGGGACACAACTTTATCAACTGCTTCCCAAAGTCGTGCCTTGACACAAATGACTCTTTTTCCTGTCTTGCACAGTCAAGTAATATAAAAAGATAATGTGCTAATCTGAATAAAATTAATTGGATTTTTGAACACTGTTTACTACTTCCCTGGTGGTTCAGTGGGAAAGAATCCGCCTGCCAATGCAGGAGACAAGGTTCAGAATCTGATCTGGGAAGATCCCTAATGCTGCACAGCAAACTAAACCCACGCACCACAACTACTGAGCCTGTGCTCTGGAGCCCTCAAGCCTCAACTACTGAGCCTATGTGCCACAACTACTGAAGACCACACACCCCAGAGCCAATGTCCATAAGAGAAGCCACTGCGATGAGAAAGCTGCACACTGCAACTAGAAAGTAGCCCCTGCTGACCACAACTAGAGAAAATTCTGCTCAGCAATGAAGACTCAGCACAGCCAAAAATAAATAAACTAATGTGTTTTTTTAAGTCACCTGAACTATATAAGAATAATATAAAATGAATAATAAAAGAATGTTTTTAAAAAAGATTTTTAACTTTTAAGTCCATCATCTAAAATACAGAATCTGCTAGAATTGGCATAAAATATTGTGTACCTATCAATATACAAAATAATTTTAATGCAAAGTGATTCATTTAATGCCTTGAAATGTCAGAAAAAATTATAACTATAATACAAATATCATTTTAGTAGGTTCTTAAGAATCTTAATTCACAATACAATGCTCAAAACTGACCAAAAACTACCACAAGTATACTGCAATGTTTCCATTTGTTTTTAAGATTACAAGTATCTGTCTGATGAAATTTTAAAGTGGAAGAAAACAAAACACATTTTATGTTGCCTTTGATCTTTAACTTGTAGCTTTATCTCCCAGGTCAGAGGGTACATTATTCAATTTCACTATATTTTGTGTAAAACCACTGTAGCGTTAAAGATGACTTTCAGTACAAATGTCATGGTACTTAAAGCTAAACCGGAATCTAGTTTTTCAGCTCCTTAATTAAAATCATAGTTTAAAAGAGTCTGACAATATTATCTTTAGTCTTTCCAGTTGAACAGTGACAGAATTTTCAGATCTTTTATTCAATCAAGCTTAGCAATCTCTCTGAGGCTTTTATTTTCTAACCCATCAAAACATTTCAATAAGCAAAATATTTACTTTATATTTTTGTATTCAATGTCATAAGAAGTGATTTCTCATAGATATAATAGACAAACCTCAGTCAAAAATTAGTTTCACTTGCTTTATGGTCTGCTGCAAAGAGAATGAAATAGCATAAAGACACCCAAAAAGTCCTCTTAAGATATAAGTGGATATGGGAGGATTTTGCTCAGTCAAAAATCAGAGAAAAAATTCTTTTGTATCAAATAGGGATAGAGAGAATATGAAAGTAAATATTTCCTAAAATATTGTTGTAAAAATGCAAATATTAATTTTACTATATTACATAAGAGGAATGTGCAACAAACAAACACTTGTTGAATGATAAAGGATGAGTACCATATCTCAAGTGCAGTCTTCAAATGTTACTTCATATTATTTCAATTTTTCAGGCTAAAAGTAATAACTACACGTTTACACAGATACCTATAAAAGACATTATTAAAGTAAGGGATTTCACAGTTCTGATTTCACTTCTTTGTTGTTTAATTTTGATACAGACCTCTACCAACAATTCAGTAACTATGTTAAACTTATTTTATCATATGTAAACACTGAGCCCTGGTGACTCAGATGGTAAAGAATCTGCCTGCAATGCAGGAGACCCAGATTCGATCCCTGGGTTGAGAAGATCCCCTGGAGAAGGGAATGGCGACCCACTCCAGTATTCCTACCTGGGAAATCTCATGGACAGAAGAGCCTGGCAGGCTACAGGCCATGGGGTTGCAAGACAGTGACTAACACACACACACGTAAACACTGTGTAAACTGGAAATGAACTTGTGAAATAATTCATTTAACCTACATCTGAAATTATAGTCCTTTAAAACGGGTATCAATATCCAGTTTCAACTCCTTTTTACTATAAGTATCACATTAATTTGACAAAAATATTGTATACATTATGTACTAATTTGGGGTGAGTGGGTAAATATTTTGAAATTTCCTTACCATTTCACTCACTTTCTTCTGTAAAGAATATTTAGAAACCTTGAATAAAATAAGCAGAAAAAAACTTTGTTAAAACTTTTTAGCTATTTTCTATAAATTCCTTCTGAAACTAAAATTGTATGCTATATGACATTTATCTTCTATGCACTTCTTTCCAATGACATTTTTTCAAAGTGTTATTTGCCATAACTTTATTTCTCAAAACAAAATACATTTATTTATTCAACATGTATTTATAGAGCAAGTACTATATGCCAGCCATTTTCCTAGGATCCTGCGATACAACAGCAAACCAAGTCCCTGTTCTTAACAAGCTTTCTGTCTAGTGGGGGTGGCGGCAGACAGACAACAGAATATAAGCAAAAGTATAGAAATTAGAGAGTGATGAATACTATGAAGAAAAACAAAGCAAGAAGAACAGCAAAGAACTCTAGGCAGGTTTGCTACTTAATATTAGCTCTTTTGTTGAAAAAATTTTGATAAAATAGATAAGCACAAGGAAAAATGTTGCCTTAAAAAAAAAACACCTCACAACCCAGAAATAACAATCATTAATACCATGGTGTTTCCAGGTATTTTTCTATGTATTTTAAAAAACAGTCAGTGGGGGGTAGAATAATAATAAATGTACTATTTTGTACTGTTATTTTTACTTAATATATAGCAAACACTTTTATATCACAAATTAATCTACAACACAAGTTTTTAATGGCTGAATAGTATTCCACTGTTTAACCTTCTACCATAGTTTTATCAAACTGCTATTTTTGTAGACTTACCCAGTTTTCAGTTCTATGAAAGAATTCTTCTTTCATATAAACATACTGTACCAAAAATAAACATGCTGCACCAAAAAAAACTCTGTAGTTATACATTTTAGCAGAATGAACCCCATGAAGCAGAACTCCTAAGACGTGTTCATTTTTATAGACTTAACAATTGTCATTACACGTAATAGTCCTCCAGAGTGGTAGGCCAAGTTAAGCTCCAACTAGCCATGTATGAGTGCTCTCTGCTTGCTCAGCAGTAAATAATCTGCCTGCCAATACAGAAGATGTGGGTTTGATCTCTGGGTCAGGAGGATCCCCTGGAGAAGGAAATGACAACCCGACTCCAGTATTCTTGCCCAGGAAATCCCAGGACAGAGGAGCCAGGTGGGCTACAGTCCATGAGGTCACAGAGTCAGAGGTGACTGAGCGACTTAACAACAACAACAAAGCCATGTATGAGTGCTTATTTACTTGAACTCACCTAGTATTTGTTAAAATTTAAACAAGAGTTCATTACTTCACATTTCCTATAAAATAAATTCTTCAGCATGCTGCCTTGAGTAAGTTAATAATTTCATTTTATTTTGGTGGAATCAGTTATGTGTGATTCATTTCTTCAACAAACAATGAATGCTTACTATAAGTAAAGCACTCATGTAGACACTGAAGGTATAGTATTGGACCAAAAAATCCTGTCCAGTATAAATTCTGGGGAATGTAGATAATGAGCAATATAAATAAGTTAAAATATATGGTTCTACTAGATATTGATAAGTGCTTAAGAAAAATAATAAATCAGGGAAGAGGATTATATAGATGGCCAGGAAAGTCTTTCTGAAAGGACAACTTGTGAGTAAAGACTCAACAGAAAGTAAGGAAGATTATTCCAGCAACTGCAAAGGCCCTAAGGTGAGAAAATGTCTTATGTAGTCATAGAACAGCAAGGACGCCAATATGGCTGGAAGGTTTAGTAAGCAAGGGGAAAAAAAAAACAGCAAAAACTGAATTCAGAGGAGAGTACGAGAGGGGTTAGGACCAAACCATTGTAGGTCTTGTAGCACATGATAATGATTCCCACTGAATGAGACAGAAAGCCACTGAGGAGCAGCAAGCACAAATGTGACATAACCTAACTCGTTCTTTAAAAGGATCACTGTTATGTTAAAACTGAAGAACAGAAGCGGCAGCAGGAAAAACACTTAATAAATGACTGCAATTGAGATGAAAGAGGATGATAAAAGAGGACCAGGGTGTTAGTAAAAGACATAATGAGAAGTGGTTGGATTCTTGATATACTCTGAGAGAAAAGCTAAAAAAAAAAAAAAAATCTGCAACAGGAAGAAAGAAGTTGTAATTAACAACAACAACAACAAAAAGACAAATAAGTTATTTAGTTTTCAGGGGGATGAAATTTTAGGAACTTAGTTTTGAACATGTCAAGTTTCAGATGTCTTTTAGACATCCAATAGTCAATCCAGGCTGCTTTTGGAGCTGGAGATAAACATTTGGAAGCCCTTTGCATGTAGATCCCATTTTAAAGAAAAGACACTGGATGAGATCACAGTATATTTTAGGGGAAACAGACAAAAGAAAAGTAAAAGGGTAGAAGTTAAGTGAAGTCAAAGTCTCTCAGTCGTATCCGACTCTTTGAGACCCTATGGACTATAGAGTCCTTGGAATTCTCCAGGCCAGAATACTGGAGTGGGTAGCCATTCCCTTCTCCAGGGTATCTTCCCAACCTGGGGATCAAACCCAGATCTCCCACATTACAGGCGGATTCTCTACCAGCTGAGCCACTAGGGAAGCCCACCTAGAAAAATAATAGGAAAAAAAGAGACAATCCTTGGAACTCAGACCAGAATTATACCTTCAGTTTTCACAGCACTTTTCTGCCTCTAAATTGTTTGAATGTGTGAATATGTGAGTCAATTCCACATATCATCTCTACAGATATAGATATATGTGGGCTAAGTCACTTCAGTCATGTCCAACTCTTTGCAACCCTACAGACTGTAGCCTGCCAGGCTCCTTTGTCCATGGGGTTCTCAAGGCAAGAATACTGGAGTGGGTTGGCATTTCTTCCTCCAGGGTATCTTTCTGACCCAGGGATGGAACCTGCATCTCTTACTTCTCTCCTGCATTGGCAGGTGGGTTCTTTACCAGTACCACCACCTGGGAAGCCCCTATGTGTGTGTGTGTGTGTGTGTGTGTGTGTGTATATAATATTGGTTCTGTTTCCCAGGTGAACCCTCACTAATACAGCTACCATTTGCCAAAGAAAAAAACTGATAAACAGAGCAAATTTACCAAATTTTTTCAGGTCACGTCCTTGAAACATTAATATCCTGCATTAATATCCCTTTTATTCTTTCTGAATCATGACTCATACCTCTATTTTATTAACACCTCTAGAGCACTTCCCAACTTAAAAAATTACCATGTAGCTGCATCCCTACGACAAGTCAAATCTGAAAGTAACATAACTAGATTGACATGAAATTTTTATGGATGTTCTATAATGATTTTTCATTCCGAAATCACATAAAATGGGCTCACAATATCAGATATAGGCATCTTTCTAACACAGGATAAAAAAGATACTAAGACTAATTAATGTATTAACTATAGAAGGCAATTTTAAAGATAAAGTACAAATGTTTTCCTAGTTATCCCTCACTTTATGGAAAATTTTATGAAAAATTGACTGTAAAGTACATTTGTTTAGAGCAAATCTATTTTCCCATTAACTTTCCATTAACTAGATTTATGTTACTTGAGAATAAATTTTTTTAAATACTGTGATAAAAATATTTAACTTCTCACATTCCTGAACAAATCAGTCCCAAGTTCATTAGGTGGTGAAGAAGTGAAAGGGTCATGGCAGCAGCATTCCAGAACAGAGAATCAGGCTTGAATGGTGAGGCAATTTACTGTGGGGAGTCAAAAGCTGAGCAAGGTGGTTAGTAGGCAGTGTTGAAAAAGGGTGACCCAGGTGTCAGCGTTGAAGCAGGAAAAAGAGGGTATGCACATTAGGAAGGAAGAAGTAGCAGAATGGTAGCCTGGTCACATATAGGGTAATTTATCAAATAAGTAAATCTATTAAGAATAAAGAAAGTCATACTTTTACTGTAAAAGAAAGGAAATATATAAATATTGAAGGGGAATAAATTAAAATTAACCTTGGGTTTTGGATTAGAATTGGAAATAATGTGAATTCATGGTTTTTGACATATATAGATTGATAAAGAAACAAACATAGTTATAACTGCATGTTTATATATTTGTGTGTATATAAACACATACATCAATTTCCTAGCTCTGCCCATTGACAGGGTCTGAGACCACTGACATCCCAATAGTAATGAAGTGTAACAGTGCTGAGATCTGCATGTCTACATTCCATTTTACACTGAAAGGAACCAGGGCAATGTTGAGAAATAATTTACTCTAAGGCAAGGTTAGTTAAACTACAAGGTGATCCTGGTATGTTCTGTTTTTACCTAACAGCAAGAAAACACTAAAGAATGATAAAGACATGTCCATAAGGCTAAAAAATCAGCCTGAATGGATAGCTACTGGCCAAACTAATGACAATCTGAGCATTGAAATAAAATAACTGAAATAACCAATTATCTGACAGGATTAAATTATAGGAGCAAGGCCTTATTTCTGTAATATTCCTGCCAAAAGTGCATAAACTGATTCTATTCATGAAGAAATATCTTACGAACAGAAATTGGGGGACATTCTACAAAATAACTGGTCTATGATCTTCAAGAGTTTCAAAGGCATAAAACTCATGCAAAGACTGGGGAACTGTTACAGACTGAAAGAGATCAAAGAGATGACAACTAAGAGTAACGTAAGATTTTAAACTAGATCCTTTTGCTAAGACAACTGGTAAAACCTGAATGGAATTTGAGAGATTACAATTATATATCAAAATTAACTTTAAGATTTTATGGTTGTGTTATGGTTTTGCAGGAGAATGTCCTTGATTATAGGAGAGACAGTACAGTATCGGGGGAGATAGGGCATCAGATTGGCATATTACTTTTAAATCAGTCAGGAAAATACATTCTGTAATGCAGAATTACTAGAGAATTGATATTTTTGAGCTGTGGTGTTAGAGAAGACTCTTGAGAGTCCCTTGGACTGCAAGGAGATCCAACCAGTCAATCCTAAAGGAAATCAACCCTGAATATTCATTGGAATGACTGATGGTGAAGTGCCAATACTCTGGCCACCTGATGCAAAGAGCTGACTCATTGGAAAAGACCTTGTTTCTGGGAAAGATTGAGGGCAGGAGGAGAAGCGAGCAGCAGAGGATGAGATGGTTGGATAGCATCACTGACTCAATCAACATGAGTTTGAGCAAACTCCAGGAAGTAGGGAAGGACAAAGAAGCCTGATGTGCTACAGTCCATGAGGTCACAAACAGTTGAATACAACTTAGCGACTGAACAAGAACAATGTATTTCTAACATCTCTGTAAGTTTATGATTCTCCAAACTACAAAATTATCCAAATATCTAAGAGTTCCTTATGGATAAATGTAGGAGAAGGGGACGACAGAGGATGAGATGGCTGAATGGCATCACGGACTCGATGGATGTTGAGTTTGAGTGAACTCCGGGAGTTGGTGATGGACAGGGAGGCCTGGCGTGCTGCGATTCATGGGGTCGCAAAGAGTCGGACACGACTGAGCAACTGAACTGAACTGATACACTCAAAGCTCCAAGAATTTAGTTCCTTTTAATCACTGTTGTTAGGTAAGACCTAGTAAAGACAAGGTTTCAATAGTAGAAATAACATATTATGTGTTAAATATGCCTCCAGTTCTATGAGAGGAATTAATGTCTTAGTTTATAAATTCAGTAAGTTTAAAACTTAGTGAAGTAACAAAATATCAGAGCATTAGTGCTGAAAACCTTGTAAGTCATCTATCCCATTACTCCCAGTATTTACCAGCCTCTATGTGTGCTCTTTTATTCGTGCCTCTTCTGGGAAGGAGAATAAAGACCTTTCCCAAATTTCCTTACTCACAGTATTCAGAGTAGAGAATGTAGATATGTTATTGCTTCACAAAATGGTCTTGTTTGGGAAATGCTGATGTATTTCAATTTCCTCATTTTACCTAAAGAAAAATCAAGGCTCAGGAACATAGAGAGTCTTACCATGGGATCATGTAGTAACTCTTTACTAGGCAGAAATAATTTACTTAAAATCTCCAGGACACCCAGCAAAATCTATTTAGCCTTAGAGATGCTGTTTACATAAAGTTTAATTTGTCAGCTAACTTAGATATAAGTAGGTTGCCCTGCTCTAACTAATCTCTTTAAAATCAAGTAACAAGGTACCATTTTAAGTAGAAATTAAACACATTCAAAGAATCTACTAAAGCAAAAATAATTCAGCTTTTTGTTTTGTGGTTTTGTGTCTGTTTGTTTTGTTTTAGAATTCAGTAGGCAGAGTTGCTTGGCTATAAACTTTTCAAAAAAAGGTAATTTGATTTGTTTTTCCTGGCATCTAGCACATGGTACATGCACGCACTCTCAGTTGTTAACATGTGTCTGACTTTTTGTAACCCCATGGACTGGGGCCCTTCAGGCTCCTCTGTCCATGGAATTTTCCAAACAAGAATATTTGAGTGAGTCGCCATTTCCTTCTCCAGGGGATCTTCCCAACCCAGAGATCAAACCAGCCTTTGGATTGGCAGTTGCATCGGCAGCTGGGTTCTTTACCATGGAATACATGTTAGGCATGACCTTAAAAAAGGGAAAAAGTAGCAATCTAAGTAAAGGAGGGAGGGAAGTTGCTACAGGATGGTTAAGAGGCTGTGAATTTCCTTTGCCTACACACTGAGTGACTTCACTTTCAATGGATTTATGTAAGATCCACAATTGAACAGGAACTTTTTTAACTTGGGAGGGGAAATACCTGAAGTATCTTCACTGTTCTACACTGTTCATATACCATGTTCAGCAGATCATGAAGTAACATATACACCACCTGTACTACGTCTTAGACTGAACAAGGTAAAAGAAATCCTTACAGCTCTTGCACTGATTCAGGCCATCCGTATGAAGAAATTTCTTTTGCTTTGAAAATACTCATTGTATTATCTGATAATTAAACATGCATGAGTGGTATCAAATGAAAGAATTTAAGAAAAAGTAGTACTAAAAGAACATTTATAAAAAAAATTGATATATTTCTTGATTGACAACATTTTAGTAGGAAAAAATGTAATACTTTTTCAGTATTTATCCAGAAAAAAAAGAGATGTTATGCCTAGTTTAAAACACTGTAAAAAAACACATTAGAGAGTCTTTTAAAATAGTTATAATAGGGCTGGGCTGGAAGAAGCACAAGAAGGAATCAAGATTGCTGGGAGAAATATCAATAACCTTAGATATGCAGATGACACCACCCTTATGGCAGTGAGTGAAAAAGAACTAAAAAGCCTCTAGATGAAAGTGAAAGAGGAGAGTGAAAAAGTTGGCTTAAAGCTCAACATTCAGAAAACTAAGATCATGATATCTGGTCCCATCACTTCATGGCAAATAGATGGGAAAACAGTGGAAACAGTGTCAGACTTTATTTTTTGGTGCTCCAAAATCACTGCAGCTGGTGATTGCAGCCATGAAATTAAAAGACACTTACTCCTTGGAAGGAAAGTTATAACCAACCTAGATAGCATATTAAAAAGCAGAGATATTACTTTGCCAACAAAGGTCCATCTAGTCAAGGCTATGGTTTTTCCAGGGGTCATGTATGGATGTGAGTTGGACTGTGAAGAAAGCTGAATGCCGAAGAATTGATGCTTTTGAACTGTGGTCTTGAGAGTCCCTTGGACTGCAAGGAGATCCAACCAGTCCATTCTAAAGGAGATCAGCCTTTAGGTGTTCTTTGGAAGGAATGATGCTAAAGCTGAAACTCCAATATTTTGGCCACCTCATGCGAAGAGTTGACTCCTTGGAAAAGACTCTGATGCTGGGAGGGATTGAGGGCAGGAGGAGAAGGGGACGACAGAGGATGAGATGGCTGGATGGCATCATTGACTCGATGGACATGAGTCTGAGTGAATTCCAGGAGATGGTGATGGACAGGGAGGCCTGGCATGCTGTGATTCATGGGGTCGCAAAGAGTCGGACATGACTGAGCGACTGAACTGAACTGAATAGTAATTTGTTTACTCAACTACAATAACAATTTTTTAAATTTCTCTACTGGGATCATTTTTAACTAGATATCTGAGGTATGAAAAGAATCACTAAACTGTGTAACTACATAAACTTTAAATAGTAGCCTTAAACTTCTATTTCTTTTCCATCTATTTTAAAGAATATTTCTGGATATCACTATCAACTTCAGTTCCCTACATTTTTACTTTCTCATCAACAAGGTTAGTAACATTTAAATTTTATTATGTAACCATAATTAAGACTTCCATGCTTTGCTTATAGGTTAATTCTTAAAAAATGAGAAGTCAACAGTGTTTATGTCATTAAAAACAATACAGATTTTTTTAAAGCAAAACCTAACAGGCTGTTAATACTACATTTTTTCTGGGACCAATATGCTATATGAAGGATGATTTTACTAGGGTCAGGACCTAAATATCTTCTGTTTTAACCCATCAACTGCTAAAAACCACTCCGAACTGTAATTTACTTTATATCCTAGTTATAGAGTAATCTGTTTTCTCTGGAGTTTCTAATCACTTACTGCTTTGTTGCTGCATTGCTGTTGTTGTTGAAACAAAATATAAGGACTTTTTACCATATCAGTATCTTCCAGCCTCTTATTCATCCAATCTGACGAACAGAATCCATGCCCTTCTTTTTACTGAAAACATTCTTCTTGGAACTCATTGACATTTTGTTTTACTTAATTTTTATTTACTTTGTTACATCAAAGTAACTAAGGAAATTCAAAATAAAAATTGCTTAATATCTCAAATGAGGAGAATCTAAACAGTATTAAGACAATTTAATAACCTGAAAAAATATAGACTTAGATCTGTATCTCATACTGTGTTACAAAAGATAAACTTCAAATTGATCAAAGATATAATGTAAAATTTGAGTACATAGATGTAATAAAAGAAAACGTGGGAAAATCCTTTTTATAACTTTGTAGTTGTGAATGCCTTTCTAACCATGACAAACTTAAAAAGCCATAAAAGGAAAATAATTTATAGCAAATGGTAAAAGTCAAACAAAATCAAAATACAAATGACAAACTGAAAAAAAACATCTGAAGCCCAGAACACAAACAAAAAGGGCTTATTTCTGAGAAATAAAGAATTCACAGGCGTGTTATCAGAAAGATGGTAGATCAGGAGGACCCAGTCCTTTTCCCTCAATTCCACCTCTTCCACATGACTTAACAAGTACCTATGAATGATAACAGTTCTGGAAGACCTCTGGAGTACAATTAAGAAGCTGCAGGAACCCAGTAGAGCACCAAAAATCAAGGATGTCTGAACAGAAAAGTATAGGCAGCAATTCACCTGTGTCATTCCATGCTCTAGACTCACACAGCTTGGTGCCAAAAGAAAGGCCCTCAACCACAACTCTCCCCAAATGGGAGAAAAGGAGAGCAGGAGGACACCAGCAGCCTTCACGACCAAAGACCTCAACAGCCCTTATCACTGCCATGGACATGAATGAACTTCACCTCCAAGGACCCTTACAGTCTTTGCTATGTCCACACCTACTTGAGTTGATGGAGATCCCTGGAGTCCAGGCCCCTGTGCTCTTTCTTGGGGCCAGAGGCACCACTGCTCCCAAACCAAGTCAGAGCTGCCTGACCCAGCACTACACCTAGTACCACCACATACCCTACTCAACTAGCATTCTCACACCCACCAGTAGGTCAAGATTTATATTCACCAGAGCTAGTCCAAAAACACTGCTCCTTCAATGCACAAATACCAACAAAGGACTACAGGAACACAAAAATCAAGGAACCATGAAACCACCAAAGGAACTTTGCAAATTTCTTGCAACTGACCCCAAAGAATTAGAGATCTATGAACTACTTGACAAAGAACTCAAAATAATTGTTTTAAAGAAGCTCAGCAAATTTTAAGACAATACAGGTAGAAAATTCAACAAAATTAGGGAAAAAAATTACATGAATAAAATGAGAAGTTCAATAGAGATAAAAGTCACAAGGAAAGAACCAAAAACAAAAAAAAAAAACTCTTAGAGCTAAAGAACACAATGAATGAAATTAAAAATGTAATAGAGAGTTCCAACCAGCACACTCAATGAAAAAGGAGGAAAAAAACCCAGTGAACTCAAAGACAGGTCATTTTAAATTGACTAGTGAAAAGAAAAATGAATGAGAATGAAGAAAGCGTGTAAGATTTATGGAACACCCATCAAAAGATAAGACTTAAAAATCACTACAAAAACTTCAAATAACAAAAGAAGAGATGAAGAGATATATAAAACAACTAAAACAGAAACAGTCAACAGAATGACAACAGTAATTCCACACCAATTAATAATTACATTAAATGTAAATAGATTAAACTCTCCAATAAAAGGCATAGAGAGGCTAAATGAATTTCTAAAAAATCCAATGACATAGTATCTATAAGAGACTCAATGTAGATTTAAAAACACACATAGACTAAAAATAAAAAGATGAAAAGACATACCAAAGAGTAATCAAAAGAAAGCAGGGTGGCTAAACTTATATAAGATAAAATTGCCTGAAGTCACTCAGTTGTGTCCGACTTTTTGTGACCCCATGGACTGTAGTCTGCTAGGCTCCTCCGTCCGTGGAATTTTCCAGGCAAGGATACTGGAGTGGTTTGCCATTTCCTTCTCCAGGGGATCTTCCTGACCCAGAGATTGAACCCAGGACTCCTGTACTGCTCCTGATGCTGCTGCTAAGTCACTTCAGTCATGTCTGACTCTGTGCAACCCCATAGACAGCAGCCCACCAGGCTCCCCCATCCCTGGGATTCTCCAGGCAAGAACACTGGAGTAGGTTGCCATTTCCTTCTGCAATGCATGAACGTGAAAAGTGAAAGTGAAGTCGTTCAGTCATGTACTCTCTTAGCGACCCCATGGACTGCAGCCTACCAGGATCCTCCGTCTATGGGACCCTCCAGGCAAGAGTACTGGAGTGGGTTGCCATTGCCTTCTCCTGCACTGCAGGCAGACTCTACCATCTGAGCCACCAGGGAAGCCCCATCAGATAAAATAAACTAAGTCAAAACTGTCTCTAAAGACAAAGGTCATTATATAGTGCTCAAGAGTCACTTTGGAAGATGCAATAAATATACATGTATCCAACATCAGAGCACTTAAATATGCAAAGCAAATATCAATAGACTTGAAGGGAGAAATCAACAAAAACACAATAATGGTGGAGACTCCAATACCTTACTTTGCATACGGATAGAAGAAAGAAAATCAATAAAGAAACAGTTGACTTGAACATCACTATAGATCAAATGGACCTAACAGACATATACAGAAGTTTCACTCAAAGGAAGAAGAATACACATTCTTCTCAAGCACACATGGAACATTCTCCAAGATAGATCATATGTCTATCATATGGTCTATCATAGAAAAATCAACTTTAATGTGATAGGCCACAAAAAAGTCTTACATTTAAGAAGATGGAAAGCATTCCAAATATTTTTTCTGGTCACAATGGAATAAAATTAGAAATTATTAACAGTAAGAAAATAGAAAATTCATGAATACTTGGAAAATAAATAACAAATTCTTGAACATTCATTATTTTTAAAAAAAGGATAATTTTAAAGATATCTCAAGATGAAATGAAAACAATAACACAACATACAAAAACTTATGGAATGCACCAAAAGCAATATAATAGAAGATTTCATAATGATAAATGCCTACATTTAAAAAAGAAAAAAATCTCACACAATCTAACTTTACATCTCAAAGAACTAGGAAAAAAAAAAGAACTAGGCCAAAATCAGCAGAAGGAAGAAAATAGTCGAATTTAAACAGAAATAAATCAAATAGCAAATAGAAAAACAATAGAAAAAAATCAACAAAACTAAGAATTTTTTGGGAAGAATAAGCAAAACTGACAAACCGTTAGCTAGACTAAGAAAAAGAAGACTCAAGTAAACAAAATTAGAAATGAAAAGGAGACATTACAGTGGACGCCTCAGAAATAAAAAGTATCATAAGAGACTATTAAAAACAACTATATGCCAATAAATTCTCCCATTAGAAGAAGTGGATAAATTCCTAGAAAAACACAACCTACCAAAACTGAATTTGAATGAACTAAGAAGTTTGAACATACTGATAGCAAATGAGGACACTGAATCAGTAATTTAAAACCTCCCAACAAAGAAAACCCTAGGACTAGATGACTTTGTGGAAGAATTCTACCAAACATTCCAAGAAGATTTAACAGAAATCCTTCTTATATCCTTCCAAAATGCAGAGCAGGGAACACTTCCAAACTCATTTTATGAGGCCAGCATCATTCTGACAGCAAAACCAGACAAAGACACTATTAGAAAACTATAAGCCAGTAGCCCTGATGAACAAAGATGCAAAAATCTTTAATAAAATTCTAGAAAATCAAATTCAAGAGCATATTAAAAGGACCATACACCATTATCAAATGCACTTCAATCCCTGGGATAAAAGGATAGTCAACCATATGCAAATCAACCAATGTGATAAACCACACTGACAAAATGAAAGGAAAAAAAACACACGTTCATCTCAATAGACACAGAAAAAGCATTTGACGAAATTCAACACTCATTCACGTTAAAAAACTCTCAACAAAATAGGTACGTAAGAAACGTGTGCATGCTCAGTTGCTAAGTCGTGTCGGACTCTTTGCAACCCCAAGGGCTGCGACCCGTCAGGCTCCTCTGTCCATGGGATTTCCTAGGCAAGAATACTGGAGTGAGTTGCCACTTCCTTCTCCAGGGGATCTTCCTGATCCAGGGACTGAATCCATGTCTCCTGCATTGGCAGGCGTATTCTTTACCACTGGACATCAGAGAAGGCCATAAAAGAAACTTACCTCAGCACCATAAAGGTCATACATAAAAAACCCACAGTGGTTATCATAATCAATCCTGTATAAGGCATGAGTGCCTATTCTCACCACTTCTATTCAACAGAGTACTAGAAGTCCTAGCCAGAGCAATGAAAAAAGAAAAAAAAAAAAAAAAAAAAATGAAAGGCATCCAAAACACAAAGGAAGAAGTAAGATTATCGGTATTTGAGGTTAACATAATCATATATATAGAAAACCTTAAAAGCTCAACAAAACCTGTTAGAGCTAATAAATGAATTCAGTAAAACTGAGGATACAAAATCAACATACAAAAATCAGCCACAATTCTATAAGCAAAAAAAAAAAAAAAAACAAAAACTATCTGAAAAGAAAATTAAGAAAATCACAATAGCAACAAAATGAATAAAATATTAAGGAACAGATTTAAGCAAAGTGGTAAAGCTTGTACATTGAATACTATAAGACACTGATAAAAAGAAATTTAAAAGACATATATAAATTTGATGGTTGAATAGCATCATCAACTCAATGGGCATGAGTTTGAGCAAACTCCAGGAGACAGTGAAAGACAGGGAAGCCTAGTAGGCTGCAGTCCATGGGGTCACAAAGAGTCGGACATGACAGCAAATGAATAACAACAAATATAAATGCAAAGGAATCTTGGGTTCATGGATGTAAAAATTAATATTGCTTAAATGTCTATATTACCCAAAGTGGTCTACAGATTCAGTGCAATCCTTATCTAAATCACATTGCCAATCTCTACAGAAATAGGAAAAAAAATCCTAAATTTATGTAGAACCATAAAAGACCCTAAATGACCAAAGCAATCTTAAGCAAGATGGAAAAAACTGAAGAAATCATACTTCCTGATCACAAAATATATTTCAAAGCTATAGTAATCAAAGCAGCACGGTACTGACAAGAAACAAAACAAAACAAAAACCAACAAGAGACATATCAACCAATGGAACAGACTAGAAAGCCCAGAAATAAATCCACATGTCTGTAGCCAACTAATCTTTGACAAGAACACCAAGAACACATAATGGAGAAATGACAGTCTTCAATAAATGGTGTTGGAAAAACTGGATATCCACATACAGAACAAGGAAATTGGACCCATATCTCAAACAATGCACAGGATTTCATACCATAAACAAAAATCAACACAAAACAGATTAAAGACTTAAATACTGAAGCCATAAAACTACTAAAAGGAAATACAGGAGCTTCTCTTAGTCTAAGCAATGATTTTTTTAGATATGACACTAAAAGACCAGGCAACAAAAACAAAAATAGAAAAGCGGGACTGCATGAAACTAAAAAGGTTCTGCACAGCAAAGGAAATAATCAACGGAGTGAAAAGGCAACCTACACAACGGGAGAAACATTTGCAAACCCTGTATCTGATTAGGGATTAATATCCAAAATATAGGTGCTTCCCAGATGGCACAGTGGTAAAGAATCCATCTGCCAATGCAGGAGATACAAGATATGTGGGTTCAATCCCTGGGTCAGAAGATCCCCTGGAGTAGGAAATGGCAAGCTGCTCCAGTATCCTTGCCTGAAAAACACCATGGACAGAGGAGCCTGGCAGGCTACAGTCCATGGGACCACAGAGTCAGACACGACTGAGTGATTGAGCATGCACACACACAGACACACAGACACACACACACACACACACACACATCCAAAACATAGAAGGAATTCATACATACACACTCAATATCAGAAACCCCCAAATAACCCAATTAAAAATTGAGTTGAGGAACTAAATAGACATTTTCTCAAAGGAAGACATACAAATGACTAACAGGAATATGAAAACATGCTCATCATTACAATAATCAGGGCAATGCAAATCAAATTCATAATGAGGTTATTAACTCACACCTAACAGAATGGCTGTGACCAAAAAGACAAGAGATAAGAATTGTTGGCAAACATATGGAGAAAATGAGTGCTTGTCCTTACTGGAATCAGGCTAAAGGAAGAAAGCTTGTCAACTGCTTAAACAAAGGCATAGTACGGTATGAATTATCTGATTAAGGTAGTAACCATCAGAATCCTTCCATTGTGAAAATATACTTTGTTCTTTATAATTATCTGTAAGTGGTACTCTGAAATCATATGAATATCTTTTCCCCAAAAAATCTCTACTTAACTTTTTATTTAGTTTAGAATGTAAACTCCACAAGGGCAGAGGATACAAGTTCCTTTTATTCACTGCTGTATTCCCAGTGCTTAGAGAAGCATTTAGCACATGCTGCTGCTGCGGGGCTAAGTCACTTCAGTTGTGTCTGACTCTGTGCAACCCCATAGACGGCAGCCCACCAGGCTCCCCCGTCGTCCCTGGGATTCTCCAGGCAAGAACACTGGAGTGGGTTGCCATTTCCTTCTCCAATGCATGAAAGTGAAAAGTGAAAGTGAAATAGCTCAGTCGTGTCCAACTCTTAGTGACCCCATGGACTGCAGCTTACCAAGCTCCTCCGTCCATGGGATTTTCTAGGCAAGAGTACTGGAGTGGGGTGCCATTGCCTTCTCCGATTTAGCACATAGCAGACCTTAATAAATATGTATTGAATTAACCATCATTTGTTGTACACCTCTGTATTCTCTGAGACTGAACAACTTAAAGGCAAGGGCTATTTCTTTACCTTTGTATTTGCATAAAATAAACATAGTTTTGTACTTAGCAAATAATAATAACTAAATAAAGGCTATTTATGTTAATTTTTAAGGACCACAGATAAATCAGTTATAATATATAGGCCTAACGTGTTGTCTATAAAGTGTTAAAAATAACATATATCTAACTATAGTACTGTTAAAAATAATAAAAGCTATTTTAATATTTCCTTTTAAAACAAAAAGTAAAGCAAAAATCCTACTAATTTGAAATCAAAGGCACTCAGAAAAAAAGCACCAAGTTATATAATATATGACATGAATTTTTGTCAGCTTCACTTTGCTAGATTACATGTTTAATGGTGTTTTACTGATACAATGCTAAAATGCCAAGTTACTTATCAAGCAATACTAAATTACTTTACCTGTAATGTCTTTAATGTTTCCTTCAATCCTTCTATTTCTTTTTCCTTTATTTCTGTAGCAAGTTGAAATTTTCCCTTTAAGCAAAAAACTATATTTCACTAATTTCCAATGTAAGTGACATTATTAACAGAGAAAACAAGAGTTCAAGAACTAAAATCTCTACTTGAAACTAAATACTTCACAGACTTTAAACTTGGAACTGTACTATAACCTGTATTTCCAGTGATTACAAAATATCACAAAATTACAGTAAGGTCTATACAAGATTACAAATATCATGAAATGGAAAACCTCGTCATAACAATAAATCATTTTATCAGGAAAGCATTCCTGAGAACTTATGGACACTATATAATTATTTAATTCATATAGCTAGAATAAATATATTCTAATTAATAAGACACAATTACATTTGTTTTATAAATATAGGGATATTATAAAAATTTTTCAGAAAGGTCTTTTGCTAAAAATAGCTATAAATTTTAATATTATAAATGTCATATCTGATATAATAAAAACATGTATTAGCTATTTTACTGTGTTTTAAAGAATGAATTTCATTGAAAAGGCATTAAAAACCTATTATACATAATAGAAACACTGCAGTATAGTGGAAAGAGCATTAATTTAAAGGCTGAAGAAATCTAGGTTCTAGTTTCAAATTTACCGCTTCAAAATGGGAACTTCAGCAAGTCATTTAAATCTTACTAGACCTCAATACTCTTAACTGTAAAATGATAAGAGCTGAAGTAACAGGATTCCCTTAAATCCCTCCTGTTTCTAAAATTTTAGGAAATTAATAGTCTCCATTGTTTATTACCAATGCTCCTTTCCATTATAGTGAACAACTGATAATTAAAAGCATTTAACTATGTTTCAAATTATTAAAAAATTAATAAATACCTTTTCTTCTTCCAAGGCACACATCTTCATTTGCAACTGATAAGAATTTTAAAAATCAAAATACAGGTAAATGAAATGTTACCAGTGATTTACACTGGTCAATGAGACTATGTGTGTGCTAAGTCGCTTCAGTGGTATCCAACTCTTTGCAACCCTATGGTCTGCAGCTTGCCAGGCTCCTCTGTCCACAGGATTATCCAGGCAAGAATACTGGAGTGGGTTGCCATGCCCTCCTCCAGGGGATCTTTCTGACCCAAGAATTGAACCTGTGTCTCTTATGTCTCCTGCATCAGGAGGCAGGTTCTTCACCACTAGCGCCACCTGGGAAGCCCAATGAGACTACAGAAATGTCTATATTGTTTGAACTTGGTACAATGTGATTATGTTTTTACACTGAGAAAATAAATAATAAAAATATAAAATAGGGGGAAAAGCCAGTCACCAAAGTAAATGGAGAATTTAATCTTATGATCAGAGTATCCACGTTTTTTTCCCCCAGTTTCTTAAATGTTTCAGTATGTTGCATCTACTCATAAACAATAACATATAACATTTTCTAAAAGCACACTTTTATGAAATTGATATAGTTTATATTTGCACTGACAGTATTTTCTAAAATTTTTTAAAAATCCATGTGTCAGTCTAATAAATAAATAATGACATTTTAAAACAGGAAAACTAAAGTGAACTTGCCAACAAAAACTAATTAAATATTCCAAGCAACACAAAGCTACTAGGCAAAGTTGTTAAGAAATAAAACTTCTTTGGCATTTCTCCATCTCATTTTCCATATTCCTCACTTACATTCAAGAATCCCTTCTTTAAAAAAAAAAAAAAGGAAGAAGAAACAAATATTTGTTAAAGGAAAAAAAATAATAATAAAGAATGCAATAGCACTTTCTCCTCTAACTTTCAGATACCTGGATTTCTTTCTTGCCCAGAGTCCCTTGTGGTAACAGAGACTTAGATCTGCTCTCTCCTAAGGAATACTATGCTGTATAGTTGGTTTCTGCTTCCTTACCCTTCAATTAAAACTCCCATAACTTAAGTAAAGCCAATTTCAGACTACAAGGAAGAAGTTTACCATCTGCTCAAACAAATCCACACTACAGTGTAAATTATCCATAACCTTAACCCACTAGTAATTTAGGTTATATAGGTTTATTTCTTTTTATGCATTTTTTTCTAAACGCACACACTTGTATGGAAATAATAAAAACAAAAAGAGGGAAGGAAAAAAGAAGAAAAAATGGTAATGTTGGCATGGCTATAGGAAAGGCACTTTCAGAGTGTATTTTTCTTAGGCACATTTCTTACACTTATATTTTATAACTAGGGACTGAAGAGCAATTTGAGGTAGTAAAGAAGAGCTATAGAATTTAGAATTCAAAATAATGGAAGAAGTTGTTTTTAATTTCTTTAAAATATTTTTCCTTTATTTTTTCTATTTTTCTACTGATTTTTCTTTCATTTGCTGATACTTGAAATTTACAGAGGTGAATGATAATCATATCTCCTCATCCTTTATATCCCCCTACTTGCATCTCAGCTTTTCACCAGTGTTATAATTCTTGCTTGGGTAAAGGAATGATGTGACAATGTAAGCTCCTGGATATGCTAGTTAAATAAAGAGGGGAGAAGGGAGAGAACGAGCAAGAATACACATTCACTTACATAGTTTATTTAGGACAAATGAAAACACCTCTCCAAGAAAATAATTTTCTCCTTAATTAAATCATTCTACTACATTACAGTATTATCAGTTGTGATTCAAAATAACCTTGTTCATTTCCTGCTTCCAATAACACACGTTCTATCTTCAGTGAGTATGAAGAACAGCATGTTATAATATTCATGAGAAGTGGGAAAATTGCAATATTTAAAACTGTAGTGTTTTTCTATCCTTAAGAAATTACCTGCTTTTTAAAAACTGCCATGGCTTCTTTGTGTTGCTTTGCTAATGTATCCTTTTGATTCTGAAGAGTTTCCTATTTTAAAAATTATGAAAAGTTAAAACATAAATTACAGCAACTCAGTTTTAAACTTTTACTGGATTCACAAATTAAACATCTTCATTGTACATATTATTTTAGGCTCTTAAGATGCAACTTACAACAGTTTTTATAATTTTTTTAACTGTCATTAACTCAGCATACAATAATTTTGCTTCCAGTTGCATCTTCATGATAAAACATATTGCTTTTTAAAATTTTAAACTCTGAATATAGCTCACTCTAAAATTTTCTTCAAGAAAATATCATCGAAATTATTAAAATTAACAGTCCAATAAAAAGTAGACTAGTTTTAAGAGTTTCAAAAAAAACCAATTTTATTACCTAAGCACAAGTGTTTACATGTTTACCTAAGAACGTATGATTCTTTAAACTCACTAAAATAATTTTTTACAAAATCAGAAGTACCATAGGGCATCTTAAAAAAATTCATATAAACGATTCTATTTCTTTCCTCTACACCTTTTTTTAGTTGAAGTTGTATCCTGTCATTTAGATTCAAGATGAATTTTTCTTCTACCTTTATCAAGTAATTCTTATAATTAAAAAAATTAGATCTAAAACTGACAACCACTTTCAAATGTTTCTTTTATTCGATAGTCCTACATATACATTGATTTATCAATTAAAAAAATTTTTTTTAATGATCTACTGATCTATTATGATAGTTGGGAATTTGGCTTTCTTGTACAACCATAATCCTACATGTCCTCCCTCTATTCTTCCAACAGAGTTATATAAAAAATGTGACAAATATTAATAGTATTTATACTCTTGTAACTATGCAATTTTTATTCAATGCTAAGCCACACGGCATATCATGAGTACATTTCTATTCTCATACAACTTTTATTTTTTCTAAAGCTAGCAATTACTTTAAAATATTTTAATTCTCATAACTAATTTTTAAAAATAATATGCCATTTCCAAGGTCTGTATCAACTGGTTCAGCTGCAAAAAAGAATAGAAAAAGTAAAGTAAGAAGATCCTAAGAATGACTTAAGAAATCCCAAACTGCATAGGAAACCAGACATTAAAAATTTTTTTTGGCCAAACCACGTGGCTTGGAGGATCTTAGTTCCCTGACCAGGGATTCAACCTGGGCCCCAGCAGTGAAAGCACCAAGTCCTAACCACTGGACCACCAGGGAATTACCCAAAAATTAGGCATTTAGAAAACCTGTAGATACTGTACAAAATTTTTCAGAGGCTACTGCCCAGTTTATTAGACTCTAATCTACTGCTGCAACAAGGAAAGAATGAATTTATAGGAAACGTCAAGGACAAGTACTTTGAGGAGAAGATGATGAAATAGGTGTGAACTCCAGCTCTCTCCCCACTTTTTGTGAATAACTGTAAAATCTAGAAATAGATTTCCATGTGCATGCTCAGTTGCTAAGTCATGCCTGACTCTGTGACCCCTTGGACTGTAGCCCAAAAAGCTCCTCTGTCTATGTGATTTCTCAAGCAAGAATACTGGAGTGGATTGCTATTTCCTTCTCCAGGATCTTTTTGACCCAGGGATTGAACCTGCATCTACTGTTAGGCAGGCAAATTCTTTATCACTGACCCATCTGAGAAGCGCAATCATACCCATACTGGTGTTAAAACACTACTGTTCCCCATTCAAGAACCCAAAGGGTGAACATTTGTTCAAGACCTTAAGGCCATAAATAAAATAACCACTTCCCATTCCTGATAAATTATGAGCCATTCAGTAATTTCTAAGACTGCTTACTAAGAGAAAATTAGGAAGTTGTCTAGATTTCACTGACCACTACAGATATCGGATAATTTAAGTTTTCAATAATGGAACTTTTCCCTTAGGAACTTACACAAAAACAAGAATATTTTCTTTTAAAAAAATAACTTTTCAACAGCCCACCCCCCACACACACCCCTGCAGTTAGAGCCCTCCAAATTGTCATAAAGCTTTCTATTTGTATCTGAGCAATGCAGACAAGTCCTTAATACTCTAACAGAACACCGCAAGTATCAGCAGGACCCAACTGCTTACTACAATCTTCCCCTTGACCCACTGGCAAAATCCTGCTCCTTATTTAAGGATAGTATTAGCAGCAGCCAAACTAGCAGAAGCTTCTATTGACTTGGTTTAAGGATCTTGTTTAAATTTGATAGTTCTATATGCTGAACAAGCCTGGACACTTACTAAAAACACGTTTCTCAGCAAGCAGGCTTACTTCCTATGAATTTTTTATTACTTTCTCCCTCATACATTTCAACTCAGTGCTATCCTCTAAACATTGCTACCCTTTTCCTGATTACCCAAAGAAGAGGAATTTCACGAGATCTAGCCTCTATTCAAACAATCACTATGCCTCAAATGGATTTATTAAAAAACTCCTAGAAAATATGGGTTTAATAATGCATGCTTAGTCATTCAGTCATGTCTGACCCTGCGATCCCATAGACTGTAGTCCGCCAGGCTTCTCTGTTCATGGGGATTCTCCAGGCAAGAATACTGGAGTGGGTTGCCATGCCCTCCTCCAGGAGATCTTCCCAACCCAGGGATTGAACCCAGGTCTTATCTGTTGATATATCATTTTCTGAAACTAAAATGGGAACTATCAGGTAAGATATACTGTAAGAGTCTCAACTGACCCCTAAAACAAGACTCTTTACCAGAGGTAAAACCAGTCCAGATGACAGTACTTACCCACTCAGCAGAGTTTGCCAAGTGTCAAGAGATGACAGAGTTAACATAAAACTATCAATAATATCAAGGTTATTTGGAATAGTATCTGAAGTAGTCCATGATTTTGTAATACTGTAAAAACAATGAACGTTTCTAACCTCAATAGGATTACCAATTAAAACGAACAACAGTTATTAAGTACTCTGAAGTACTTTAGGAAGCAAGTTTCCTAAAGAGGTGGCTACCATGAAACCACACTATACAGGATAATAAAGCCTAAAGGAAATATCCCAGTTTATCTTTATGACACACAGGCAGCCCTCAGTTAGTTCCTGGCCCAATGATACTCTAAAGAGCTAAATCTTCCTGTAGATAAAACAACAACAACAACAACAACAACAAACAACGCTATTCTGGAATGTCCACAACTGGCTCCCGAGTCTGAAAAGAATACATGGTTGTAAAATGTAAGAGAATCCCTGACACTTTCAGGACAGACACTTGGTGGCACCAGAGAACCTCAATGGAACTCTGCAAACATTTATAAGAAATTACCCATCGGAACAAAGACATATTAAAAACTATATTCAATTAGCATTGGTGGGGTAATTTTAATAAGATTTTTGAGGATGTCTCTGGTGCAAATCTTATGTCTCCCTCACAATCCTAGTAAAACTGTTATCCTTCTAAACCCAAGCTTCAGGACCCCCCACTGAACGTGTCCAAATAGATTTCCTAAAATTAACCCTTCCAAAGGTTTCTGAATGTGTTCTGATCATTGCTTACTACTTTTCTGGATGGACTGAAACTTTTTCTTGAGAGAGAGCTATAATTATGAGAGTAGGAAAAAATTACTTGATTTTGTGCTCCCAATATGAGTATTTCCCATAACAGAGGCACTTTCTACTGGACCTGTTATTAGGGAATTTTGGAAAGTCTTGTCATTTATTTGGATATTTCATTGTCCCAATCATTTCCACTCTTGACGGAAAGTAGAAAGTTAATGGCATCTTAAATCTGACATTCTTGAACTGCCATGACCAAGAAGGTTATGTCTAATGCTCAAGACCATTAAGTCCACACTCTCCTACACTCATTGGCTTTCACCACACACATCTGTTAGAGCTTACCACATGAAACTGGCTACTGATATCCCAACCTTAGACATTTTCTTACTTTGGATAAATGAGCAAAGTACTATACTCCAAGGACTCAGGAAATATACTGCATAGTCTTATCACCATCTCATGTAAATTGCCTTTCCTCTACATGATCTAAAATGCAGATCAAAGCTAAGAGAATTCATTACCCATTAGACCTGCCCTGCAAGAAATGATCAAAGGAGACCTGCAGGTTGAAATGAAAGGAAACAAAAGACTCCATATGAAGAAATAAAAATCTTTATTTCCATATGAAGAAAAAAAAGTCTTTATTTCCATATGAAGAAATAAGAATCTCAATAAAGGTAAATACATGAGAAATTTATAAAAGCTTGTATTACTCTAACAATTTTTGTTTGTTTCTATGTGATTTAAGAAACTAACATTTAAAAAATTATTAGACTAAAAGCTAGTATTATTGTAACTTTGATTTGTAACTCCACATTTATTTTCTATATAATTGAGAGACTAGGGAATTCCCTGGTGGTCCAGTGGTTAAGACTCCATGCTCCCATTGCAAGGGACCTATGTTCAATCTCTAGTCAGGGAACTAGATCCTGCCTGCTGCAACTAAAGATCCTGCAAGCCATAATGAAGATCCCACATGTGGCAACAAAGATCTATGTGTCGCAGCTAAGACCCAGTGCAGCCAAATAAATAAATAAATATTGTTAAAAATCTACGAAGTTGCTATTATTATAAAAAAAATTCAGAAATTAATACATATTTAAAACTACTAGTTTATTTTCTTGAGCATACAATATATAAAGATGTAAATATCAACAACTGAAAGGGGTGTAGATAGAACTATAAAGGAATAGAGTACTTATATGTTATTGACATTAACTTTATACATATTCAAATTAGAGTGCTATAATAATAGATACTAACTATTGGACTGCAATAGTTAGCATCCTTGGACTGCAAGGAGATCCAATTAGTCCATTCTAAAGGAAATCAGCCCTGGGTGTTCTTTGGAAGGAATGATGCTAAAGCTGAAACTCCAATACTTTGGCCACCTCATGCAAAGAGCTGACTCATTGGAAAAGACTGTGATGCTGGGAGGGATTGGGGGCAGGAGGAAAAGGGACAACAGAGGATGAGATGGCTGGATGGCGTCACTGACTCGATGGACGTGAGTTTGAATGAACTCCAGGAGATGGTGATGGACAAGGAGGCCTGGCGTGCTGCGATTCACGAGGTTGCAAAGAGTCGGACACGACTGAGCGACTGAACTGAACTGTAATCCCTATGGTAACCAAAAAGGAAATAGCTAGAGAGTATACACAAAAGGAAATGAGAAAGGAATTCAAACATTCTACCATAAAAAAATCAACTAAACACAAAAGATGATGGTAATCAGGAAATGAGGGACAAAAATCTATCAGATACATATAAAACAGACAGCAAAATGATAGAAGTTAGTAATTCCTTATCAGTAATTACTTTAAATGTATATTTAAAGTCTCTCATCAAAAGACAAACACTGGAAGAATGCATAGAAAATGTGATCCAACTTTATGCTATCTACAAAAGACTAACTTTAGATCTAAAGACACAAATACGTTAAAATAAAAAAGTGGAAAAAGATATTCCATCAAAATAACAACCAACCAAACAAACAAAAAAGTGGACTTTAAATTATAAAAAGTTACAATAGACATAGAAAGACATTATATATTCATAAAACATTCAATAAGGAAAAAGATAACAATCATAAACATTTATGAACCAAATGACAGACCATCAAAATATATGAAGCAAAAATGGACAGAACTGAAGCGATAAATAGTTCTACAATAACAGTTGAAGACTTCAACACCTCATTCTCAAAAACAGAATACCCAGACAGAAGATAACCAAGGAAATAGAGGAGACTGGAATAACAAAGTAAACAACTTAGATCTAACAGACATAAACAGAACACTCTACCCCAAAACAAAATATACATTCTTCTCAGGTGCATATTGGACATTTTTCCAGGACAGACCATATGCTAGGCCACAAATTAAGTTGCAATAGATTCTGATTGCATTCAAAGTATCCTCTCTGATCACAATGGGAAGAAGTTAGAAATAAGTAATAGGAGGAAAACTAGAAAACCCATATATTTGTGAAAATTAAACAACAAACTCTTAAACAACTGTGATTAAAGAAATCACAAGGAAAATTAGAAAATAAAGAAGGACAAATAAAAACAAACAAAAAAAAAACCAAAACTGATGGGATGCAGCAAAAGACACGCTAATGGGAATATTTATAACTATAAATACTTACATTAAAAAACAAGAAAGATCTCAAATCAACAACCTAACTTTATACTTGATAAAGAGAAGAACAAACTAAACCCAAAGTTAGCCAGAGAAAGGAAATAATGAAGATCAGAGCAGAGATAAATAAAATAGAGAATAGAAAAATAATAGACAGGGCTTCCCTGGTGGCTCAGTGGTAAAGAAACAGCCTGCCAACGCAGGAGACACAGGTTTGAGACACGGGTTTAATCCCTAATCTGGGAAAATTCTACATGGCGTGGAGCAACTAACCGCATGCACCTCAGCTACTGAGCCTGTGCACTCGAGTCCGTGAGCTGCAACCACTGAAGCCTGCACGCCCTAGAGCCCACGCTCCACACAACAGAATTCACTGCGGTGAGACACCTGTGCTCCACAACTAGAGGGTGGTCCCTGCTCTCCACAACTTGACAAAAGCCCACACCAGAAACGAAGACTCAATACAGCCAAAAATAAATTTAAAAATTTTAGAAAAGAAAAATAGAGAAAATCAGTGAAATTAAAAGTTGTTTCTTTGAAAAGTTAACAAAACTGACAAACCTTTACCTAGATGGACTGGGCTTCCCTGGTGACTCATATGGTAAAGAACCTGCCTGCAATGAGGCAGACCTGGGTTCGATCCCTGGAATGGAAAGATTCCCTGGAGGAGGGCATGGCAACTTACTCCAGTATTCTTGCCTGGTGAATCTCCATGGACAGAGGAGCCTGGAGGGCCTCAGTCCGTGGGGTTGCAAAGTCAGATGCAACTGACAGACTAAACACAGGACAGATGGACTAAGAAAAAAAGAAAAGGCTCAAATTTTGAAAGTGCTCAAATTTCAAAAATGGAAGTGGGGGCATTACTACTGATTCTGCAGAAATAATAAGTATTATAAGAGTACTTTGGACTGCAAGGAGATCCAACCAGTCCATCCTAAAGGAGATCAGTCCTGGATGTTCATTGGGAGGACTGATGTTGAAGCTGAAACTCCAATACTTTGGCCACCTGATGCAAAGAGCTGACTCATTTGAAAAGACCCTGATGCTGGGAAAGATTGAAGGCAGGAGGAGAAGGGGAAAACACAGGATGAGATGGTTGGATGCATCACCGACTCAATGGACATGAGTATGGGTAAACTGCAGGAGTTGGTGATGGACAGGGAGGCCTGGCGTGTTGCGGTTCATGGGGTCGCAAAGAGTCGGACATGACTGAGCGACTGAACTGAACTGATAAGAGTATTATGAACAATTGTATGCCAACAAATTGGGTAACCTAGATGAAATGGAGAATTCCTAGAAATGCAAAACCTACCAAATAGCAAAGAAACAGAAAAATTTAACAGACCTATAACTATTAGGACTTCCCTGATGGCTCAGACAATAAAGCGTCTGCCTACAATGCGGGAATCGTGGGTTCAATCCCTGGGTCAGGAAGACCTCCTCGAGAAGGAAATGGCAACCCACTCCAGTATTCTTGTCTAGAAAATCCCATGGATGGAGGAGACTGGGAGGTTACAGTCCATGGGGTCGCAAAAAGTCAGACACGACTGAGGGACTTCAGTTTAGCTTTAGCTTAAGCTTATAACTATTAAGGAGATTGAATCTGTAATAAAAAATAAACACCCAAAACAGAAAAGCCCTGAGCCTGATCAAACATTTAAAGAAGAATTAACAGCAATCCTCCTCAAACTTTTCCAAAGAGTTGAAAAGGAAGAAACACTACCTAACTCATGCTTTTAAGCCAGTGTTACCTTGATACCAAAGCCAGATGAAAAAACATGTTAAAAAAGAATACTATAGACCAATACCCCTAAAGAACAGTGATGCAACATTTCTCAAAAAAAAAAAAAAAACACTAGCAAACTGAATTCAGATAAAAGGATCATCATGACCAAGTAGGATTTATCCTTGGGATAAGAGAAGAGTTCAACACACAAAAAGTCAATCAATGCAATAAACCACATTAACACAATGAAGGGGGAAGAAAGCACACAATCATCTCAACTTATGAAATAAAAATGAAATGACAAAATTCAATACCCTTTCATGATTTAAAAAAAAAACTCAACAAACTAGGAAAAGAAGGAAACTACTTCAACATAATAGCCATATTTGTAAACCCCACATGAACATAATACTCAATGGTAAAGGACTCAAAGCTTTTCCTCTAAGGTTAGGAAGAAAGCAAGGATGCCCACTTTTACAGCTTCTCCTCAACATAGTATTGGAAGCCTTAGTCAAAGCAATGAGGAAAGAAAAAGAAATCCAGTTTGAAAAAGAAAAAGTAGAATTATCTGTCTGCGGTCTTATATGTACAAAACCCTAAAGATTCCACCAAAAAATTGAATAAATGAGTTTAGCAAAGTAATAAGATATAGTCACACCAAAATCAGTTGCATGTTCAATACAATGAACAACCCAAAAATGAAGTTAAGAAAACAGTTACATTTACAATAGCACTAACAAGAATAAAATACATAGAAATTAACTCAAGCAAGGAGATAAAAGACCTGTATAATGAAAACTACAAAACAGTGCCAAAAGAAAATAAATTAAATAAAACATAAAAAGTGTAAACACATCCTTTGTGCTGGGATTAGAAAGCTTCATGTTAGTAAGATGTCAATACTATCCAAAGTTCTCTATAGATTCAACGTAATCTCTATGAGAATTCCAATGATATTTTTGCAGAAATAGAAAAACTCATCCTAAAATTCAAATGGAATCTCAAGGAACCCCAAACAGTCAAATAATCTTGAAAAAGAAGAACAAAGCTCGGAGATTCACATATCCTAATTTCAAAACTTACTGGAAAGCTCTAGGAATCAAAACAGTGTAGTAATGGCATAAAGAAAGACACATGGACCAATGTAACAAAATTAAGAGCCCAGAAATAAGCCCTCTTACATAGTCAAATATTTTTGACAAGGGTGCCAAGATCATTCAATCAGGAAAAGAACAGCCTTGCCAACCAAAGGTTCTAGAAAAACTGGATACAAATATGCAAAAGAATGAAGCTGAACCTTTACCTAACACCATATACAAAAATGAACTCAACCAAAACACCCAACCAACCTGTTAATAAAGCAAAACCATGTTTACCAGAATTCACTGCAGTAACTGAGGACACTACCTTGACAGAGTCTTCAGTTCAGTTCAGTTCAGTCACTCAGTCGTGTCCGAATCTTTGCGACCCCCATGGATCGCAGCACGCCAGGCCTCCCTGTCCATCACCAACTCCCGGAGTTCACTCAGACTCACGTCCATCGAGTCAGTGACGCCATCCAGCTATCTCATCCTCTGTCGTCCCCTTCTCCTCCTGCCCCGAGTCCGTCCCAGCATCAGTCTTTTCCAATGAGTCAGCTCTTTGCATCAGGTGGCCAAAGTACTGGAGTTTCAGCTTCAATATCAGTCCTTCCAATGAACACCCAGGACTGATCTCCTTTAGAATGGACTGGTTGGATCTCCTTGCAGTCCAAGGGACTCTCAACAGTCTTCTCCAACACCATTGTTCAAAAGCATCAATTCTTTGGCGCTCAGCTTTCTTTATAGTCCAACTCTCATATCCATACACAACTACTGGAAAAACCATAGCCTTGACTAGACGGACCTTTGTTGGCAAAGTAGTACCTCTGCTTTTTAATTTGCTGTCTAGGCTGGTCATAACTTTTCTGCCAAGGAGTAAGCGTCTTTTTATTTCATGGCTGCAGTCACAATCTGCAGTGATTCTGGAGCCCCAAAAAAACAAAGTCAGCCACTGTTACCCCATCTATTTGCCATGAAGCGATAGGACAAAATGCCATGATCTTAGTTTTCTGAATGTTGAGCTTTAAGCCAACTGATTACTCTCTTCTTTCACTTTCATCAAGAGGCTCTTTAGTTCTTTTTTGCTTTATGCCATAAGGGTGGTGTCATCTACATATCTGAGGTTATTGATATCTCTCCTGGCAATCTTGATTACAGCTTGTGCTTAATACAGCATTTCTCATGATGCACTCTGCATATAAATTAAATAAAAAGGGTGACAATACACAGCCTTGACATACTCCTTTCCCTATTTGGAACCAGTCTATTGTTCCATGTTCAGTTCTAACTGTTACTTCTTGACCTGCATACAGATTTCTCAGGAGGCAGATCACGTGGTCTGGTATTACCATTCACTAAATTATCTCATATATTTGGATCTATTTCTGGACTCTGTTATATTCTATCTGTTCATGTATCAGTTCAGCCGCTCAGTCATGTCCAACTCTTTGAGATCCCATGAATTATAGCACGCCAGACTTCCCTGTCGATCACCAACTCCCGGAGTTCACTAAAACTCATGTCCATCAGTTGGTGATGCCATCCAGCCATCTCATCCTCTGTCGTCCCCTTCTCCTCCTGCCCCCAATCCCTCCCAGCATCAGAGTCTTTTCCAATGAGTCAACTCTTCGCATAAGGTGGCCAAAGTACTGGAGTTTCAGCTTTAGCATCATTCCTTCCAAAGAACACCCAGGACCGATCTCCTTTAGAATGGATTGGGTGGATCTCCTTGCAGTCCAAGGGACCCTCAAGAGTCTTCTCCAACACCACAGTTCAAAAGCATCAATTCTTCAGCTCTCAGCTTTCTTCACAGTCCAACTCTCACATCCATACATGACTACTGGAAAAACCAAAGCCTTGACTAGATGGACCTTTGTTGGCAAAGTAATGTCTCTGCTTTTCAATATGCTATCTAGGTTGGTCATAACTTTCCTTCCAAGGGGTAAGCATCGTTTAATTTCATGGCTGCAACCACCATCTGCAGTGATTTTGGAGCCCAGAAAAATAAAGTCCGACACTGTTTCCACTGTTTCCCCATCTATTTCCCATGAAGTGATGGGACCGGATGCCTGTTCATGTATGCTGCTGCTAAGTCGCTTCAGTCGTGTCCAACTCTGTGCGACCCCATCTACGGCAGCCCACTAGGCTCCTCTGTCCCTGAGATTCTCCAGGCAAGAATACTGGAGTGGGTTGTCATTTCCTTCTCCAATGGATGAAAGTGAAAAGTCAAAGTGAAGTTGTTCAGTCGTGCCTGACTCTTAGCAACCCCATGGACTGCAGCCCACCAGGCTCCTCCATCCATGGGATTTTCCAGGCAAGAGTACTGGAGTGGGTTGCCATTGCCTTCTCTGCTGTTCATGTATACTACCAAGCTATTTCAATTATTGCAGCTTTAAAATACGTTTAAGATTCTAGTGGGACTATTTCATCCTCTTTCTTTTCAAAACTTTCCCAGCCACTTTTTTCAAGTTTATTTCCACATAAATCTTAGAATCAGCGTAAGTATCCCATATACACAAGTGGTATTTTAAACTGGACTATATAAAACTTACTGATTAACTTAAAGATTCCGATAACTTTCGACTGTTGATGCTCTCTATTCAAAATAAGCTATGACTTAACGTTCTGAAATATGCTTGGAAGTTTAAATTGCATTTGGAATTTATCTGTTTTTTCCTCTCCACACACAGGTTTCTTTATTTCAGACCTGTCCCTCATGTAACCCAACTCTGGTTTTACTCCCATTTCTACACAACCTTGATGATCTGTCTGGCTTCAAAATTCCCATTGTAGGCCTGTCCTCTCTATTATGTGAATTCTGATTCTGATGTGTTGTCTCTATGTTCCTGTTTCAAAACTGCCTAACACTGAAAAGAAGGGCCATCTTGATTAAGCTTTCAGTTTTTAGTTGTTAAAGTTACTTTGCTGGAAAGGCAAGAGAAGCACTATCAAAAATGCTTCTATATGGATAAGGATCAAAAGAGAATCATATTTTTTAAATATTTGGTTATAATATGTAATAATAGCCTAGGAAAATATGGAACTACTCTGAGGTTACATTTCTTAAAAAATACTTTGACTCTTCTATAATACACAATGTTTTTCAGATACGAAATAATTCACAATAGTTTCCAGAGTTATCCTTTGCTATTTTCTTATTAGAAAGCATGAAAAAAAAAAAGGTTATTCTGTTTTTTGGAAGCCCAAATGTTATTAATAGTTTTTTTTTTTAACTTTACAAAATTGTATTAGTTTTGCCAAACATCAAAATGAATCTGCAATAGTTTTAGCTGTAATTTTTTGGAGACTCTGTAAAATGATGCACAATTCTCCAAATATTATATTTCGGAAATTTAAAAATTATCTTTGCAAGTAAGGATTAAAATACATTTTTAAATAAAATGATAATCAGAAGAGGAAATACTCACCTTTTGCCATTTAAGTTCTTGTGTCTCCATAATAATTTTAGCAATCTGCTCTTCATACTGAGTTTCTGCTTCCTAAGTCAAAAAGAAGAAAAATGCTAGTAAATAAGGACTTGAAAATTTCCAGTTTTGGTTCATTCTAAAGAGAAAGAGATCTAAAGAGATAAAAAAACAACATCCTCCCACCCTTACAACAAGAAAAAAAAGTTGGAAATTTTGCAAGTTAAATAGTTAAATCCATCAGAGAACTGAGGTCCCATATCAACCAAGTAATCCAAAATCTGGATTGAGACAGGCACCTACAGAGAGAAAAGAACCACAGCATTTGCTTACCTGGAACATAAGCCACTGAGTACTGATAAGAAAACTCAGCTACAAGTCCTTAATACATTTCTAAAGGCAGAGCATGGGCTGGTGTAAGAAGATGAATCTCCTGATGGCTACAGAAATAAGGAGGTTAATGCTTTCTGACAGGTTTTTCTTCCATGAAACCCACTAGGTGCTTACAGAAAAGGAAGGAAAGAATGTGAGAAAACTTTCCCCCTGTGGTACTGGTTGGAGAGGAGAAGAGCAGTCACAAGCCATCTTCCCTAAATCTACTACAGACCAAACACTTAATCTGCAGGGGAAAGGAAAATCAAAAGTACATTTAAGGACACTAGTGGAAAATCTCTGTAGCTAGGAAAAGGAATCAACCAACAACACTAAAAACTTACTTAGACAAGACTATCTTTCTTATCTCCTTGAAAGAACAAAACCGTTAATCTACAGGGGGTAGGGCAATAAAAACTGTAGCATGAGAGCACTTGTGGAAACCCACTGAAGCTGAGAGAAGGCTACAAAAATAAAACAACAGTTCTATCACTGGGGCAGGGGAAGGAATACATTCTAGGCCTACCATTAAATACGGAAAAGGGATCAGAATTCTAGTGAAGGCTTCACCTTGAGAATCACGTTCACTAAAGACTGAGGGCTTGATAGAAACATCAGAAAATGCTCCTATTCCCTATCTGACACCACCACCCAACTAATTAAGCAGTGAGATATAGCTAGAAGAGCTGCAAAGACAGACCCTCTATGGGAAGCAGCACAAAGAGACCCAAAATCAAGGGAGGAAGTCTAAAGTCAACCAGGAAGCAGTTATTTAGAAAAACTCTGATTTTGTTTAAAATATTGTAATATTCTTGAATTTGTCCACACAATAAACACAAGTATCACTAGAGAAATCTGAAGCTTCTATTGGAAACTTTGACAGGTAGACTTGAAAGAGGACTGGTTGAGTGTTAAGAGGACTGTCACCACACACACACACTCATCACACACACACACACACACACACACACACACACACACACACACACACTCACAGACAGCTCTTCTGCAAAGACTGAGAGGTTTTCTTGTTTGTTTTGCTTCCAGGTATTTTAGGCTATCTCTGTCAGACAAAGCACTAGCTGATCACTAAGCTAAGAACATGACACACGTGACAAAAACTGAAGACTTAAAATTATTTCAGAAAAGTCACTAAACAGAGACAAAAACAAGCAGCAACCCTGTAGAGAAGGAGCAATCTTATTTCCAGAGTTGTCACATACTCAAAATGCCCATTTCTCAACAAAATGTCCATTTCTCAACAAAAAATTATAAGGCATCCAGGTAAACAGAAGAGTGATTCATACACAGGAAAACAAACAAACAAACAAACAAACAATTTAATAGTAACTGTTCCTGAGCAAATGCGGACAATGGACCTAGACAGACTTTAAATCAATAATTTTAAAATATGTGCAAAATGCTAAAAGAAACCATGTACAGAAGTTCTATAGCCATTAAAAAGTTAAGGGAATGCTACAAACAAATTTATGGTCATAAATGTGACAACTTACAGAGACAGACCAATTATTCCAAAACAACAAACTACCAAACCTCAACTAAGGAGATAAACAAAATCTTCAACAGCTCGATAACCATAAATTCAAAAGCTCCTAAAAAAGAAATTTCTTTCTTAGGAAACAGCTTTTCTTTAAGTGTGAACATTTAGGCTATTCCATGCATACTAGAAATATTTATTTTTGATACTTGGTACTTAATCAAACCAAGAAACCCTCTGAAAGAGTGATTAATATTGTATTAGACAATATGAAAAACTGAACTGGGCCATTTCGTAGGAGGTGGATTATGAGTTTGAAAAGGAGAATGAAAGTACCCAGTTACAGTTTTGGCTACTTGGACAAGAGCCTGCTATATATACTACGTCCCTAAATCTGTTCAGGGTCAAGAATTGAAGAGGCCTGACCAATGCACAGTCCATCGTGTAAAACTACAGCCTGAAGCAAGTACTTTAAAAAAAGCATGTCACTTTCTAAAGGTTATAAAGAGTAAATAAACCAGCAAATTACTCCTCTTTTATTGTTTTTGTAAAAACAATAAAATCCTTGTAGTCCTAAGGCAGCTAATAAAAAATAAACACTTTAAGGTTTAGTTTTTAAAATCTTTTTTAAGGTTCTATATTCTTGGATATTTTATTGAAGTTTCATATGGGATTTCCTTACCAAATTTATCATATTTTTTTCTCATTGACAATTTAATAAGAATTTTTATTAATGATTTTTGAAAACTGCCTGAAGAATGAATAAAAGTGAAAAGTTCAAATAAAATGTAAATAATAATTTTTAATAAAAAGCAAGAAGTTATATCAAAATCCTAACATAGTAGAAGTATATTATAATGTTATCTTTCAGCAATGTGGATAACACTCATTTTCCCAGTTTTACATGTAGTTCAAAATACAGATTCTACAAATCATTATAACTGCAAAAGGGTTATGACAGCACAACTAATTTTACGGGGAACTGAAATGCTGCTTAATGTTATTTACCACATTGTATGCATGTTCAGTTGGTCAGTTATGTATGACTTTTTTGACCCCATGGACTGTAGCCCACCAGGCTCCTCTGTCCATGGGATTATCCCAGCAAGAATTACACCATTAATTACCTAGTTTCCTTCCTACTAATTTCCTTAGCAAATCATTGCCTTTTTTTTTTTTTTTTTTGGCTGCACCCCACCAAAACATCAAATGACCCAAAAATGAAGGGAAAAAAGAGACAACAGAAACAGATCTACGGGTCCATATATTCGAGTTTATAGGTATTGTTGTTATTCAGTCACTAAGTCGTGTCTAATTCTTTGCAACCCCATATACTGCATCATGCCAGGCTTCCCAGTCCTTCACTATTTCCCAGAGTTTGCTCAAACTCACACCTATTGAGTCAGTGACGCTATCCAACCATCTCATCCTTTGTTGCTCCCTTCTCCTGCCCTCAATCTTTCCCAGCATCAGGGTCTTTTTCCAACGAGTCAGCTCTTCCCATCAGGTGGTACTGAAGCTTTAGTCCAATGAATATTCAGAGGATTTCCTTTAAGACTGACTGGTTTGATCTCCTTGCTGTCCAAATAACTCTCAAGAGTCTTCTCCAGCACCACAGTTTGAAAACATCAATTCTTGCCTTCTTTACGGTCAAACTCTCACATCCATACATTACTACTGGAAAAACCATAACTTTAGCTATACGGACCTTTGTTGGCAAAGTGATGTCTCTGCTTTTTAATATGTTGTCTAGATTTGTCACAGCTTTCCTTCCAAGGAGCATGCATCTTTTAATTTCATGGCTGTAGTCACTGTCTACAGTGATTTGATTTTGGAGCCCAAGAAGATAAAATCTGTTACTGTTTCCACTTTTTCCCCATCTATTTTCCATGAAGTGGTGGGACTGGATGCCATGATCTTAGTTCTTTGAACACTGAGTTTTAAGCCAGATTTTTCACTCTCTTCTTTCACTCTTATCAGGAGCTCTTTAGTTCCTCTTTGCTTTATTCCATTAGAGTTATATCATCTGCATATCTGAGGTTGTTGATATTTCTCCCAGTAATCTTGATTCCAGCTTGTGAGTCAGCCTGGAATTTTGCATGATGTACTCTGAATATAAGTTAAATATGCAGGGTGACAATATACTCATTGACAGCCTTGATGTACTCCTTTCCCAATTTTGAACCAGTCCACTGTTCCATGTCTGATTCTAACTATTGCTTCTTGACCTGCATACAGGTTTCTCAGGAGACAGGTATGGTGGTCTGGCATTCCCATTTCTTTAAGACTTTTCCACAGTTTGTTGTTGATTCACACAGTCAAAGGCTTTAGCATAGTCAATGAAACAGAAGTAGGTGTTTTTCTGGAATTCACTTGCTTTTTCTGTGATCCAACGGATGTTGGCAACTTGATCTCTTTTTCCTCACCTTTTCTAAATCCAGCTTGTACATCTAGACATGCTCAGTTCATGTACTGCTGAAGCCTACCTTGAAGGATTTTGAGCATTACCTTGCTAGCACAGAAAATGAGCACAATTGTGCAGTAGTTTGAGTATTCTTTGGTACTGTCTGTCTTTGGGATTGGAATGAAAGCTGACCTTTTCCAGTCCTGTGGCCACTGCTGAGTTTTCCAAATTTGCTGGCATATTGGGTGTAGCACTTTCACAGCATCATCTTTTAGGATTTGAAATAGCTCAGCTGGAATTCAATCACTTACACTAGCTTTGTTCATAATAATGCTTCCTGAGGCCCACTTGACTTCACATTCCAGGATGTTTGGCTCTAGATGAGTGACCACACCATCAGAGTTCGCTGTTTAGTTGCTAAGTCATATCTGACTCTTTGTGACCCCATGGATTGTAACCCGCCAGGCTCCTCTGCCCATGGGATTCCCCAGGCAAGAACAGTGGAGTGGGTTGCCATTTCCTTCTCCAGGGAATCTTCCCAACCCAGGGACTGAACCCATGTCTCCTGCATGCAGGGAGATTCTTTACCACCTGAGCCACCAGTAAAGCTTATCTGGGTCATTAAGACCTTTTTTGTATAGCTCTTCTGTGTATTCTGCCACCACTTCTTAATATCTTCTGCTTCTCTTAGGTCCTTGATGTTTCTGTCCTTTACTGTGCCTATCTTTGTATGAAATGTTCCCTTGGTATCTCCAGTTTTCTTGAAGAAATCTCTAGTCTTTCCCATTCTATTGTTTTCCCCCATTACTTTGCATTGTTTGCTTAAGGTTTTCTTATCCCTCTTTGCTATTCTCTGCAACTCTGCATTCAGTTGGGTGTATCTTTCCCTTTCTCCCCTGCCTTTCGTTTCTCTTCTATTTTCAGCTATTCGTAAGGCCTCCTCAGACAACCATTTTGCCTTCTCACACTTCTTTTTCTTGGGGGTGGTTCTTGTCACTGCTTCCTACACAATGTTACAAACCTTCATCCATAGTTCTTCAGGCATTCTGTCTACCAGATCTAATCCCTTGAATCTATTCATCACCTCTACTGTATAATCATAGGGGATTTGATTTAAGTCATACCTGAATGGCCTAGTGGTTTTCCCTACTTTTTTCAATTTAAGCGTGAATTTTGAAATAAGAAACTCATGATCTGAGCCACAGTCAGCTCCCGATCTTGTTTTTGCTGACTCTGTAGAGTTTCTCCATCTTTGGCTGCAAAGAATATAATCAATCAGATTTAAATAGTAGCCCTCTGGTGATGTCCATGTGTACAGTCGTCTCTTGTGTTGTTGGAAGAGGGTGTTTGCTATGACCAATGTGTTCTCTTGGCAAAACTCTGTTAGCCTTTGTGCTGGTTCATTTTGTACTCCAAGGCCAAACTTGCCTGTTATTCCAGGTATCTTATGACTTCCTACTTGTGCATTCCAATCCCCTATGATGAAAAGGATATCTTTTTTTAGTGTTAGTTCTAGAAAGTCTTGTAGGTCTTCACAGAACTGTTCAACTTCAGCTTCTTTGGCCTTAGTGGTTGGGGCATAGACTTGGATTACTGTGATGTTGAATGGTTTGCCTTGGAAATGAACAGAGATCATTCTGTTGGTTTTGAGACTGCACCCAAGTACTGCATTTCAGACTCTTTTGTTGACTATAAGGGCTACCCCAATCCTTCTAAGGGATTCTTGCCCACATTAGTAGATATAATGGTCATCTGAATTAAAATCACCCATCCCTGTCCATTTTAGTTCACTGATTCCTCAAATGTCAATGTTCACTCACACCATCTCCTGCTTGACCATGTCCAATTTATCTTGATTCATGAACCTAATATTCTAGGTTTCTATGCAATACTGTTCTTTATAGCCTCAGATTTTACTTTCACCACGAGACACATCCACAGCTGAGTGTCATTTCCACTTTGGCCCAGACTCTTCATTCTTTCTGGAGCTATTTCTCTGCTCTTCCCCAGTGGCATATTGGACACCTACCAACCTGGGGGCTCATATTCTGGAGTCATATCTTTTTGCTTTTTCATACTGTTCATAGATATATATATAATATATATAGATATAGACTTTAAATATATGAAACTATATGCAAGAAACTATATGACAATATCAATTTCAGCAGAGGAATGAAAGTTATAAAAGAAGAACCAAATGAAAATATTAGGACTGAAAATATAAGAAGGAAAATTAAGAACTCAACAGATTGACCTAATCAGCAAACTATATAAACTGAAAATTCATTAACTGAAAGGAAGGGGAAAAAATAACCAGACTGAAATATGTACAGAAAAAGAAAAAGGAGAAGGAAAATGCAGACCAAAAAAATAATTATACAGAAGATTTGAACAAGATTGACAAAGTTGACCAAATTCACAGTCATTCTATATTGCACCCAAGAAACACAGAATACATATTATATTTTTTTCGAATTCATCACTGTTGGCCTATTCACCAAACTTGATTATATGCTTGACTAGAGAACAAAGTTCCACAAATATTAAGTGACTGAAATTATGTAAAGCTTATAATATGACATAAAATTATCCAAAAAAATTTTTTAAAGTTAATAGAAAGTAAAATGAAACTCTCAAATATTTGTAGAAGTAGTAGTACACATCTAAATAATGCATGGGTCAAAGAATAAATTACAATCTGAACTGAATGATAATAAAGATGTAGATAATATAGTTAATGAATCTACATAAATTTGTGGGATCCAACTAAAGGCATGCTAAGAGAAAAATTTAGTCTTAAATGCTGTACATTAGAAAAGGAAAAAAGGTGAAAACTAATCAACTAAATACCATCTTTAGAAGTTCAAGACAAAAACAACAAATTAAACAAAGTAAGGAAATAATAAAGATAAGAGTGAATAGTAATAAAACACAAAACAAACATGCAACAGAGAGAATCAAAGGGGAAAATTAATTCCTTGAAAAGAACAACATAACTGATAAACCCTGAAAAAGACTGATCCGAAATTCCTACTCATTCACAACATCTCTGCATCAGTTATTTCTTCTATGAGGCTTTCCTCACTCCCCTTAGTAAAATTAGACATTTCCTTGTCCAGACTCAGAGTATATTCTGCAATCCTTTATTATTACATGGTATTATATTCTCTAAAACCTGGCATAAGTGTTCACGAAATATATAAATGAATGATCAAATACAGTTTTTCTTGCTTATTATCTCTTTAAAATTAAAAAGAAAAGAATCATATTGATTTCTACTATAGTATTTCTTGAACTTTCAGTTTCAAAGTCTAAATTTCCTTTTACAAACTTTTTATTTTGAAATTATTTTAGACTTACAGAAGACTTATAAAGATAGTAGAGTTCATATATACCCTTTATCCAGCTTCCCTAACTTTAAATTTTATATAAGTAGGGTACATTTATCAAAGATAAGAAAATAACATTGTTACAATATTATTAATTAGACTATAAGGTTTCTTCACATTTCACTAGTTTTTCCACCAATATCTGTTTCAGGATATAATACAGGACACCATGTTATGGTTAATCATGTTTCCTTAGACTCCTCCAATCTGTAATAATTTCTCTCGTTTTTTTATGACCTTGCTCTGACAAACACTGATTGAGCTATCTTGTAGAATGTTCCACATATGGTGTTTGTCTGCTATTTTTTCATGATTAAACTAGGTTTCAAGAATACCACAGCAGTAAAGTTCCCTTCTCATCACATCATATCATGAGTACCTGATGTTCACATGAATTACTGAACCACACCAATTCTTTCTGGGGATCTTAAACTTAATCACTTAGTGAAGGTGGTATTTGCCAAGTTTCTCCACAGTAAACTTTTTCCCTTTGTATTTTCTATCTGTTAAAACTTAGTCCACAATCAAGGTGAGGGAAATTAAGTTCTACTTCCTAGAGAAAAGAATATCAAGCAATTTGTGAACATGTATAAAACCATCACAGTTAACTTACTAAACAATATGGGAAAGGTACTGCAACTATTTTATTTCTCCTTAAAGTCTCATCCACTAATTTTAGCATTCATCTATGGATCTTGCCTGCAGTAATTATTGCTGTGATGCTTTAAGGGTGGTTTCTGTTTCTCTCCTTCCTCCTACATTTATTTATTATTTTTAAATTTTATTTTATTTTTAAACTTTACAATACTGTATTAGTTCTGTCAAATATCAAAATGAATCCGCCACAGGTATACATGTGTTCCCCATCCTGAACCCTCCTCCCTCCTCCCTCCCCATACCATCCCTCTGGGTCATCCCAATGCACCAGCCCCAAGCATCCAGTATCTTGCATCAAACCTGGACTGGCGATAAAAGATTTGTCCCATCTCCCTCATTTATTTATTTTATCATTCACTTATGTTAGTAGGGTACAATGGATATTTATTTTATTCTTTGGGTTACAATCCAATACTATCATCATTTATTTTGTTGCTCTAATTCTTCCAGCTATGTTCATGGAAATTCTTTAAGGCTGGTTTCTGTACCCTTTTGACATGCTGTTTTAAGTACCTTCTTAAAGTACCTTCCAGCACTACAAGATATCCAACTCTAGAATAAACCACTTCTTCAAGGGGTCCTGGTTCCTTTTATTAGATAATGACATTTAGAACCAAAAAGTGAGTACTATAGATGGTTCCTGCTATGGGAATGTTGCTACCTCTATGCCCTTTCAGCAGAGCCAGAAAATCTATGTATATAGACTAACCAATGTGTATAAATGTCTGTATTTCTGTATCTGTTTATACTAAATGAGTTCATACTGATACCTTCAATTTTAATCCCACACCACAGAATTCATTCTAGCCTCCCCCAACACATACTTATTTGTAACTTCTTCCTTCAACAGAGAAAAAAATTCTACCCAGCTCTATAACTTGCTTAATTTGTTCAACTCTAGCATAGGTATAAGTAGTCTCAGTATTACTCCCATGAAAAATAAATCTGCCAACCAGAGAGTGTTTAATGCAAACATTTAAGCATTTTTGTCTTCAGCCTTACAGTATCAACTCAACACGACAGAGGATGAGATGGTTGGATGACATCACCAACTTAATGGACATGAGTTTGAGCAAGGTCCAGGAGTTGGTGATGGACAGGGAAGCCTGGCATGCTGCAGTCCTTGGGGTCGCAAAGAGTTGGACACGACTGAGCGACTGAACTGATCAACTCAATGTACATTCTCTAAAGTTCTTAAATCAGCTTCTTTTCCCACCCACGTCTTTCACTGAAGTAATGGTGAAACAGTTACATATATTTTCACAGTCTGCATTCCATCCTGAAATTCTCCCCACACTCTGGTTGAATTTTTATAAAGGTTGCATATAGTATAGTTCACTGTGGTGTACAGTTTTATGGATTTTGACAGAGGCATGGAGAAATGTTTCTACCATCACTGTACCATACAGAAAAATCCATCACTCCTCAAAATTCTCTTATGCATTCCATTTATAGATAATCCCTATCCCATCCTTCAACACCTGGCAACTATTGATTTGTTTCCCATCCCCATAGTCTTGCCTCTTCCAGAATGCCATACAAATGCACTGCCTAGTATGAAGACTTACATAATTACTTCTTCCACTTAGAAAAACTCGTTCAATACTCATGATATCATTTTTGAGGCTGTTTGGGGGAGAACAAAATTGTTTTAAGCACTTTAAAGTATCATGCCACTGTCTCCTGGACTGAGCAATTATTATCAAGAAGTCCACTATTAATAGTATTATTGTTCTTTTGAAAATAATGAATCTTTTCCCACTTCTGACTGCTTTTAAGATTTCCCATTTGTGCTTTCTACTATTATCACTGAATGAAAGATTCTTCAAATTCTACAGTGCTTCACAATTCTCAGAAGTTTCACATACATGATTTTGCATTGTTGTTGTTGTTCAGTCGCTAAGTCATGTCCAACTCTTTGTCACCCCATGGACCGCAGCATTCCAGGCTTCCCTGTCCTTCACTATCTCCCGGAGTTTGCTCAAATTCATGCCCATCTGGTTGGTGATGCTACCTAACCATATCATCCTCTGCCGCCCCTTCTCCTTTTACCTTCAATCTTTCCCAGCATCAGGGTCTTTCCAGTGAATTGGCTCTTTGCATCAGATGGCCAAAGTATTAGAGTTTCAGCTTCAGCATCAGTCCTTCCAATGAATAATCAAGGTTGATTTCCCTTAGGATTGACTGATTTGATCTCTTTGCAGTCCAAGGGACTCTCAAGAGTCTTCTCCAGCACCACAGTTCAAAAGCACCAATTCTTCAGCGCTCAGCCTACTTTATGATCCAACTCTCACATCTGTACATGACTACTAGAAAAACCATAGCTTTGACTACATGGACCTTTGTTGGCAAAGTGATAGCTCTGCTTTTTTAATACACTGTCTAGGTTTGTCATGGCTTTCCTTCCAAGGAGCAAGCGTCTTTTTCACATAACCTCATAATAATAATAATCACATAATTTCACATAATAATAATTTCACATAATAATCCTTTTTTTCACCTACCCCTGTATGTCCCTCCTCCTCCCTTTCCTATCCCTAGTAGTAACCACTAGTTTGTTCTCTTTATCCGTGAGTCAACTTTTCTGTTTTATTCACTTGTCTGTTGGGCTTCCCTCATAGCTCAGTTGGTAAAGAATCCACCTACAATGCAGGAGACCCCAGTTCAATTCCTGGGTCAGGAAGATCCTCTGGAGAAGGGATAGGCTACCCGCTCCAGTATTCTTGGGCTTCCCTTGTGGCTCAGCTGGTAAAGAATCTGCCTGCAATGTGGGAGACCTGGGTTCAATCCCTGGGTTGGGAAGATCCCCTGGAGAGGGAAAGGCTACCCACTCCAGTATTCTGGCCTGGAGAATTCCATGGACTATACAGTCCATGGGGTCGCAAAGAGTCAGACACGACTGAGCAACTTTCACACACATGCTAGTCTGTTGTAATTTTTAGATTCCACATTTAAGTGGCATCATATGGTATTTGACTTTCTCTTAACATTTCATTTTGCATAATGCCTTACATCTATGTTGCTGCAAACAGCAAAATTTCATTTTTCATGGATTAGTAGTATTCCATTGTGGTATTGTCGGAGAAGGCGATGGCACCCCACTCCAGTACTCTTGCCTGGAAAATCCCATGGACAGAGGAGCCTGGTAGGCTGAAGTCCATGGGGTCGCTGGGAGTCAGACACAACTGAGCGATTTCACTTTCACTTTTCACTTTCATGCATTGGAGAAGGAAATGGCAACCCACTCCAGTGTTCTTGCCTGGATAATCCCAGGGACGGGGGAGCCTGGTGGGCTGCCGTCTATGGGGTTGCACAGAGTCAGACACGACTGAAGCGACTTAGCAGCAGCAGCAGCATTGTAGTAGTATTCCAATGCAGGAGACCTGGGTTCAGTCCCTTGGTTGGGAGGATACCCTGGAGAAGGAAATGGCTACCCACTCCAGTACTCATGCCTGGAGAATTACATGAACAAAGGAGCCCGGTGGGCTACAGTCCATGGGGTCTCAAAGAGTCAGACTCAACTGAGCAACTAACATTTTCACTTTTAGTATTCCACTGTACATGTATGGACGAATGAATGGATGGATGGATATGTGTATGTGTGTGTGTGTGTGTGTATACACCACAGTTTCTTTATCCATTCATCTGCTGATGGACATTTAGATTGCTTCCACATCCTGGCAACTAAATAATGCTTCTCTGAACCCTGGGGTACATGCATCTGTTTGAATTAGCATTTGAACTCTTTCAAATATATACCCAGGAGTGCAATAGCTGGGTCATATGGTAGTCCTATTTTTAGTTCTTCAAGAAACCTCCATACTGTTATCCATTGTGGCTACGTCAATTTACATTCCCCAACAGTGCATGAGGGTTCCCTTTTTTCCACATCCTTGCCAGCATTTGTTGTTTGTGTTCTATTTGATGACAGCCATTCTGATGGGTATGAATCAGTGTGGTTTTGATTTGCATTTCCCTAATGATTAGCAACGTTGAGCATCTTTTCATGTGCCTGTTTTCCATCTGCATATCCTCCTTAGAAAAATATCTACTCAGTTCTCCTGCCTATTTTTAAACAGGTTATTTGTTTTTCTGATGTTGAGTTATATGACCTGTGTATATATTTTGGATATTAACCCCTTATTGGTCATATCACTTGCCAATATCTTCTCCTTTACAACAATGGTTAGAGTAACTTCTCTAGGAGAAAAAAGAAGAGGCCACAACTGGAAACAAGAAAATTAGGAAATGAAAAAGCTCATCAGTAAAGGGAAAGAAACAGTAAAGGTAGGAAATCATCCACATACAAAGTTAGCAGAGTGTTCAAAGACAAAAGTAGCAAAATTATTTATATCCACAATAAGCAATTAAGCGATACACAAAATAATTAGATGCAAAATATGCTATCAACAACAGCAATAATTAGGGGAGTAGAGTATAAATGTAGGGTTTTAAAAATGCATTTCAAATTAAGAGATGAGTAAATTAAAACAAGCATGAATATATATAGATTGCTATACAAAAACTTCATAGTAAACCAGAAACCAAAAATCTGTAATAGATATACACCAGAAGAAGAAATGCAAACATAACTCTATAGATAGTCATCAAATCACAAAAGAATAAAGAGGAAGAAAGGCTTATAAACCAAATCCAGAACAATTGACCAAATGTCAGTAAGAACATATATAATGATAATTACCTTAAATGTAATGAACTAAATGTTCCAACCAAAAGACACAGAGTGGCTGAATGGATACAGAAACATGACCCATATATACACCGTCTATAAAAGACTCACTTCAGATCTAAAGACACACATATAAACTCAAAGTGAGGGGATGGAAAAAGGTATTACATGCTAATGGAAGCCTAAAGAAGGCCAGAGCAGCAATACTTATATCAGACAAAACAGACTTTAAAATAAAGAGTAAGACTATTAGAAGAGACAAAGAACGATACTACATAGATCAAGAGATCAAAGAAGATATAACAAGTATAAATATATATGCACCTAATATAGATCAGATTAGACCAGATCAGTTGCTCAGTCATGTCCGACTCTTTGCGACCCCATGAATCGCAGCACGCCAGGCCTCCCTGTCCATCACCAACTCCCGGAGTTCACTCAGACTCATGTCCATCGAGTCAGTGATGCCATCCAGCCATCTCATCCTCTATCGTCCCCTTCTCCTCTTGCCCCCAATCACTCCCAGCATCAGAGTCTTTTCCAATGAGTCAACTCTTCGCATGAGGTGACTAAAGTACTGGAGTTTCAGCTTCAGCATCATTCCTTCCAAAGAAATCCCAGGGCTGATCGCCTTCAGAATGGACTGGTTGGATCTCCTTGCAGTCCAAGGGACTCTCAAGTCTTCTCCAACACCACAGTTCAAAAGCATCAATTCTTCGGCACTCAGCCTTCTTCACAGTCCAACTCTCACATCCATACATGACCACAGGAAAAACCATAGCCTTGACTAGACAAACCTTTGTTGACAAAGTAATGTCTCTGCTTTTGAATATGCTATCTAGGTTGGTCATAACTTTCCTTCCAACGAGTAAGCGTCTTTTAATTTCATGGCTGCGGTCACCATCTGCAGTGATTTTGGAGCCCAGAAAAATAAAGTCTGACACTGTTTCCACTGTTTCCCCATCTATTTCCCATGAAGTGATGGGACCAGATGCCATAATCTTTGTTTTCTGAATGTTGAGCTTTAAGCCAACTTTTTCAATCTCCACTTTCACTTTCATCAAGAGGCTTTTGAGTTCCTCTTCACTTTCTGCCATAAGGGTGGTGTCATCTGCATACCTGAGGTTATTGATATTTCTCCCGGCAATCTTGATTCCAGCTTGTGTTTCTTCCAGTCCAGCGTTTCTCATGATGTACTCTGCATATAAGTTAAATAAACGGGGTGACAATATGCAGCCTTGACGTACACCTTTCCCTATTTGGAACCAGTCTGTTGTTCCATGTCCAGTTCTAACTGTTGCTTCCTGACCTGCATACAAATTTCTAAAGAGGCAGATCAGGTGGTCTGGTATTCCCATCTCTTTCAGAATTTTCCACAGCTTACTGTGATCCACACGGTCAAAGGCTTTGGCATAGTCCATAAAGCAGAAATAGATGTTTTTCTGGAACTCTCTTGCTTTTTCCATGATCCAGCGGATGTTGGCAATTTGATCTCTGGTTCCTCTGCCTTTTCTAAAACCAGCTTGAACATCTGGAAGTTCACAGTTCACATATTGCTGAAGCCTGGCTTGGAGAATTTTGAGCATTACTTTATTAGAGTGTGAGATGAGTGCAATTGTGCGGTAGTTTGAGCATTCTTTGGCATTGCCTTTCTTTGGGATTGGAATGAAAACTGACCTTTTCCAGTCCTGTGGCCACTGCTGAGTTTTCCAAATTTGTTGGCATATTGAGTGCAGCCCTTTCACAGCATCATCTTTCAGGATTTGGAATAACTCAACTGGAATTCCATCACCTCCTCTAGCTTTGTTTGTAGTGATGCTTTCTAAGGCCCACTTGACTTCACATTCCAGGATATCTGGCTCTAGGTCAGTGATCACACCATTGTGATTATCTGGGTCGTGAAGATCTTTTTTGTACAGTTCTTCTGTGTATTCTTGCCATCTCTTCTTAATATCTTCTGCTTCTGTTAGGTCCATACCATTTCTGTCCTTTATCGAGCCCATCTTTGCATGAAATGTTCCTTTGGTATCTCTGATTTTCTTGAAGAGATCCCTAGTCTTTCCCATTCTGTTGTTTTCCTCTATTTCTTGGCATTGATCGCTGAAGAAGGCTTTCTTATCTCTTCTTGCTATTCTTTGGAACTCTGCATTCAGATGTTTATATCTTTTCTTTTCTCCTTTGGTTTTCGCTTCTCTTCTTTTCACAGCTATTTGTAAGGCCTCCCCTGACAGCCATTTTGCTTTTTTGCATTTCTTTTCCATGGGGATGGTCTTGATCCCTGTCTCCTGTACAATGTCAAGAACCTCATTCCATAGTTCATCAGGCACTCTATCTATCAGATCTAGGCCCTTAAATCTATTTAACACTTCCACTGTATAATCATAAGGGATTTGATTTAGGTCATACCTGAATGGTCTAGTGGTTTTCCCTACTTTCTTCAATTTAAGTCTGAATTTGGCAATAAGGAGTTCATGATCTGAGCCACAGTCAGCTCCTGGTCTTGTTTTTGCTGACTGTATAGAGCTTCTCCATCTTTGGCTGCAAAGAATGTAATCAATCTGATTTCGGTGTTGACCATCTGGTGATGTCCATGTATAGAGTCTTCTCTTGTGTTGTTGGAAGAGGGTGTTTGTTATGACCAGCACATCTTAGAACTAACACCCAAAAAAGATGTCCTTTTCATTATAGGGGACTGGAATGCAAAAGTAGGAAGTCAAGAAACACCTGGAGTAACAGGCAAATTTGGCCTTGGAATATGGAATGAAGCAGGGCAAAGACTAATAGTGTTTTGCCAAGAAAATGCACCTAATATAGGAATACCTCAATATGTAAGACAAATATTATCAGACATAAAAAAAGAAATCAACAGCAACACAATAATAGTAGGGGACTTTATTCGGAAAAGATACTATTTTAAGCTAGTTTTATAAAAAGTTATTTTCAATACTTACCCAAGATATCTATTTTTTAAAGCATAATTTCTTGTTTAATAGACTTTTGTTACATTGGTTGAAAGTAGCTTTATATATAGGATGAACACTGTGGTAATTAAATTTCCTTATTATGACAACAAATTTCAGTATTTTAAAATCTTAAAACAGGGTTCATAAAAATAAAACTGTTTCAGGTTATTTTTTTACTCCTACTTATACTTTATTTCCAGGAAGTCACCAAATTTTACTGATTCTCTCTACAGTAGAGAGAATCTACCCTCAGTTACACGTGAGTCCTAATTACTTCATCCCTAGATCATTATTACAACGATTAAGAATTTATTTTTTTCATCTCAGAATCTTACCAACTCAAATCTAACACAGAGGTGATAACTTGTTCTGCAAATTCAGAGTCTCAGAAATGAAATGCTTTTAAGGGTTTTTGTCCAATACAAATCTCTTGCTAAAACCAAACATCTTTTACAATTTAATACTAGATATCCCCTTACTAAAAATTTCAGGGTTATCATTTTTAAAAACAGGGATATTTTATTATTTGAAGTCAAAATACTACATATATTTATTGTCACTTAATCATGTTATTTGTTTATTTAATCATTTAATCATTTCATTAGTATCTATAAAAACTGTACTCTGAAACAGCAGTTCTTTTTTTTTTAATCAGTCACAGTATCCAACTGTAATGCTATCTATGCATTCCAAGGCACTCAATGCTAGCTAGCTTATGAAATCTCTTTTATTTTTTACCTTGGTTTATAACTTCTTTTCCACCTCCAGTTGTTGACTAAATCTGACCTTTTCTCTTTTACTCTGTTAGCGAGGCTAGATTTCTTTTTTCTAAATAAGAAGCTATTTTGTTGTCTTTTTCTCTCCTTAAGACAAAAAAATAATGAACAAAATCAAGTTCTCTGACTTAATGTTTCAAAAAGAAACTTACCCTTCTCATACGTAATTCTTCTAATGCTTCCAGTAAATTTGTTTTGAAATCTAATAGCTGAATAGAAAACAATGTCTCTGAAGAACTTTGAAGAGAGAAGGCAGATGATGCTGACTCAGTCTTAAAATCGTTCTCCATATTAACATTTATTTCCTGTAATATAAAAAGGTTTTAACTGAAAAAAATTTATTTAGGTTTTTCAAGTAAAAGCACAGTTATCGTAAAAATAAAACAATTTGTATCCCATAACCCTCCAGGTTTAACACTGAATAACAATTTCGTCATCACTGTTATTCTGATCTTGATACACAAAACACTCAGCAACAATGATCCTATTCTATTTCTCGGTGGCTGAGGCTTTTTCTTTTACCTTAGTACCCTTGAGAACAAATTTTCTGCTCCTAACCACCCAAAGACTGGGTTCCTAATGTTACAGACAAGGCTTGGCTCAGTACTAATCTGATCATACCAAGTCTGAGATAGATACTGTGCTTCTTACCTTTGTTTTGATATAAAGCATTTTGTAAGGACAGTGTGAATACTAATTAACAGAAATGCAATCTTTAAACCCAACAAAGTTGGGAAAGGGGGAATGTGATAACTGCCTTTTGCTATAAACCAAGGCATTTAAATGTGTTTCTCAACCCAGAAAAAAGTATGAATCAGGCTGCAAGAAGCTTTTCAACTTTTCATTCTAATAATTGATTCACAAGTGGCTGCAAAGAAATGTACAATGAGTCCTACGCACCATTCGCTCAGCCTCTCCTAATGTTAACATTTTGTGTAGTAACAGGACAATAAGATAACTGTGTGTCTGACACTGGTACAACTCCGAGAGCTTATGGTTATTTTACTGATTATACATACACTAGTTTGTGTATGTGTCTGTGTTTATAATTCTATGAAAGTTTATTATATATACAGCTTCATTCAACTACCACTACAATCACGATCTAGAACTGTACCATCTACATAGGCTCCCTCATGCAGCTTCTTTGTCTCCATACCCACTACACTGATCTTTTCTCTAATTTTATTATTTCCAGAATACTATATAAATGGAATCATATATCATACAACCCACTGAAACTGGACTTTTTTCACTTATAATAATTACACTGAGATTCATCCACATTGTTGTGCATATCAATAGTTCATTCCTTTCTACTGCTGAGCAATATTCCATGGTATAGACACATTATGGTTTAACCATGCACTCACTGAAAGACATCTGAGTTGTTCTCAGTTTTTGGCTCTTATGAATAAAGCTGCTATGTACATTCATGTACAAGTTTCGATATGAACAAATGTCTTCATTTCTTAGGGATAAGTGTCCCAAGAGTGTAACTGCTGGGCTGAATAAATAAATGAATGAATACTGAGTCAATTTTCAGTTTTAAAAGTCAAACTATTTTCCAGAGTGGTTATGCCATTTTACACCCTATTTGGCAATGTACAAGGCCATCCTGATAGGTATTATATTAGTAAATGTTCTTCGAAGAAAAGAGAACTAATAGAGTATATATATATAGAAAGGTTTATTTCAAGGAATTGGTTCATGTGATTAGGACATGAAATCGAAAATCTTTAGGACAGGCCAAAAGGCTGGAGACCCAGGAAAGAGGTAATATTACAACTCAAGTCCAAAGGCAATCTGGAAGCAGAATTCCTTCTTCCTTAGGGAACCTCAATCTTTTTTTCTTACAACCTTCAACTGATTAGATAAGGCCCATCCACATTATAAAGGGTAATTTGCTTTAGTCGAAGTCTACTGATTTAAATGTTGATCTCATCTAAAAACTATCTTCACAGACACAGATGTCTGATCAAGTATCTGGGTACTGTGACATAGCCAACTTGACAAAAAAATTAACCATCACAATTGTGTATGTAAGAAACTTTATAAAAGGGAAACTTCCATTCCTAAAAATAATGGGCTATGTTATTTGGACTAACAGTCCAACTATAAACAATTAACAATTCCAAATAAAATATTTTTAAAATCTTAAAAGTATCAAAGACCTAGCCAGTGGGATTGACTGATGGATTGCATGTGAGGTGAGACAAAGACAAGAGTCAAGGATAATTTTGAAGTTTTTGGCCTGAGCACCACCTGGGTGGATTGAACAGTGGAGGGAAGACTGCAGGCTGGAGCATTTGGGGAGGCAGGGCTGGCAAGTTCAGGAGTTCAGTTTTGGACATGGATTTTGGATGTTCAAATGGAGCAGACATCAAGGTAAGTGGATATGTGCTCTGGAGATGAGGAGAACTGGTTCCACAACTTGTGATGATGTGTCAAGAGATATCAGTAAGAAGAGGGCAATGGGAACTTCTTTTATCTTCAAGTTTCCCATTATTCCGTCTTAACAGAAATGCAGTATTCCATTCCATTTCAGTTTTCCATTCTATTGCTAATTCATATGTTCAGGTGAAGGCTTTTAGACAAATGGTTGTTCAGAAATAACAGTTAACACTTAAAGGAAACAAATCTTTCTTGGATAAGTAAAATCATCATCCCCATTTTTGCAGGTGAAGAAATAAAAGGAACAGAGAGGTTAGTAAACTTCCAGAGGTTTCGCAGCTAATAAGTGATGAAAGCAGATTTTGAAAACGGACACGTTGACTCCGGAGTCCCTCCCCAAACACTATATTGTACTGTTTTTGCAGTGTTTGGAAACCTAATGTTCTTCCATGTTAATGAAATCAAGATACCGTAGCTCTTTCAACTTTTCAGAGTTGACTAAAACAGAGTTCTGCATTACTAAATGATGTATGATGCTGTTTTAAATTGCCTTTATTTTAATAAAATATCAACACTTTTATTGTGTCAAGTTCCTATTAGTCTCTATAAATCAAGGTATTTTGACTATGAATTTTATGTTGTTATAGCTTAATGATGCTCACTGATTAGGTCAATAGATTTTTTTTTTTTCTTGCCTGTACCGCCCAGCATGCGGGATCTTTTAAGTTCCCTGATCAGGAATCAAACCTGCACCCCCTGCAGTGGAAGCACGGAGTCTTAAGCACTGGATCTCCAGGGAAGTCCCAGGTCAATAGAATTTTAAAGTTTGCCAAACCCAACTCTGTGGTTATGAAGTTACTGTCAGGAGAATACAAAAAAGGAATCTAAGTTTCTTCCTGAATTTGACTTCTCTGCTCACAAATATTTTTCTGTTATGAAACTTGTTTGAGACTGAAAAGGTGAGCAAAGGGGTGGAATCTACTTTCAGAGTGAAATGGATTTCTTGGACAATGGCCCATTATAAGGAATACTTTTCATCTGACAGCCTTACATGACACATGAGTGAAAACTGCTATTTTTAAGTGGTTTATTATGTTCAATGAATGAAACTGTCTTATTGAATTTGCTGATGAATGTTACATGGTTATAAAATTTAGTAACAGCTTTGGTGGCCTCTGGCTTAAGAGACATGGAATTCAAACCTAGGGCCTGCCAAAGCAGGGAGTCTAATAAAAAACCAACTATATTAAGTAGAATTCAGAAGAGTTAACTCTCAGATAAAACTGAAGCAAAAATAACCATCTTCAATAGGAGAGTTACTTTGGTGCCAAGCAAATAAAGCATAAAGGAGAAAAGGGAGGGGGAGAGGAAGAAAGAAGATTAAACAAAAAGTATCATCTCAAGAAGTATTTAAAAACTTAACTTCAGATGAATTTGTTAACAAAAGTTACTTCACAGGATAGTGAAAGATACATCAATCTGTGAATATGATTTTAAATGTTTCCATACTGGAAGTGGAGATTAAGCAAATAAAAAGTCTCTCTCTTTATTGTAGGTATTCAAGGAATCTTCTGGATAATTTTTCAGGGAGAGTGAGTGGCACATAAAGATAATTAGGCATGGAAAGAAGCATTGCATTATGAGAACAAGTTTAAAAAGGCACACACATACCGTAGATCTCTGGCATTATCACAAACAGACTTTAAAAACAAATATGCTTAGTATGTTTAAAGAAATAAAGTCAAGGTTGAAACTATTATATCTGCAAAGAATACCAGATTTTTTTAAAGATTCCAGTATAATCTCTAGGTATGAAAAATATATAATCAACAATTAATAACTCAATCTATATGTTTGGTAGAAGACTGGACATAGTTGAAAAGAGAATCAGTGTACTAGAAAATAGATCAGGTACAATATGGAGGATCCAGTAAGGAAATTAAAAAATGGAAAGTACAGACGAAAGTTAAGAAAGATGAAGTATAAAGTGAGAGGCTATAAAACCATTCCCAAAAGAAGAGAGAAATAGGCTATATTCTGAAAACCTAATAACTGAGAATTATCCAAAACTGAAGAAAACATCAAGCTTCAGATCAAGAATCCCAATGAATCAAAAAATGCTGCATTTGATTTAATTCTGACTGAGAAACTGAAGAGAAAAGGATCCCTTTGTTTTAATCTCATGTTCAATTAATTGTACTTAGTTCACGGCTCACCTCTTTGGTCCATGCAGAATTCTGTACTTGACTACTTTGTGCTTGTTTTCTAATTCCATTCCTTTTCCAAACCTTTACAGAGCACCTCTAATACTTTTGATATGCATCATTAAAGCTATAGTTATCCTCTTTAATGTACATAGTATATGTATATTAAATTGACATAAATTCTATTTTATTATAGAGGAAAAAATTGTAATTAGTCCACAATGGATTTTTAAAAATCTGTATCTACAGATAGCACAGTAAAGTGTCAGAAAAAATTTCAAAGGACTTAAACCATACAGATAATGCCAAAACAAGGAATCAAAATATGGAAATGAAATATTATAGACCAGCATAGCTCATGAAAGTAGATCCAAATTCTAAACAAAATAAGCACATACTGAAGCTAACAATGGATAAAAATGATGTATGATAATAAAGTAAATTTACCACAGAAACATAAGATTTAACAATAGAAAATCAGTTAATGTAATTCTATATACTAAGATGTTAAAAGAAAAAAACTACATCACAGATTTGTTTTAAAAGCATCTGAAAATATGCAACAACTGTTTATGACATTTTTTAAAGCTCTCAGAAAACAATGAGCAAATGAGAATTTCCTTAATCAGCAGAATCTACAAAAAGGTTTCAGCAACATCATGCTTAATAGTAAAAAATTGAAAGCATTCTCTTTGAGATCATGAATAAGGCAAGAATTTAAATTACCACTACATTTTATTAAAGGTAGTATGAGAAAGCAATAAAAAGAAATAAAAGCTATATAGACAAAAGCAATTCACTGGTAAAATAACTGCAAATAAAAATAACTTTTTAAAACTACAAATGACATACTAGAATAAATAAGAGAATTGGCAAACTAGAGGGAAATAAAAATAATACACAATAACCAACTGTATTCCTGTACACTAAGAAAAAAATCTTGGGATTAAAACTTAAAATAACATTTGCAATAGCTAGAATAAATCTAACAAAACATATTTAATATTTTTAGGCAGAAAAATATAAAACTTGATTAAATAATATCTAAATAAATGAAGAAATATACCATATTCATATACCAGAAGCCTCAAAAGTAAAAAGAAGCCAATTATTCCCAAATTGAAAAACTCAATTCAATGCAATCTCAGACAAAATCCTAATAGTTCTTGCAAAACTTAGTAATGTAATTTTAAAATTAATACAGAAACAGAAATGCAAATGACGAAGAATAGCCAAGATACTCTTTTAAAAAGTGGGAAGACTTGTTCCATCAATTATGAAGTTTTATTACAGCACTAGACCAATTAAGACAATGTAACAATGTTGCAGGAAAATACAAAAAGACCTATGAAATAAAATCAGGAATCCAGACCAATGGATGTTCTTATGTGTGTACACATATTTATATATCATATACACACAGAAGGACTACTTATTTTCAGTAAATAGTTCTGGGATAAAAACACATCTATTTCAGAAAAAAAGTGAAATTTGACCCCTGCTTCACATAATATGCAAAGATAATCCCAAATGGATCAGAAAACCAATTTTAAAGCAAAAGTATAATCCTGTTGTGAGATACTACAGAATATACTAGCTGCTCTTGAACTGAGGAAGGATTTTTTTTAAACAAGACACCAAAAGCACTACTAATGAAGCAAAAGACTAATCTCTTTACTACTGAAATTAAAAACTTCTGTTCACCAAAAAATATCAAAGAGAATAAAAAGATAAATCACAAACTGGAAAAAGTTATTTTTAACACATATAACCCAAAAAAAGACTAACACCAAGAATATATTTTAAATGTAGTAAGAAAAAAATGACAGATAAACTAACAGAAAAGTATAAAAAGTATTTAAACAGGTACTTCATAAAAGAGGATATTCAAATAGCCAATATACACAGGAAAATGTGCTCAGTTTCATTGGTAATTAGGAAAACGAAAATTAAAACTCCAAGATTCCACAAAAATACTCATCAGATTAACAAACATTTTAAAATTGGACATTACCAAATATTAGTGAAGAAGTGAAACAATGGAAACTCCCAGACTGTCAGTGTGTAAACTGGTAAAACCACTTTGGAAAACATTTGGAAGTATAAAGTTAAACATATAAATCCTTTATCGGTTGTAACAGCCCCCTCAAAACCTAATGGCTTAAAATAACAACAATTAAAAAACAAAACGAGTACCTCAACATTTGAGGTACATTTGTTGTTGTTCAATCCCTCAATCGTGTCTTTATGACCTCAGTCTTTATGACCCCATGGGCTGCAGCATGCCAGGCTTCCCTGTTCATCACAAACTCCCGGAGCTCCCTCAAACTCATGTCGATCGAGTCAGTGATGCCATCCAACCATCTCATCCTTTGTCGTCCCCTTCTCCTCCTGACTTTAATCTTTCCCAGCATCAGGGTCTTTCCAAAGAGTCGGTTCTTTGCATTAGGTGGCCAAAGTATTGGGAGTTTCAGCTTCAGCATCAGTCCTTCTAAAGAATATTCAGGACTGATTTCCTTTAGGATGGACTGGTTGGATCTCCTTCAAGTCCAAGGGACTCTCATGAGTCTTCTCCAACACCACAGTTCAAAAGCATCAATTCTTTGGTGCTCAGCTTTCTTTATGGTTCAACTCTCACATTCATACATGACTACTAGAAAAACCATAGCTTTGACTAGACGGACCTTTGTCAGCAAAGTAATGTCTCTGCTTTTTAATGTACTGTCTCGGTTGGACATAGCTTTTCTTCCAAGGAGCAAGCATCTTTTAATTTCATGGCTGCAGTCACCATCTGCAGTGATTTTTGGAGCCCCCCAAAATAAAGTCTGTCACTGTTTCCATTGTTTCCCCATCTATTTGCCATGAAGTGATGAGACTGGATGCCATGATCTTAGTTTTTTGAATGCTGAGTTTTAAGCCAGCTTTTTCACTCTGCTTTTTCACTTTCATCAAGAGGCTCTTTAATTCCTCTTCACTTTCTGCCATAAGGGTGGTGTCATCTGCATATCTGAGGTTATTGATATTTCTCCTGGCAATCTTGATTCCAGCTTGTGCTTCATCCAGTCCAGCATTTCACATGATGTACTCTGCATATAAGTTAAATAAGCAGGGTGACAATATACAGCCTTGATGTACTCCTTTCCCAATTTGGAACCAGTTGGTTTTTCTACGTCCAGTTCTAACTGTTGCTTCTTGACCTGCATACTGGTTTAGCAGGAGGCAGGGAAGCTTGTCTGGTATTTCCATCTCTTTAAGGATGTTCCACAGTTTGTTGTGATCCACACAGTCAAAGGCTTTAACGTAGTCAATGAAGCAGAAGTAGATGTTTTCCTGGAATTCTCTTGCTTTTTCTATGATCCAATGGATGATGGTAATTTGATCTCTGGTTCCTCCGTCTTTTCTAAATCCAGCTTGAACATCTGAAGTTCTCAGTTCACCTACTGCTGAAGCCTAGCTTAGAGAATTTTGAGCATTACTTTGCTAATGCGAGGCTAATGCTAGTGTGTGAGATGAGTACAACTGTGTGATAGTTTGAACTGTCTTTGGCATTGCCCTTATTTATTACCTCAACATAATAAAGGCCATATATGACAAGCCCACAGCTAACATCATAATGACAAAAAGCTGAAAGATCTTCCTCTAAGATCAGAAACAAGACAAGGATGTCCACTCTCTTTCCTTTTGCTGAGCAATTTTAATAATATGTAACTATCTTAAAATATGTCTTATATCTGGAGTCACATTGGTTAATTCCCAAACATTTTCTTCACCATAGAAGATTAAATTAAACCAGTTACATAATTCCATTACTGTAGTTACTGATTTATAAATAGGCAAGCAACTCAATCCTGGTCAGAGTTCAGAAGGAAAGTGTATTCTGAAGGGAGGCTTCTAAGAAAGTTCTTTTTGCTCCTAGGAATCACAGGAAGAGATGAGTCTTTTCTTATGCTGGATATTATTCTGTCTCATCTTAACATCTGGAACTGCTGAAGCCCTATTTTACCACAAGGGGAGTCAGCATGAAGGCAGTGAGGATGGCAGAGTGGTGAAAAAGAAGGAACCTTGGTCCCTGACAACATTGCTCAGGCACCAACTATACCATATCAGGAACCTACTCAACCTCTATACTTGTATAATGTAAGATAATAAATGTACTTCTTGTTTAAGGCAGTTTTAGTAAAATTTTGTTACCTGTTGCCAAGGAATTACAATCTATCATGCTGCCATGTAACTGAGAATCTATTATAACTATGTACATCTACCTATGTTTAACAGTAATTGGAAGGACTGATGCTGAAGCTCCAATACTTTGGCCACCTGATGTGAAAAGCTGACTTATTGGAAAAGACCCCGATACTTGGAAAGACTGAGGGCAGGAAGAGAAGCAGGCAACAGAGGATGAGATGGTTGGATGGCATCATGAATCCAATGGACATGAGTTTGAGCAAACACCAGGAGATAATGAAGGACAGGGAAGCCTGGCCTGCTGCAGTCCATGGGGTCACAAAGAGCGGGTCACAACTGAGTGACCGAACAACAACAACAATTGGTATATAAGATCACTCTTACATTAGATGACTCCCTAAGGGCAGGGTTAGTCTCATTTAATTTTCTTTCCCGTGTTTTGTTAATTTTTAATTTTACCCAAAGTAATATTTGCATTTGTGGGAAAAAAAAAAAAAGAGCCAGAAAGCAAACATGGGAAAACAGTGATCAGCTGGCCTACCTTTCGCCATTCCCACTTCCCAGAGTCACTTTCAATTATTTTGGCTGTTTCTTCGGATATATACCTAAATATTTCTAAATGCTTTAACTCTATTTTTTTTAATGTATCCATTTTTACTGTATTTTTTTACATCCTGTTATATTAATTAAATTAGCTCACTTCTTCCATCTTCTCAACAAACTCACAGCACAATTTTAGGTTGACTCAAAGGTCAGTTTACATCAATAGTTATAAAAATGTGAAAAGATCTTTAAGGGGGTCTGCAACTTAAAAACTATTTTCATTATAATACTACAGTGTTATATGCCTTTATTTTTATATTCTCACTAGTGTACAGTGGAATTTTCCATAAGCTACATAATAAGATACTGCAACAGAAAAATGTAAAAGCAGATACAATAATCTACTTGTGTCCTTTTAAGCCAGATATGAAGGAGATTCACAAATAGAAAACAATGCCATTTTTATTACTAAGTTTTTTGTTTAGGAAAATATGTTCTTTTTTTATAAAAATGTCATTTCACATTACAGTTTATGATTTATTTTTATTTGAATAAACATCAAAAAATTTTCTGTTCTAATTTCTCATCTCATACAGAAAACAGCAAAAGATATATCCGACATAAACAAAAGTTTTCTAAGATCTTTAATAACCTTTAAAAGTATCTTTAAACCTTTGAGAACTACTGGCTTAATTATTGTTAACTATGTAAATTTAATCCCTGGGTCAGGAAGATCACCTGGGGTAGGAAATGGCAACCCACTCCAGTATTCTTGCCTGGAAAATTTCATGGACGGTGAAGCCTGGCGGCTACAGTCCACAGGGTCACAAAAAGAGTCAGACACAACTGAGCGACTGAGCACACACACAAATGTTGTTTACTGCCAAGCCAAGAAAAGTATCATTCATTACATGACTTTTTGAGTTGTTCTCAAGTTTAGTAACTGTTAAGACTTTTTTTTCCCATTTTTTATTTTGCTTTGTACCTGCTATTTACTTTTTTCAAATGCTCCAAAAAAATGTCAGTCAACAATTTTTCTAAGTTTTCAAAAACATCAAATTATTTCAGTCATGACTCTCCCACATTCTTCCATTCTGTTGCTCCAACCTGGCCTGGTCTGGATACACAGCCATTGTTTTCCAGTTTTCCACTGACATCTTCTTATATAGAACTGCTGTTTCCTGTCTCCTATGCCTTCTTTTTTGGGGCTTTTTTCCTAGTCTTGATAAAAAGTAACCCTCCAGTAGCTTCCTATGGGTGGGTGAATGGAAGGTAAGTTCTTTTCATGTAAAAATGTCTCAAAATTACACTATTCCAACCTCATACTTAATATGACAGTTTTGGCCTCAGTTACAGAAAAGGAGGCCTATACTATTTATTTAATAATATCCTCCCCTCATTCTCTGTTCTCTCCGGAACTCATTTTAGTAGGATGCTGAATCACATATATTGATCATCTAATTTTCTTATCTCTCCTATTTTCTTATTTCTATCTTATTGTACTTTCGTTCCACTTTCTGAGAGATCTCCTCCCCTTTATCTCCCAATCATTCTGTTGAAATTTATCTTTTTAATGTCCAAAATTTATTTTCTGTTACAGAACTGTATTTTTTTCACAGCATTCTCTTTCTGTTTTATGAACATAAAAACCTCTTTTATCTGGTAGTTTTTTATATACTGTGTATATATTCTTACATACATGTTCAACAGCCACAAATTCCTCCCATTCAGCACTCATACCTCTTTGCAATATGACTTTCTTGCTTTTCCCATCCAGAAATGGAATGTATTTCTTTTCTCTTTTGAATCTAGGTTAACTGTATAACATTCTTTGATCAATAGAATGTGCGAGAATTGACACCAGAGTTTAGAGTACCAGAGCTTAGGCTTCAAGAAGTCTTGTAGTTTCTGCCTTTGAACTCTTGGAAAGATTCCCAGAGAAAACCCTGCTTTATGAAATCTGGGATGGAAAAAAAATATATAAAAACCCAAGAGTTCTAATTTTCCTATCTGAACTCAGCCCTGAGCAAACCCATCAATTAAATAATACTTGTATGAAATAGCCTAATAAAATCAACAGATTAACATCCCAATCTACAAAATTATGAGAAATAATAAACTATTATTGTTTTAGCCACCTAGTTTGGGTGGTTTGTTATTCAGCAACAAGTAAATTATACAGAAAAGAATATTAGAAATGGAATGATACCACCCAAAAACCCAAAATACGCAGCGCTGACTTAGGGACTGCATGGCAAGCAGAGGCAAAACTGGAAGAGCAATGAGGAAGTGTCACTAGAGTCTGTAAACCTAGTAATTGGCCAGAGGACTAAGGCAACTTGGAAGATAAGAAAAACAAAATGTACCTAATTAAAATGTGAATATGACTAAGGAGATTTCCAGGTAGAATGTTGCAAGTGTCAACTGGTCTTTTTTTCTAGTGGAATATTAAAGGTATGTAAAGACAGATAAATTAAAGAAGGAATTATTTAGGTTCATTCATTCAAATCTGCAGGAAATATAAAGGGCCCAATATGTGCTAGGTTGGAAAATTAAAACCATTTCACACTTCCAGTCTCCAATCAACAAAAATTCTCATAGTAAGAAAGAGTTCAAAATAAATATCAAACCAAGACCCTTTAATGTCTCAGAAAATGCAAGGCAATATTACTATATAAGAATCTCAAGAGCATTATCTCTGAGCGGCCTGATATGTCCAAAGTAGACAGAGGTCCATCTTAGAATTATGGGTGTGGCTTTGGAGAAAAAATTCATAGGAAACCCAGAAAGTGTTATGCTTTTTGTTCTGAGTTAGTTTATGGGTTTTGGTGAGTTTTTTTTTTTTTTTAAACATATTTTATTTGGGGGTTGAGGCACAATGTCATTATACAATACTAATTAATATCTCAAATAGTCAATGTTTGTGGGTTAATATTTTATTTTTTTTGTTTTGTTTTTTTTACTTTACAATATTGTATTGGTTTTGCCATACATCAACACGCATCTGCCACGGGTGTACACGTATCCCCCATCCTGAACCCCCCTCCCACCTCCCTCCCCATACCATCCCTCTGGGTCATGGTGAGTTTTTTTGTTTTTGTCTTTTCATAGTATTAGTAGGAGCACTACCAGCTTGGACTAAAAAAGACTGAGTCAGCTCAAAGTGAAGGATCCTCTGGGCCACAAAGTTCTACACGTAGAAAACATGACTGAAACAGCTACTCAGTTGCAAAAAGAGACTATTTCTCATAGAAAATGAAAAGCCTTTCAAAGAACTGAGCCACGAATCCAGAGGTAGAGCCAAGAGGAAAACAAAGGACTGGAGAACACATCCAGGGAGCAGAATGGACACTGTAAAGAACAACTCCATTTTCTGACCATTCTAGTCACCAAATGTGTAGAGGTTTCCCACACACCAAACATTTCTGCAAACACTAACTGGGTGTCCTACAATTTATCTTAATTCTGACATTTTCTACCTAGAGACAGAATCAGATACACAGGTTAAGGACTCAGTCCTACATGACTATCCCCACCACCACTTCAGATACCAATCACAAGTCCAGGTTGTCACCTGTATATCTGAACAACTAACTGGCTGTAAATCAGAGGTTTCCATGACTCCCCCTCTGCAGGTTTGATCAGTTTGCTAGAGCAGCTTACAGAACTCAGGAAAAAGTTTATTCACTAGATTATCAGTTTATAAAGGAAATTAAAAGATGTGAATAAATAGCCAAATGAAGAGATACACAGAGAGAGACCTAAAAGGGTCCCAAGCAAAGGAGCCTCTGTCTCTATAGAGTCTGGAGTATGTCGCCTTCTCAGCACATAGAAGCATCCTTGTTCATCAGTCTCTCCAAATGTCTGTAGTTCAGGGATATTTATGGAGGCTTTATTAAATAAACATGATTGATTGATCATCAGTGACCAAGTCATTCTCCAGCTCTTCACTCCTACCAGGAGGTCTAGCTGAGGGTTGAGAGGTTGAAAGTTCCTATCCTTTTAATCACAGGGTTGCTTCTCCTAGCAACCAGTTCCCATGCTTAGGGGCTTTCCAAAAACCACCTCCTTATGGCCAATTGGCACATGAAAAGATGTTCAACATCACTAATTACTGCTGCTGCTGCTGCTAAGTCACTTCAGTCGTGGCCAACTCTGTGCGATCCATAGACGGCAGCCCACCAGGCTCCCCCGTCCCTGGGATTCTCCAGGCAAGAACACTGGAGTGGGTTGCCATTTCCTTCTCCAATGCATGAAAGTGAAAAGTGAAAGGGAAGTCACTCAGTCATGTCCAACTCTTCGGGACCATATGGACTGCAGCCTACCAGGCTCCTCCATCCATGGGAGTTTCCAGGCAAGAGTACTGGAGTGGGGTGCCATTGCCTTCTCACTCACTAATTACTAGAGAAATGCAAATCAAAACCATAATGAGGTATCACCTTACACCAGTCAGAATGGCCATCATCAAAAAGTCTACAAATAACAAATGCTAAAGAGGGTGTGGAGAAAAGGGAACCCTTCTACCCTGTCAGTGGGACTGCAAATTGGTGCAGCCACTATGGAAAACAGTAAGGGTCCTCAGAAAAATAAAACTAGAATTACCATATGATCGAGCAATCCCATTTCCGGACACATATCCAGGCAAAAACATAATTCAAAAAGATACACATTCCCCTAAGTTCATAGCAGCACTAATCACAATAGCCAAGATATGAAAACAACTTAAATGTCCATTGACAGATGAATAAAGTAGATATGGTACATATATACAATGAAATACTATTCAGCCACAAAAATGAACAAAGTAATGCCATTTGTAGCAACATAGATGCAACCAGAAATTATCATACTAGTGAAGTCAGAAAGACAAATACCATATGATATCACTTATATGTGGAATCTAAAATATGACACAAATGAACCTATCTATGAAAAAACAAAAAAACAAAATCAAAGACACAAGAGAACAAATTGTTGATTGCCAAGGGGGAAAGGGCTGGGAGAGAGGTGGAGTGGGAGTTTGGGGTTGGGAGATGTAAGCTCTTATATATAGAATGGATAACAGTAAGATCCTACTGTATAGCACAGAGAACTCTATCAATATATTATAATAAAGCCATAATGGAAAAGAAGCTTTTAAAAGATATGCATAACTGAACCACTCTACTGTACAGCAGTAATTAACACAACACTGTAAATCAACTATACTTCAATTTAAAAAAAGGATAAAATAAAAAAACAAAATCACCTCCTTAACACAAACTCAGGTGTGCTTAGAAGAGGCTTGTTATAACAACAACAAAAGAAACTTTACAGTTCCTTATGATTATACACTGGAAGTTAGAAATAGATTTAAGGGACTAGATCTGATAGAGTGCCTGATGAACTATGGACAGAGGTTTGTGACATTGTACAGGAGACAGAGAACATGACCATCTCCAAGAAAAAGGAATGCAAAAAAGCAAAATGGCTGTCTGAGGAGGCCTTACAAATAGCTGTGAAAAGAAGAGAAGTGAAAAGCAAAGGAGAAAAGGAAAGATATAAGCATCTGAATGCAGAGTTCCAAAGAATAGCAAGGAGAGATACGAAAGCCTTCCTCAGCAGTCAGTGCAAAGAAACAGAGGAAAACAATAGAATAGGAAAGACTAGAGATCTCGTCAAGAAAATTTAGAGATACCAAGGGAACATTTCATGCAAAGATGGGCTCGATAAAGGACAGAAATGGTATGGACCTAACAGAAGCAGAAGACAGTAAGAAGAGGTGGCAAGAATACACAGAAGAACTGTACAAAAAAGATCTTCATGACCCAGATAACCATGATGGTGTGCTCACTCACCTAGAGCCAGACATCCTGGAATGTGAAGTCAAGTGGGCCTTAGAAAGCATCACTATGAACAAAGCTAGTGGAGGGAGGTGATGGAATTCCAGTGGAGTTATTTCAAATCCTAAAAGATGCTGCTGTGAAAGTGCTGCACTCAGTATGCCAGCAAATTTGGAAAACTCAGCAGTGGCCACAGGACTGGAAAAGGTCAGTTTTCATTCCGATCCCAAAGAAAGGCAATGCCAAAGAATGCTCAAACTACCGCACGATTGCACTTATCTCACACGCTAGTAAAGTAATGCTCAAAATTTTCCAAGCCAGGCTTCAGTAATACGTGAACCGTGAACTTCCAGATGTTGAAGCTGGTTTTAGAAAAGGCAAGAGGAACCAGAAATCAAATTGCCAACATCTGCTGGATCATCGAAAAAGCAAGAGAGTTCCAGAAAAACATCTATTTATGCTTTACTGACTATGCCAAAGCCTTTGACTATGTGGATCACAATAAACTGTGGAAAATTCTGAAAGAGATGGGAATACCAGACCACCTGACCTGCCTCTTGAAAAACCTGTATGTGGGTCAGGAAGCAACAGTTAGAACTGGACATGGAGCAACAGACCAAATAGGAAAAGGAGTACGTCAAGGCTGTATATTGTCACCCTGCTTATTTAATTTATATGCAGAGTACATCATGAGAAATGCTGGGCTAGAAGAAGCATAAGCTTGGAATCAAGATTGCCGGGAGAAATATCAATAACCCCAGATATGCAGATGACACCACCCTTATGGCAGAAAGTGAAGAAGAACTAAAGAGACTCTTGATGAAAGTGAAAGAGGAGAGTGAAAAAGTTGGCTTAAAGCTCAACATTCAGAAAACTAAGATCATGGCATCTGGTCCTATCACTTCATGGCAAATAGATGGGGTAACAGTGGAAACAGTTGCTGACTTTATTTTGGGGGGCTCCAAAATCACTGCAGATGGTGACTGCAGCCATGAAATTAAAATATGCTTGCTGCTTGGGAGGAAAGTTATGACCAACCTAGAGAGCATTTAAAAAGCAGAGACATTACTTTGCCGACAAAGGTCCGTCTAGTCACAGCTATGGTTTTTCCAGTAGTCATGTATGGATGTGAGAGTTTCTATAAAGAAAGCAGAGCACCGAAGACTTGATGCTTTTGAACTGTGGTGCTGGAGAAGACTCTTGAGAGTCCCTTGGACTTGAAGGAGATCCAACCAGTCCATCCTAAAGGAAATCAGTCCTGAATATGCATTGGAAGGACTGATGCCAAAGCTAAAGCTCCAATAATTTGGCCACCTGTTGCGAAGAACTGACTCATTTGAAAAGACCCTGATGCTGGGAAAGATTGAGGGCAGAAGGAGAAGGGGATGCCAGAGGATGAGATGGTTGGATGGCATCACCGACTCAATGGACAAGAGTCTGGGTAAATTCCAGGAGTTGGTGATGGACAGGGAGGCCTGGCGTGCTGTGGTTCCTGGGGTCGCAAAGAGTCAGACACAATTGAGCAACTGAACTGAACTAAAAGGTGTAAACATAGGAGTTACCACACAACCCAGCAACAACACCTCTAGATACTCGAGAGCATTACATGTGAATGTTCATAAGAGGATTAATCATAGTATCGAAAAAAGTGGAAACAACCCAAATGTCTAGCAACTGATGAATAGATAAAATGTGGCATATCCATAAAATGGAATGTCAGCATAAACAGGACAAAGTACTGATACATGCTACAATGTGGATGAACTTGAAAACATTATAGTAAGGGGAAGAAGCCAGTCACAAAGGGCCACATCCATTTATGTGAAATGTCCAGAGGTGGTAAACCCACACCAGCTGTTACTTAGGGCTGGGGTTGGTAAAATTAAAGGGAAATAAAAAGAGACTGCTAATGAGTTTGGGATTTCTTTTTCAGGTGATAAAAATGTTCTAAAATTGATTGTGGTTAACAGTTGCACAGCTCTGTGCATATACTAAAAACCACTGATTTGTACACTTTGACTGAATGAATTGTATGGTATGTAAACTATTTACATAAAACTTCTATTTTTTACAATTGAATAATATATTAAAAAACTGGATGGAAGTTCTGGGAAGGACTTAACGACCAACAGGCTTCAATACTGGTTGACTGGGTGGCCAAACAGTCTTTTCCTTAGGAGACTACCTCCCCAATATCCATATATAGATATTGTTTCTCTCAAAACTTTCATTTTCTCTGGAGAAAATGTCTCCATTCTTGTCTCAGAATGCAAGAAGAGAGGAAGAAGATTTTATCTGGGCATTGTGATAGAAGCATGACAGACAAGTTGTAAAGGGCTCCACACTGAACAGATTTTTACTCAGTTTTCATTTTCAGTCCTACGCCTCACCCCTGTCCTGCACTGTGTCTTGTGCACTTCTGACTAGGACTGCATGGTTTAATTTTTTTCAGAGCATAAATTTCCCATCTCCTGTGGGGAAAGAGACCGGGAAGATTCAAGTATTCTATACAAAGATTTTAAACAAATCACCCTTTTTATGCTCAAGCCTTATTCTCATCTTTGGTATTTGGTCCTTCCAAATGATAAGCATATTTCCAAACTTTTAAGTCAGTCACCACTCGTCTATCTGCTTTCTGAGAGACACTGTTGAATTATCTTCTGCTCTCTTGTCTCTCTGAGTTAATACTCCTTTTATGTATTTTAATGACATTGAGGAAAATAAATATATGTGGTCAATCCATGTCAAACAGGATTACAAAACCCACTTCCTATTTAACTAGAGAAACAGCTGTACATAGAACACCTTGAACAATGTTAGTCCTCAAAAAAATACATGATGAATTACACAGAGCAGCTGATTAAAGAAACTTTAATTAGGCTAGCACACGCAGAGCACCATGCAAGTTTCCCAAGGTAGGAGCTCACAACCTGGCTGGAGAGAGAGACATGGAAGCCAACAGTGTGAAAAGCACTAAAATAGATGCAATACAAGGTGTCAATGAAAAGTACAAACAAGAAACTGACTAAGTCTGTCCACAGGGCTTAAAGAGAAGGTTACAGAAAAAGATAATAGCTGTGCTAGGCCTTAAATTTGTTTGGCAGGAGAAGGCAACGGCAACCCACTCCAGTATTCTTGCCCAGGGAATCCCATGGACAGAGGAGCCTGGTGGGCTACAGTCCATGAGGCCTCAAGTCGCTAAGACACAACTTAGCGACTACACTACCACCCAGGAGGGTTAGCTGAGAACTAAAGCCACCTGGAAGTTAAGTGGGAGGTTGGACGCAGGTGCAGAGTTCTGTCTGGGGCAGAAAGTAGCCTTGGACTAACTGGGGCAGGGAGCTGTGAGAGACACTGCTCAAGAAGTTGTTCCCCACAAAAGGATCAGGTTCAGATGTAGGCTTAGAAAAATAGGTAACTTGACCAAAGGCAGCAGATCAAGCCAGCCCAACTGGTTCATGAATATAGTTCAATTACATGAATCCAGATGGGAACAAAAATAGATTTAGAGTGACTGGAAGAGTGGAGAAGGCTCAGCAGGGTCTGGCTGACCTCACCCAAAGCCTAGGTGAGGAATCTGGGACCAGGCAGAGAAGGGCTGTAAAGGCAATTAGGAAGTAGTTTGGGGAGGTTTGGGAAGGCAATCTGACTTCTCTTTGGAGGAAGTTTCGAGCTGATTGGGTTAGCAGCCAAGAGAGATGGGATTGAAAATGGAATTGGGGCCTCTGTACCCTTGGTGTCGGCTCCCCAAATATTTCTTAGTTGCCACTGGCCTGAAGAAGCTATGTTGTAAACTCTTTGATTCCTTTGATTGTGTACTTTATATTTTTTCCCCCGTTTCTTAATAAATTCCTTTGAAAAATGTGAAAAAAAAATTTTGTTTGGCAAAGACAATGTAGGAAATATAACATAATCAAAATGATTATGTTTCTATTATTCATCATTTTACATAAAAAATATCAACTTACCAACAGAAATATCTACCAGATAGTGCAAATCTCCATGACTTTCCACTCAGTCTGGGGAGCCAGTGTTGTTGTCCTCTTCACTGCTGTGTCTCCCAGAGCCCAGCATTATATCTAGTACATAAGAGGAACTGAGCAAATCTTCTTTCAGTTCACAACCAAATTTACTTTAGCTTTAACCTCTACATACTTGCTATTCCTCCTATCTGGAATGATCTATCACCATACTTACACAGAATTTCTTTCATGTTTTTCAAGTCTCAGATCAAATGTTACCTCTTCAGTATGTACCACACCTCATCACTCTTCAGTACATCATACTGTTTTGTTTTCTTCACAGCACTTCCCATTACCCAAAATTATCTGTTAATTATCTTTTTACTTTTTTAAATAATTACATTTTACTAATTATCTTTTACTCTTTACTTGCTCCTTTTAAAAAAATGAGCTTTGTTAAAGCACAAGCTCATCTGTCTTGACCATGCTGTTGTCTTCAGCACCTAGGACAGGGCCTGATATAAAGTATAATAATATCAGAGATTACAAAATACTTATTAACTATTCAATGAATTGAACTGATTGCACCAGAGATCAAATTGCCAACATCCACTGGATCACTGAAAATGCAAGAGACCTCCAGAAAAACATCTACTTCTGCTTTATTGACTATGCCAAATCCTTTAACTGTGTGGATCATAACAAATTGTGGAACATCCTTAAAGAGATGGGAATACCAGATCACCTTACCTGCTTCCTGAGAAATCTGTATGCAGGTAAAGAAGCAACAGTCAGAACTGGACATGGAACAACAGACTGGTTCCAAATCAGGAAAGGAGTTCATCAAGGCTGTATATTGTCACCCTGCTTATTTAACTTATATGCAGAGTACATCATGTGAAATGCTGGGCTGGATAAAGCACAAGCTGGATGAATCACAAGCTGGAATTAAGATTGCTGGGAGAAACATCAATAACCTCTGATATACAGAGGACACCACCCTTATGGCAGAGAACAAAGAACTAAAGAGCCTCTTGATGAAAGTGAGAGAGTGAAAAAGTTGGTTTAAAACAACATTCAGAAAACTAAGATAATGGCAACTGGTCTCATCACTTCATGGCAAACAGATGGGGTAACAATGGAAACAGTGACAGACTTTATTTTATTGGGCTCCAAAATCACTGCAGATGGTGACTGCAGCCATGAAATTAAAAGACGTTTGTTGCTCCTTGGAAGAAAAGCTACGATCAACCTAGACAGCATATTAAAAAGCAGAGACAGTACTTTGCCAACAAAGGTTCGTCTAGGCACAGCTATGGTTTTTCCAGTAATCATGTATGGATATGAAAACTGGACTATAAAGAAAGCTGAGCACTGAAGAATTGATGGTTTTAGACTATGGTGTTGGAGAAGACTCTTGAGAGCCCCTTGGACTGCAAGGAGATCCAACCAGTCCATCCTAAAGGAAATCAGTCCTGAATATTCATTAGAAGGACTGATGCTGAAGCTGAAACTCCAATACTCTGGCCACCTGATGTGAAGAACTGACTCATTTGAAAAGATCTTGATTCTGGGAAAGATTGAAAGTGGGAAGAGAAGGGGATGACAGAGGATGAGATGGTTGGATGGCATCACCGACTTGATGGACATGAGTTTGAGTAAGCTCCAGGAGCTGGTGATGGACAGGGAAGCCTGGCGTGCTATAGTCCATGGGGTCGCAAAGAGTTGGACATGACTGAGCAACTGAACTGATCCAATGAATTTACTGCATTTTCCAGCTCCTTAAAGGTATTTAGTTAGTGACCCTTCCAACAGGCACATAATCATTCAAACAGCAACAGACCAGGAATCACTTGATATTAACAAACCTGTTAGTAGGTAGTCATGTGATTTTGGACAAACTGCTTGACTTCTGGATCTACTTTCTTGGTTTATCTCTAAATTTACTTCCAGTTCCAAAGTTCTATCTTGTGACTACCGTGTGAATGACTCCGAATGTATCTTCAGTTATCTCAAAAGTTCTCACTAGCATTTTTCCACCTCAGATTTAACAAATGAAAACTCGCATTTCTCTCTCAAATCTTTCAAACTTTATTTCTGTCAGCAGTAACACATTCTTTATTTAAATCTCCAATGAACATCCACAGAATCTTTGATCTCTTTCTATCTCGCTGTCTTCTCTGTGCCCTCTTTCTCATTTTCACTCCCCTTCATCCCCAAAATCTAATCTCTAAATGGACCAGTTTGTTCTTCCTTCCAATTGGTCCTTAGATTCATTCTGCATCACTACTCCTACTGCTATCAATCTAGTCAAACCCTCATTACCTCAGACATGAATTATAATCACATTTTCCTGTTATCCTTTTATTTAATCTTCTCCCCTTTCAGTTTATCCTGTATATTTTCTCCAGAATTATTTTTCAAAACACCACTTAAATCTCATCAATTTCCAAATTCAAGAGGGCTCCTCTTATCTACAAATCAAGTCCAAATGCATCTGTCTCAATTTTAAAGCTTTCTCACTCTCTAGTTTCATCCTCCTATTCAAATTTAATCTTCTACACCAAACACAGGTTCCAACAGAGAGCCAAGATGTCTTCTATTATAGTTTCCTACTGCTGCTAAGTCACTTCAGTCGTGGCCAACTCTGTGCGACCCCACAGACGGCAGCCCACCAGGTTCCCCCGTCCCTGGGATTCTCCAGGCAAGAACACTGGAGTGGGTTGCCATTTCCTTCTCCAATGCATGGAAGTGAAAGGTGAAAGTGAAGCCGCTCAGTCGTGTCTGACCCTCAGCGACCCCATGGACTACAGCCTTCCAGGCTTCTCCGTCCATGGGATTTTCCAGGCAAGAGTACTGGAGTGGGGTGCCACTGCCTTCTCCAATAGTTTCCTACTGTCTCCCACCTAATCCACACTCATTCCCACCTTGGTACCTAGAATAATTTTTCAACTCCCCCTCCATTTAAATTCTACTCCACCTCTTATGCCCAATTCAAGGCCCCTTTTCTCCAGAAATCCTTCCCTGACCACTCTAAACCCTCCATTTTCTAAACTCCTGTTGAGTGGTTAAAGTCAACACTACAGTTTAATAATAACTTACCAGTTGTTCTATATGTGTCCACCTGCCTCTCCAAATTAGATGTTTCTTAAAGGCAAGAACTGTTCCACATGCTTTCATTTACTCCCCCACAACATTTCTAGGCACAAAGTATTCATTTAATTAACTCGCAATTAAAATAGCTTATTTTTATACAACTTCACATGTTACAGAGCAATTTCACCTATATTTTTCTTTTGATCCTTAAATTGCTTCTGAGATGTATAGGCATTACTTCCTATGGCATATTTTTTTAAAAATCACCAAACTTAAAGTCAGACTCCTAAAGGTGAAGATTAATTTTTCTGAGACAAAGTTTCCTAATCTGTCAATAAATTTAAAGCTTAACCCAAAAAATGCTTCCTATTTTAAAAGATGAGCACTCTCAAAGTTCTGAAATAGATTTTTAGATGGATTAACACCACCAACCAGTTCAATTAATAAATAACTGTGAAAAGAACACATAAAAAATTGACAACTATGTCTGATTTTATTTTCTATACCATTCAGACTTTTAAAAATAGTACACACAATAATGGTAATAAGCTTAAGTGTAATTAATATTTTATCAGAAAGCTTTGTTTTTTTAAATAGATGTTATCTATAACTTATATACCAACATATCCCAAAAGAGATCGTATACAGTGATCTCTTTAAGAGGTTTGCTATATTTTTATCTTTGATTTTTATTATTAAAGAAGGCTTGATTATTTCCATCAGAAGGCTCCTTCTATTTTATATGGAAAGTCAATGTCAAAGCATTATTCACTTATCAGAAATACACTTTAAACTGCATTTATTTGGTGACCTGGTATTTGTTTCTTGCTATATAACACTGTGTGCGCCTGCTCAGTTGCTTCAGTCATGTCCAACTCTTTGCAACGCCATGGACCATAGCCCACCAGGTTCCTCTATCCTTGGGATTTTTTTCCAGCACGAATATTGGGCTACCATGACCTTCTCCAGGGGATCTTCCCAGGGATTGAACCCTCATCTCCTGCATTGCAAGCGGATGCTTTACCACTGAGCCATCAGAAAAGCCCACGTAACAACAGTACTTGTCCTAAACACTCAAAGTTCAAAATATCTGCAAAATTTGAGACCAGTACCTTTATGTTAAGAGTAGAAAATCATACTACCTACCTGTTAACTTTAATAAAAATCAATAGTGGTAAGCAAACAACAAAAGCATGAAATAAATCAGTGTTTCTCAAAGTATGGGCTTCCCTTGTGGCTCAGCTGGTAAAGAATCCACCTGCAATGCAGGAGACCTGGGTTCAATCCCTGAGTTGGGAAGATCCCCTGGAAAAAGGAACAGCTACACACTCTAGTATTCTGGCCTGGAGAAGTGAGTCCATGGGGTCACAAAGAGTTGGACACGACTGAGTGACTTTCACTTTGCTTCACTTCTCAAAGTATAGTCCTTGGACCAACAATACCAGCATCACTTTGCTAGAAATGCAAATTCTAGGGCCTAACTCAGATCCACTGAGTCAAGAACTGGGGGCGGGCTACTTCAATCTTGCTTTAACGAGCCCACTCAAGTGTAGAAAAATACTGATATAAATTAACCAAAGCATGGGATACTTACTTGGTCACTGAATTTTTTTTAAATATATTTTTAAAATGTAGATTTTAGATCCCATCTAGGAAAGGATTTGTTTCCTTGTACTAGTTTACCAAATACTGATTTAAAGTACTAAATAAAACTATGAGACTTCTCATCAGCCTTCAACAATGGAAATGAGAAACTTGGTGACAACTCTATCTTTTGTATAAAGAATCAGAGAAAATTAATGCTGCAGCTGCTGCTGCCGCTAAGTCACTTCAGTCGTGTCTGACTCTGTGCGACCCCATAGACAGCCTCCTACCAGGCTCCTCTGTCCCTGGGATTCCGCAGGCAAGAACACTGGAGTGGGTTGCCATTTCCTTCTCCAATGCATGAAAGTGAAAAGTGAAAGTGAAGTTGCTCAGTCGTGTCCGACTCTTAGCGACCTCATGGACTGCAGTCTACCAGGCTCCTTCGTCCATGGGATTTTCCAGGCAAGAGTACTGGAGTGGGGTGCCATTGCCTTCTCCGAAATTAATGCTAAGTACTCACAAATGTGCAAATATTCCCAAAATCTGAACCAGGGAAAATGATTAAGATTTGTTTCCCCACTTGGTACACTTTTTAAATTCATGATCAGAATTAAGAATGTTATAGAAAGAGCAAAATAAGTAAAGTATATGGGAATTGTTAGGTAGTTAGAATAGGAAAAAGGAGTCCAGAATGGCGGTGGCTAAAAGACAAGGAAGGGAAAACCCCGCAAAAATAGAACAAAGGAAGGCCCGAGGACCGGAGTGAGGACCTCGGGTAGAACAAACAGCACTCCTGGCTAGCCCAACTTACATAGGGCAGGCCCAGGGGGAGGAAAAAACATATAAAAAGAGGAGCCAAAGGGGCGGGGGGGGGGGCGGGGGGTCTCTCTCTCTCTCTCTCCTGTGCAGCCGTGTGCTTGTGTTCGCTCTCTCTCTCTTCTCTTCACGTCTTTTGGGTTGGCATGCCCTCATGCCTCGAGGATGTATTTTCCTTTATTTTCTAAATAAAACTGATCTATCCGAGAACTATAACATGGATTGTCCAAGAGCTGTGACGAGCTGAGGGCTTTAATGTCCGTCACTTCAAATCTTTGTTGTGATGAGACAGAACTGAGGAGATTACACTCTCCTAACAGAATCAATCCCATGATCTTAAGTTTGTAAGTATTATGTTCTAGCCCAGAGATTTCCAACTGGTGTGCTAAGACCGGATACTATGAGTAAGTTACAGGTTTGAGACTCATGACTCCTCTCAGTTATGCAAAGGCCAGGCATAGCCTGGGAAAGCCAAACACCCAGGGATGCACACAACTGGTCAGGAGTAACTTTGTCCACATGCCTTTCTGCTCTGTACAAATACTGTGCTATCATCTTTCAATTCATCTTTCAATTGTGCGGTGATGTGGGGCATAAAAAAATAGGAAGCACTCTTCCAACCATTACTGCTAACTCAGATGAGCATAGGATACCTTCAGTTCCAAATATAGAAAAGCCAACTCAAAAAAGAAAAGGAAATTTAGGAGAAGGAAATGGCAACCCACCCCAGTATTCTTGCCTGGGAAATCAGATGGATAGAGGAGCCTGGTGTGCTTTAGTCCATGGGGTTGCAGGCATCTGGACAGGACTTAGCGACTAAACCATCATCATCAACCTGCATTTAAAAATCTTTAGAAAGCCAAACAAGGTGTTTTTGAAAAAACATTAATGGAGTTATCTCTGTACTCTTTGTTGTTTCCATCAAAATGCAAAATACTAAAATGGTTTGTTTCAAATGTTAAATCTTGTAAAGAGATTCATTTCCATTTCAATGTAACCATAAAGAGAGAGACACTGGGAGGAACAAAGAGAATGTAGAAACTGTTTATGATTGCCCTCTTATGTCATCTTTTTAAATAAACTCATGATTTCACTGGGGGGTTGGGGGAAGCCAAACAAGGATAACTTAAAATATTGGCCAAAGAGCTTTCTTTAATGGAAACCATGTTATCCATCCCCTACCCTCTTTGGAAGGAATGATGCTAAAGCTGAAACTCCAGTACTTTGGCCACCTCATGAGAAAGAGTTGACTCATTGGAAAAGACTCTGATGCTGGGAGGGATTGGGGGCAGGAGGAGAAGGGGATGACAGATGATAAGATGGCTGGATGGCATCACTGACTTGATGGACGTGAGTCTGAGAGAACTCCGGGAGTTGGTGATGGACAGGGAGGCCTGGCGTGCTGCGATTCATGGTGTCGCAAAGAGTCGGACACGACTGAGCGACTGAACTGAACTGAACTGAACCCTCCATTAAAAGGACATTTCCAATAAAAATTTTCCCTTAAGTTAAAAAAAAAGAAAGAAAAGAAAATGTATTGGCTTGTCTGATTTAAAAAGCAGAGACATTACTTTGCCAATAAAGTTCCGTCTAGTCAAGGTTTTTCCAGTAGTCATGTATGGATGTGAGAGCTGGACTATAAAGACAGCTGAGTGCCAAAGAGTTGATGCTTTTGAACTGTGGTATTGGAGAAGATCTTGAGAGTCCCTTGGACTGCAAGGAGATCCAACCAGTCCATCCTAAAGGAAATCAGTCCTGAACATTCATTGGAAGGACTGATGCTGAAGCTGAAACTCCAATACTCTGGCCACCTGATGCGAAGAACTGACTCATTTGAAAACACCCTGATGCTGGGAAAGATTGAAGGCAGGAGAAGGGGACAACAGAGGATGAGCTGGTTGGATGCATCACCGACTTAATGGACATGAGTTTGAGTAAATTCTAGGAGTTGGTGATGGACAGGGAGGCCCAGTGTGCTGCAATCCCTGGGGTTGTAAACAGTCGGACACGACTGAGCAACTGAATTGACTGACTGACTGATTTAAAGACTAGAATTAGATTTGGCTTAAGGTAATCAATGTGACCAGCACTTGTATTGTTATTCTTTTAATTTTTGCTATGTTCCCTTAATGTTGGCTACATTTTCAACAGGCTATCATTTCATAATGTCAAAACTTCTGCAACCAGCTACCAAGGCTATACACTTCCTTATTCCTTCTTTCAACAAGAAAAAGGAGAGCCTGTGTCCCAATAAAAGTCCTAAAGTTACCACGCTGGGGATGCGTATGTTACCTTTCCATCCCTGAACCAATTACTGAGCTCAAGGTTAATGTAGACACAGTTCGACAAACTCAACCTTTGGAATGAAGATGAAGTCAATCCAGGTTAATCTCACAAACATCACATGCCTGAGAAAGTGAAGAGGACTACTTCGGGGAAATGTCAAGTACTGTCATCAAGAAAGAGGAAGAGGGAATTCCCCAGTGGTCCAGTGGTTAGGACTCCACGTTTTTCGCTGAGGAACTGAATTCAATCCCTGATCTGGGAAATAAGATCCCACAAGCCACAGAGCATGGCCGAAAAAAAAAAAAGGAAGAATGTATGTGGGTCAATAAAACAACTTTTCATGATAGTTTACCACACATCTCTAAATGAGCTAAAATACAAGATAAGCTAGCTGACTGCTTTTCTTCTTTAAAACTGTTGTACTAGTAAGCCAAAAAATATATGTTAAAATGATGTTTTTACCTACCAAATTAGCAAAGGTTTTTTTTTTTTTTTTTAATTAATATTTAGTACCGGTAAAAGGATAGTAAAACAGACATTCAAATGGTTCTGGATGAAATTAAGTGAAAATAATCCTTTGGAAAACAATTTAGAATATCCCACGAGTCATAAACTATACACATTCCATTTAGAAGAATCTATTCAAAAGAAAAAATCTTAAATGCAGGAGAACTTTCATGTTAATAGATGCCTACTACTAAATACTTAATAAAAACAAGAAAGAAAAATTTGAAACAACCTAAGTGTCCAGTAATAAGAAAACAGTCAAGTTATCACTACCTGATGATATATGTAGTCACCTAAAATGAAAATATAACAACTAATATTTATTGAGCACTAACTATATGCAGTACTCTTGCCTGGAAAATCCCATGGACAGAGGAGCCTGTGGGCTGCAGTCCATGGGGTCGCTGAGGGTTGGACACGACTGAGTGACTTCACTTTCACTTTTCGCTTTCATGCATTGGAGAAGGAAATGGCAGCCCACTCCAGTGTTCTTGCCTGGAGAATCCCAGGGATGGCAGAGCCTGGTGGGCTGCCGTCTATGGGGTTGCACAGAGTCGGATACGACTGAAGTGACTCAACAGCAGCAACTATATGCAAGCACTTACTATATCTGACTTTAAATATTATAAAAACTAAAATCATGGCATTCAGCCCCATTACCTCATGGCAAATAGAGGGGGGAAAAGTAGAAGTAGCGACAGATTTCCTCTTCTTTGGCTCTAAAATAACTGCAGATGGCGACCATAGCCATGAAATCAGGAAGACAATTGCTTCCTGGCAGGAAAGCTATGACAAACCTAGACAGTGTGTTGAAAAGCAGAGACATTACTCTCCTGACAAAGGTCCGTATAGTCAAGGTTATGGTCTTCCCTGTGGTCACATACAGTTGTGAAAGCTGGACCATAAAGAAGGCAGAGCAGCAAGAATTGATGCCTTTGAACTGTGATGCTGAAGAAGACTTCTGAGAGTCCCCTGGACGGCAAGGAGATCAACCCAGTCAATCTTAGGGGAAATCAACCCTGAATACTCACTGGAAGGACTAATGCTGAAGCTGAAACTCCAGTATTTTGGTCACCTGATGCGAACAGCTGACACACTGGAAAAGTCCCTAATGCTGGGAGAAAGACTGAGGGCAGGAGGAGAAGAAGGTGTCAGAGGATGGGATGGCTGGATGGGATCACCGATACAATGGACATGAACTTGGGCAAACTTCGGAAGATGGTGAGGGACAGGGAGACCTGGCATGCTGCAGTCCATGTAGTCACGAGTCAGACACAACTGGGCAACTGAACAACAATACTATATGCAAGACTTAACACTATATTTAGTTCACCAAACTACATTATGAGATATTTACCGTTAGTATTTTCATTTCTGAAATGCCTTTTTGAAGGCAAAAAGAGATGGAGTATCTTAACCAAGGTTACACATGAAGGGGTGGAACTAAGCTATGAATCCAGTAACCAGATTCTAGGCTTCATTCCTAACCACTACATTATATTACCTCTCAAAAATGTGTTTGTACAGTTTATAATAGCAGAAAATATTTACATTATAATGTTTTGCTAAAATATCAACAAAAACAATGGGACTCAGAGTCATTCAGTTAGACATAGTGGGTTGAACACAGGCATTTAGCTCATCCCCCATAAATAACAGTGACCAATTTAAGGCATAAACCCTTTGACCAAAAAGAATGAGAAATGAGACAAAACCAACAAAAATTTGGTTTGGGACAGGCAGATAGGGGAGCAGTAATATTTTTAAGACCTATAAAAGTAAAGCCAGGAACACGAAAAACTAAGAAGCAATTTGGTTTATATCACGTGCCCCCTTTTCCAGCCCCTTCCTAGTCTGTCCTTTCCCACCTCTTGAAACAAACAGTCTGGTGAAACTAGGGCTCTCTAAAGTAACGATGAAGGTAACATAAGCCAAAAACAGAACAATTGCTTGAAAGTCTATTTAAGAAGAGTTTAGACCCACAGATTCCCTCTCTCCCTTCCCTTACCAGGACAGATTCGAAGTTGTTCTGAAGATGATAAAACAGAGCCTCTACAACAGGAGATAACAGGCACAGCCAAAAAGGGTGAGGGTGGGGATGGGGGGATGGCTATTATTTTGAAAAGTTCATTTACCAAATTTTGAGACACCCCTGGCTGACAAGCCTTCTTCCTCTACAGGGCTTGCACACCTGACGATAGGCAGCACTCAAAGGAGGAGACTGAGTGTGTTTTCAAGGATTTGACTGGCCAAGAGAAAAGACAAAGGATTGTGACACTGGGAGTTTCCTCACAAAATGTACTGGTCAGGTTACACTAAAATGAAGGCCACAGTCAATAAGCCCTAACCGTTTATCTAAGGGCTTCCCAGGTGGTGCAGTGGTAAAGAACCCACTTGCCAGTGCAAGAGATGGGAAGATTCCCTGGAGTAGGAAATGGCAACCCATTCCAGTATTTTTGCCTGGAAAATTCCATGTCCATGGAGTTGCAAAGAGTTGGACATGACTGAGTGACTGAGCATAGGTAGCCCATATCTAGAGCTTCCAATTCGCTTTTTTGGTACTCTGATCTTAAATACAGAGCAGAGAGCCAAAGATCAATAGACTTTCAGGGCAAGTGTCTAATTTCAAAGACAGGCAAAATCTAACAGTAAAATTTAAAAAGCAATTTAAAGGAAGCAAAGATTAAGCAGATGGAATTCTTTCAAAAGAAACATAATAGTCTTATTAAAAGATAAGAGTATATACAGGGGGGAAAAAAGGAAGATACTAAAGTAAAATTCACAGAAAGAACGGTTCTTTTCAAAATTAAGATAAAGAGATGAAAAATTCAATAGAAGAATTGGAAGGCAAATTGAAGAAATCTTAGAAAAAAGAACAGAAAGTCAAAGAAATACAAAATTGAAGCAAAAAAAGGATAATTCAGAAGGTCCAATTAACTGTACCCCAGAAGTCCAAAATAAGCCAAGGGAGAAAATGGAGAACAAATCAAAAATTTTCAAAATCAATTTTCACAGAACTAAAAAACAGGAGTTCACAAAGAGCTCATTAAGAGCTGGGACCAAGACACACAACATGGTGAAATAACAAAATGCTGGAGAAAATGGAAAGATCCCATAAGCTTCCAGAAAAGGAAAAGACTTTTTTCCATACGAAGGAAGAAGAATTACATCAGAATTTTTCAGTATCTACAATGAAAACGAAAATAAAGAAGCTAAGCCTTCAAAATTAAGGGGAAATCATTACAAAATTGGAATTTCACGAGCCACACCAAGTGTGAAGGTAAAAGATCTTTTCTGACATGCAGTGTCCAAAACAATTTATCTTTCCTGCATCCTTTCTCAGATAGCCACTTAAAAGATTTTTCTGAAGAAGAGAAAGGTATGGGATCCAGGAAACAGGGGACCCTATACAACGGAGAAAGAGGAAAGGAACTCCTGGAATGGTTTAGGGGGACAGCAAGATGACACTTGTACAGCAAACTAGAAAGCAACCAGTCCAGACTGGAGCTGTAGTAAGCTTTGGTAGAAAGTTCCTCAAAAGGATGAAGTTAA